>NC_091771.1:31319202-31667702 GCF_029378745.1 Bos indicus | reverse complement strand
GGCCACAGTGTCAAGAGCACATGTGAATTTAGCATTCGCATGACAGTTTGGGGGGGGATCTGGTCAATATGTGTAATTTGCATGTCCTTATCCCATAGATGTCATTGCAAGTCTTGAGGTTGGTTGAGATTATGAAGAGAATTCGTATGGGCTTAGAAGACCAAAGGTCTGGGGCAGTGCCCTGGGTTCCCTGGAACACTATCCACAGATCAGACAAAACCAATGCAAGTCAGAAATGACCTGTGGTGGTGGAGGGGCGGGGGGCATCTGGCAAGTCCAGAAATCAAGGTGTTGATGGGGAAGATTGAGACTAAAAAGGGCCATTGAGTTTAGCAACATGGCATTGTGGATAATCTTGTCAAGAGCAGCTCCATTCAGTGAGAGGGAAAGCTTGGCTCAAGTGGGAGGAAAGGGACCAGAAACAACAAGTGTAAGCCCTCTTTCAAGGAGTTTTGTTGTGAAGAGTAGAGAGAAGGAGTGGTAGCTGGAGGGGAAAGTGGGGATGGTTAGGGTTAGGGTGTTTGGTTTTGCAGGGTGAGAGAGGTACTAGCGTGTTCATCATATCCAGTGGGAAAGTGGGGAGTGGGCGGGGGTGGGGGTGGTGAGGTGCTGGCACGGTGCCCTTGGGTTGAGTTTGGTTGGGGGCTGAGTGCACCAGCGGGTGTTTTGAGTCAGTGTGTGGGTGCAGATGCTGGTAGGTAGGAAAATGTGACCAGGGGATTTTTAAGTTCTCATGATTCCTTCAGTTTCCCCATTAATGTGAAGGGTAAAACTGATGGTACCTATCGTGTTGGGTTGTTCTGAAAATTAAATGGTTTTTCCTTATTTTTTTTCAGCACTTGGAATAGTTGCTGGCACAGAAAATTCACTTGCTGTGTTAGAGTCTGAGCCTAAGCCCTTACTCTTTTTAAAATGGGTTTTTCTTCTGTGAAAAGTTGTGGTAGTTAATCTTTTTTTTCCTTTTGCATATCTTTTATCGAAGAATACAAACACAGGTTTGCAAGTAAGTGGACAGCTCAGTGAGTGAGCACAAAATGAATGCACCTACTACCCCACGCAGATCAAGAAATAGAACCTTCTTTATGGCATCTGATTGGTTTGTTTGTTTTCTCTTAGATGTCTTGAGTTCAAAAAACAGAAGGCTAGTCATTCCTGTGTTGGAACCCAGGAGATTTTTGAAGTATTTTCTGGCCTTTGGAACCCAAAAGTCTGATAACATGTTTAACACTGAAGGGTTCAATAAACCTTACTGGGCCATCCTTCTGCTGGAGTAAAGAAAAAAAAACTATTCCCAAATGTACTGTAAATTTCTAAAGTCATGAGAAAACGTCTAAACTATGACATGACACCAATTCCTCGAGCATTCTTCAAATTGTTTGCCTAAATGAGTGACTTCTGAGTCAAGAAAACCAGTAATATTTTAAAAGGATTTCAGATTCTCATAATGCTTCTTGCCGTCTTCAGCTAATTGAGATTAGTCACATCCCCTTTTCTTGCTTTTATCCCAAAGAAAGTAGGCTTGTTTTCTCGGAAAATGTTTCTCCAATCTGGTTTGCTCATGGTGTTATTAGGAAGGTGACGGTGTGAGCGCTTTCTAAGACAACCTGGTGGTTGCTTATTCTGTGTCTATTAGTGATTCTCTAATTGTTTTCTCTTTCTAGGATGTAACCCACAAAACAAAGTTGAGTACTTAGCTAGTGTCCTTTTCTTACGGAAATTCTTGTCTCTGGATTTTGCCTGATTATTTTGTATGCTTTCCTGCACACAACCTCTAATACACACACACAGTTATATTCAGTTCAGTTGCTCAGTCGTGTCCGACTCTGTGACCCCATGGACTGCAACACACTAGGCCTCCCTGTCCATCACCAACTCTTGGAGTTTACTCAAACTCATGTCCATTGAGTTGGTGATGCCATCCAACCATCTCTCCCTCTGTCGTCCCCTCCCGCCTTCAATCTTTCCCAGATCAGTCTTTTCAAATGAGTCAGTTCTTCGCGTTAGGTGCCAAAGTATTGAAGTTTTAGCTTCAGCATCAGTCCTTCCAATGAATATTTAGGATTAATCTCCTTTAGGATGGACTGGTTTGATCTCTTTGCAGTCTAAGGGACTCTCAAGAGTCTTCTCCAACACCACAGTTCAAAAGCATCAATTCTTTGGCACTCAGCTTTGTTTATTGTCCAACTCTCAAATCCATACGTGACTACTGGAAAAACCATAGTTTTGACTAGACGGACCTTTGTTGGCAAAGTAATGTCTCTGCTTTTTAACATGTTGTCTATGTTGGTCATAACTTTTCTTCCAAGGAGCAAGCACCTTTTACAAACACATACATTCTTCATTATGGTAATACTACTGTTTGGGAAAGCCTGCCTCATTTTTAATTGAGGGGACTTTGATCTGTAGCCAGCACTCACCCTTAGTCTGTACATTTTACTTGTGATCATGTTCATCTTAGATTTAAAAAAAAATTTTTTTTGCAGTATAGTTGCTTTATAGTGTCCTGTTTCTGCTGTACAACAAAGTGAATCAGCTATATATATGTACATATATCTCTTTTTCCTCTGGATAGGGCATGGCAACCCACTCCAGTAATTCTTGCCTGGAGAATCCCACGGACAGAGGAGCCTGGTGGGATACAGTCCATGGGGTCACAAAGAGTCAGACACGACTGAGTGACACAGCACACACGTATCTGTCTTAGGATTTCCTTCCCATTTAGGTCATCACAGAGTGCTGAACAGGGTTCCCTGTGCTCTACCCTGGGTTCTCATTAGTTCTCTTACACGGAGTATCAATAGTGTGTATGTGTCAATCCCAGTCACCCAGGTCATCCCCACCGCTCCTTACCCCCCTTGGTGTCCATACGTTTCTTCCCTGTGTTTGTGTCTCTTATTTCTGTTTTGCAAACCACTTCATCTGGACCATTTTTCTAGCTTTTGTTACACTGTTCGCGTGTCTTGATTGTTAATACAGCCACTCTGTGGGCTGATGGATGATCCGTGCCTGTCTTGAGCTGTATTTGCTGTCTATTTCTTGTGCTGGTTTAGCAGTTAATATTTCACGAGCATTTTTATGCTTGTCCCCCCTCAACAGCCCTAAGAAAACCAAGACCCCTTTTTTCATTTTCACACAGAATTGAAAATATATGGATGTTTTTGTAAGTTAATTTTATTATATGAAGATAACATACAAAATACATTCATAGTGACTAGAGATGTAGGACAAAATTCTGTCTCACTTATAATCTGCAGCATATACTCTTGGTTTGTATAAAAGTAACTTTAAAATTCCAGTTTCCTTAAATAGTTCTGCACAACACACACACACAAATATACATATAGTTACCACCACTGTCAGTCAAAGGCGCGCTCCTTTAATCAGTTACAAGAGGCCAACAAGTGTTTTTTTCCCGTTTGACATCCAAAAGTAACCTTATCAGGATTTTGAACACACTTGCTCCTCGGGTCTGAGCGTCATTCTGAGAACAACTAGAGACAAGCTTGTGCGTGGTTTCAGTCCCCTCCCACCCACCATACTCGGGTTACGTGATCTCACAAGTCCTGGAAAGGGGGTCCTTGCCCCCTAATTGTTCATGCCAACCATTTTTGTCAAAATTGACAAATGGGTCTAATAATGCCATCAATTCATTAGTGATTTAATTTTCTGTGCTGCTTCAGGGCACCTACCTGTGACAAGCCCTTTCCCACTGGAGAGCGTCTTTCCTCCCGGTTTCCAGTTTTTGTTCTATGTTGAGACCTCAGATGGAGCTGGACTGCTGGACAGAGTCTCTGATTCCATTGAGTCTCTGAGGAAGCCAGATTAACACAGTCTAAAGGGTTCTTTGTCTTTTGGAAAAATGGTATTACTAAGGCCTCTTAAAGAACGGATTGCTGAAATCAAGACATATACGTATAGCTAAGGTTTTTCTTTGTTTTCCCTAATTGCTGGATCCTTAACTGACTTGAAAGAACCAGAGACTCAATTTCAAGCTTCTTATATTTTGCCTGCTTAACCTCCTCCCGGTTACCTGATTGCTACTCTTGCCAGTGGTCACAGGTGCTCTTGTGCCTGTAAAGAGGAAGAGCAAAGCTCTCCCCGCCTTTGGTCCCTGGTCCCGTGCTGTCTGGACTCGGCTCCTGGTGGAGACTGGCTGGAGGCTCCTCCAGCAGAGGTCCCCTCCCACCACCACCCCGGGAGCAGCTCTCTGGCTGGGGACAAGCCAACTCTCCCGTCTCTTCACACCAAGAACCTTGAAACGAGACTGTGACCACCCCCGCCTCCACCAGTCCCCTGCCCTCTGGCCAGGGCAGGATGTCCAGGCCTATCTATCACCTTTGTCTCAGGTTCTAGGGTTACATCACCTGTGTCAAGGTAAGCATCCTCCTCTCCACCAGGAGCAGTGATTCCTGGTGGCCTGCCTGGCCCTGACTGGCCCCAGAAGGTGCACACACACCCTAAATACACAGAATCACGCAGAGATGGTGGCGGACCCAGGGCCTCTCGGCCCCAAGAAGTGGGCGCCCTTTTGTACCCTGTCCCTATTTCGGTCACAACTCAGACCCGAGGCAGGGCCCAAAGTAGGTGAAAAGAGGCTTTTCTCTTACTGACGGCTCATTAACTAATATCCTGAGTCCCAGTTCTAGAAACATCTTGCATAAATCACACACCACCTTTTTCCTCAAGGAGCATAAAGTGCTTCATAGACATTGGTTACTGCTCTTGTGTCCAGGAGACAAGCGTGAGAGAGTTGGGGTCCCCACTGAGTAAGAAGGACACGTGGCTGCCTTCCTGTCCTCCAGTCCCCTCGGTCTCAGGCAGTTGGTCTGGTGCAGAGGGGGTTTTCACTCCCACCTTCCCTTTTTCTCCATCTATCCTAGTTTGGGTCTAGAGAAAACCTCCACAAGACTGTTGCCCTTCTCCTCAGCTTCCTTTGATTACTAATTGAAACATGTTAGAACAAAGAAGTGAATTAAGTGGACTATATATGAATACTCAAAATAGAAGCAGACGTTATCTGTGAAAACGTGGCTTTAAGCCTAAGAGGTGACATGACAGACCAGACTCACTGGGGTGAGCCCACCTAAGGTTTTACAATCTGCTTGATAGTTCCAACAATTATGTTTGGCTTTTTTTTTTTTAAACCTCGCATCACCCCTCCGTCCTGTCTGCTCCCTGGATGGATTCTCCAAGGTGGACCCAGTGGCACTGTCCTCTACTCACTCCCGCCCCACGAGGTGCAGCTCCAGACCCCCTCCCCTGCCCTGTGTGCTCTCCCCGTCTTCTCCCTCCCCACACACACAGAGCCTGCTGGAGACCCCAGAACCATGCCTCTGACAGCACAGGCCTTGCTGGCCCAAAGAGTCCGAGCCGCAGTGACAGGTGACAGCGTGTGTCCTGAGCCACCTGGAGCCCGGAGGCTGTGGGGTCTCCGGGGTCAGGATTTCTCCTCCCCGCTGAGTCCTGCAAGGGTCGGCAGTGGCGCTCTGTCACTATTCCTCTATGTGGGGTTACATTCTTGTTAGTCAAGAGAGACAAAAGCACTATTAAAAAAAAACACACACACACACAAAAGCAGCCGGCTCCTGTGGAAAGGAAAAGGTGTCGATTTCTATATGCATAATACTGGCAAAAGCTAGTTTTCTGGGGTTTATAAATACACACGTGGTTCTAGAAAGAAGGCTGTGCAGAATCGGGCTTTAGACTGGTGGGGTGGAGTACAGGACCACAGAGTTGTAGTCGGGCGGAGGTGAGCAGCAGGAAATCTTCCTCTCCAGCTCCGAGTGATCATAGGTGAACCTGCGGTGGCCCGCGCCCAGGTGCCCACAGCTGGCGTGGCAAAACGTGGGTCTGCTGAGGTCAGAAAGGCCTGACTCCTTACTCTTACTGGTTACTCTCAAGCTAAAGACAGAAAAGAAAGAAAAAAAAATCAATTGTACAAAATGGATTTATTGGAAACACTAAAGTCCACTCTTGAGTGGGCGCTTTGTTCAAGCCCAGCGGCTTCCCTGGTCAGTAAAGAATCTGCCTGCTGGGAGGCCCGAGTTCGATCCCTGAGGCATGAAGACCCCCTGGAGAAGGAAATGGCAGCCCACTCCAGTATTCTTGCCTGGAAAATCCCATGGACACAGGAGCCTGGTGGGCTACAGCCCATGGGATCGCAAAGAGTTGGAGTCGACTGGAGGATTAACACTTGTTCAAACCCATCCAGAGTGAGTCTGTTGAGTCCTACCTCGAACTAGGCTGGGGTGTCTGGAGCTGCCCACGGCCTCTCCTCCACTGGCCAGGGACGGAGGGTGGGATTAGTTAAAACAAATCCAGAATTCCTGGTGGAAAACAGCTCCCAGGCTTGGGTCCAGCGCTCCCCTCCGCGGGTCCGTTAGCACCTGGGATTGGCTGAAAGATGCTAAGTCTGTGAACAACATCTTCTAAGGGGAGAGCTGCGATTAAAATAGAGGATCTTGAGAGGAGGCGCCTCCTGCATCAACCAGGTGGGCCCTGAATGCAATCCCACGTGTCCGGGCGGGGGCATCACAGCGCTCGCAGGAGGAGCGGGGCCACGGCCATAGAGGAGGAGTGCCGGGGGCGTCATGGCTGGAGGAGGCGCTGGCCAGGATGTCCTGTGGGGGAGGGGGCCTCATGTCGGGATGCAGCCCTGCCGACACCTCGACACCTCGTTCTGGGGCGTCCGGCCTCCGGAACTGCAAGAGGATCCATTTCTCCCGTTCTGAGCCACCGACTTCATGCAAAGTTCTTGCGGCCGCCTGGAGCAATGCCTAGGACGTGCTACAGAAACTTGGTAAGTTTCTCCCTCTCAAGTTTGTGCTCCGGAGGAGAGAAGCATTCGGTTTGGTTCGGTTCCGGGCAGTGTGTCGCTGGCCAGGGCGAAAAGACTGGCTTTTGGGTTGGGTGCAGGTGGGGCGGGGAGCTGGTCTGGTCCTCCGTATTTGATAGTTTCAGCAACACCGGTGGGAGTGAGAACCCCGCGTGCCACTGGCCGTTTGGCTCGAGATTGGCGCACCCAGCCTTTGAACCATGTTCTGTATGTTGGTCTCGGAGTGGACCATTTTTTTTCCACAAAGGTCTGGAAGTGTTTCAAGGCAGGAAACAAGAACATGTGGGCCCCATTTCTCCCCCTCACTCCGTGTCCTGTGACCTGCCCAGGACTGGGCTCGGGGTCCCTGGGTGCCCGTGGAGAGGACGCAGGTGCGCAGGTGTCCGTCGGGGAGCGTTCACAGCCCTCCAGTCTTCTGTAGTTGATGAGCTGGGGCCCCACTGCTCACAGGTGTCTGCGGACACCCTTTGGTTTACCTCAGGGTCTGCAAACTAGCCTGTGAGCTGGCCACCTGTTTGGTTTGTTGTTGTTTTTTAAAACAATAGTTTTATTGACATGTTTGCATATTGTACAGTATACGTATTTAAAGTGTACTCTGGGCATTTCATATAAATGAAATCCTACAACTGGCTCCTCTCACTTAATTCAAGGTTCATCTATGTTGTAGCCGCCTATCAGTACCTCGTACTTTTGATTGACAAATATTCTCTTGTACGGATATATGCATTTTATTTATCGGTTCACCAACTGATAGACATGAGAGTTGTTTCTACTTTTGATTCTTATGAATATTCGCATATACGTTTCTGTGGGGTATATGTATACCTACAGAGTTGCATTGCTGGCTCAGAGTAACTCTGTTTAACCTTCTGAGGACTGCTTTCCTCTGTAAACTGCTAGATTGTTTTCCAAAGTGGCTGCAGTAATATCATGTTCCCACCAGCAAGCATCCAGAGTTCTAATTCCTCCACGTCCTCATCAACACTGACTCTGGTTAGTGAGGACCAGAGTTCTAGAACCACATCCCTGGTTCAAACCATTCTGGTGGGGGTGAAGAGGTGGCTCATGTGATTTGCATTTGCCCTGATATCTGATGAGGTGAAGCTGATTTTCACGTGTTCCCTGGCCAAGGCCACCGGCTCTTGTGAGTATGGTTGACTGGACACAGCTGCATTTTATTGCTCGTCTATCAGCTGCTTTTATAAGTGGCAGAGTTGAGCAGTTACCACTGGCCCCTTACGAATGGGTCTGCATTCAGTAGAAAAACCATCTAAGTGAAGTTTCGTACAATAGAAACTTGTCGGCAGTCAGAATTTAGACTGTAAAAAAACACATGCAGAACATACTTTTCTGAAAACACTTAACTCTGAACACAGCACCAAACTACACAAATGTAGAATGAAAACAGCATTTCAACTCCACCAAAAGTATTGATCATGAAAGATGTAAAAAGTCACCTGACTTCCCTAGGCACGGTTCCCTTTTTAAACAAGTCCACCCCCAAAGTACTCTTGTTCTCCTAGCTCTTCAACTGTATGGAAAACATAGGGTGCTTGAGAATTTGAGGAAAAGAGAAGGGAGCACTCCACCTGTGTTGTGGAGGAACTGAAGACTTTGTTCACTTTTTAAATCTTGTTTTCGGGTCCTTTGCTTACCGAAGGCGGCCCAACTTCTCCCAAGTGTTTTGGGAACTCTGTTTAAGGGGTGGGGGAAGTTTGCAGATCCCTGATTGAGATAAAAGAGGGGCAGAACGGTTCCACATCGGGGGGAGGGTCCAGGGCAGATGTTTGAACCAGGAAAGGAAGGCAAATCTGGTGGGCCTTGCCCTGCCCAGCGATGTCGCTGGGCAGAGAGGAGCACGGAGAGGAGCCGGCCGTGCAGAGTGCAGCGAGAGCCCTGGTAGTTCTGACAGTGTTGTCACTGGCTGCCCGGTGGAGGCAGGAGAGCGGGCTCTAACAGGAAACGAGCCTTCATTTGGAAGAGTTGGGGTCTCAGGATGGCGCGTCTTAGGACTAGACGACTGTCCCGGGGCCCTTCTTGTCCCCTCATTGCAGGCCCTCAGCGGGTAATGGGTGTGCGTTCTCTCCCCGCCCCCTCGGACAGGTCTCTGGTCCGGACTGTACACTGTTCACAGTTGAGGACGTCCAGCTCCTTTCCGCTGAAAGACTATGCTTCTCTTTGCTGGAGTGTTCTGTCTTCTCTCAAATCCCACTCTTCCTTTCCAGAGCATGGTGCTCAAGTGTCTGCTTTTTTCTGTTTGTTTGTTTTTTTTTTTTTTAATGATTTTTTTAAATTCATTTATTTTTAATGGAAGGATAATTGCTTTACAGGATTGTGTTGGTTTCTACCGAACATCAACATGAATCGCCATAGGTTTACTCATGTCCCCTCCCACTTGAACATCCCTCCCACCTCCCTCCCCATCCTACCTCTCTGGGTTGTCACAGGGCCCCGGTGTGACTTCCCTGAGTCATACAGCAAATTCCCATTGGCTCTTTATTTTATATATGGCAATGTATGTTTCCACATTACTCTCTCCATGCCTCCCACTCTCTCCTTCCTCCCCCTGCCCCAGCCGTGTCCATATGTCTGGTTTTATGCCCTCTTTACTTTCCTTCCAGGGAAAAGAGCTTTCTGCACAGCCTGGACACTGCAGTTTAGGAGGGCAGGCAGCGCTCAAGTATGGCCATGAAACCCTCCTCCCGGGCATCGTCCCTCTTGCCCCTCCAGAAAGTGAGAAAAGCCCCCCACCCCCGGCTTCCTTACTCACTTCAGTGGGGCCTTGGGTTTGCTCTCTGCCCAGGTGAAGCGCTTCAGCAAGGGGGAGGCCAGCAGGGTGCCACTATCCAGCTGGTAGTCCTGCAGGGAAGAACGAAGAGTTACAGCTCCTGCTTGAGCCAGAGGGGTTCGTGACGTTGGGATGCATGTCTGAGGTCACTCCAGCATCTGGCCTCCCTCCCTGTGTGGACAGAGCACTCTCTCCGTACTGGCCAGTCTGCTGCTGCTGCTAAGTCGTTTCAGTCGAGTCTGACTCTGTGCGACGCCATAGACGGCAGCCCACCAGGCTCCCCCATCCCTGGGATCCTCCAGGCAAGAACACTGGAGTGGGTTGCCATTTCCTTCTCCAATGCATGAAAGTGAAAAGTGAAAGCGAAGTGGCTCAGTCGTGTCTGACTCTTCACGACCCTATGGACTGCAGCCCACCAGACTCCTCCGTTCATGGGATTTTCCAGGCAAGAGAACTGGAGTGGGTTGCCATTGCCTTCTCCAACTGGACAGTCTAAACCTTGTCAATTACAAGAGGCCACTATGTCCAGTGACTCAGAGACCCTTCTTCCTGCAGGTGAAGAAAGCAAATATAATCAAAATGGGAAATTGCAGGTAACAGGTGAGCATTTTTCGTAGTCAACTTTTATGCTATTTTATGCAAACTATTGGGTAAATATGTTAAAGCTAATTGGGCAGCTGACTTGGCAGTGATATGTAAAGATTCCCTGGTGGCTCAGGTGATAAAGAATCTGCCTGCAATGCAGGAGACCCAGGCTTGATCCCCGGGTCGGGAAGATCCCCTGGAAAACAGAATGCAGCCCACTCCAGTATTCTTGCCTGGAGCATCCCCATGGACAGAGGAGCCTGGTGGGCTACACTCCATGGGGTCACAAAGAGTTGGACACAACTGAGTGAGAAATAATAAAGACAGGTTTAATTTTCTTTCTTGAAGATTGTATGGAGGTTTGAGACCCTCCTGAGTTACCGTGATATTGAATGGTTTGCCTTGGAGACGAACAGAGATCATTCTGTCGTATTTGAGACTACATCCAAGTACTGCAATTTGGACTCTTTTGTTGACTATGATGGCTACTCCATTTCTTCTAAGGGATTCTTGCCCACAGTAGTAGATATAATGGTCATCTGAGTTAAATTCATCCATTCCAGTCCACTTTAGTTTGCTGATTCCTAAAATGTCAATCTTGCCATCTCCTGTTTGATCACTTCCAATTTGCCTTGATTCATGGACCTAACATTCCAGGTTCCTATGCAATATTGCTCTTTACAGCATCAGACCTTGCTTCTATCACCAGTCACATCTGTAGCTGTGTGTTGTTTTTGCTCTGGCTCCATCCCTTCATTCTTTCTGGAGTTATTTCTCCACTGATCTCCAGTAGCATATTGGGCACCTACTGACCTGGGGAGTTCATCTTTCAGTGTCCTATCCTTTTGCCTTTTCATACTGTTCATGGGGTTCTTGAGACAGGAATACTGAAGTGGTTTGCCATTCCCTACTCCAGTGGACCACATTTTGTCAGAAATAAAAACACACTCCTTGGAAGAAATGTTATGACCAACATAGAAAGGATATTAAAAAGCAGAGACATTACTTTGCCAACAAAGGTCCATCTAGTCAAGGCTATGGTTTTTCCAGTAGTCATGTATGGATGTGAGAGTTGGACTATAAAGAAAGCTGAGCGCCGAAGAATTGATGCTTTTGAACTGTGGTGTTGGAGAAGACTCTTGAGAGTCCCTTGGACTGCAAGGAGATCCAACCAGTCCATCCTAAAGGAGATCAGTCCTGGGTGTTCATTGGAAAGACTGATGCTGAAGCTGAAACACCAATACTTTGGCCACCTGATGCAAAGTGCTGACCCATTTGAAAAGATCTGATGCTGGGAAAGATTGAAGGCAGGAGAAGGGAACAACAGAGGATGAGATGGTTGGATGGCATCACTGACTCAATGGACATGAGTTTGAGTAAATTCTGGGAGTTGGTGATGGACAGGGAGGCCTGGTGTGCTGTAGTCCATGGGGTTGCAAAGAGTCAGACACGACTGAGCGATGGAACTGAACTGAGTTACAGTTTCCAGCAATTCCGTTTACTCACTGGGTCATATTTAGCACTGAGTTTTACGCAGGGCCTTCCTTATACTGTCAAAATGGTGTTTCCAGCGAGTGGACCCCACACGTAGTTCCTGCCACCCTTTGGGTCTCTTATGTGTCTCTGCGTGTGTCCTTGACTATCAGGGAGGAACCTAAGCAAGGATACTGCCCTAGGGCCCAGTGCATCAGGGTCGGGAGGGCTAAGGGTCAAAGAAACCTTGCATGTTGTATTCAGTGCCATTTCCTTGGACTTAAAACCAGCATTCTAAGCAGCAAAGCAACATTTCCAGCACTTTGTCTTTGTAGTCACAGCTTATTTGTAATTTTTTTTGTTTGTTTAATGTTCACGTCATCTTTTTCTCTCTATCTGGTGTATTTGAAGGGTTTGGGCATTTTCCAGTGGTGACCACAGCATTTGAGGTCACCACCTTCTCACCACAGTAGGCTTTCCAGGCCTTTTTTGGGTCATGGCTCTGTGAGCATGGGTGGTCCTGGATCCAGTGACTGTGTCTGGAGACCACGCTCTGGTCCAGCTCTCTGTCTCCTCCCCTTAATCTCTCAGCCCCTTATCCAAACCTTTAAAGGGACAGGTGAGTTGAGGCCTCTTGTTTGCCAGGGCTGTGTGGATTGCTTCTCTCTGTGCGGCTGGGTGGGAGCCTGGCTGCTCAGCTCTGGAAGCTTTGTGGGAAGGAGCAAGAGGTCTCGGAGATTGTGCCAGGATCTCAGAGGGGAGGCCCCGCCCCTCGCACAGTTTTGAGTTGCTTTGATGCTGGGATAGCAGGCTTCCACCCCTGACAGCCAAGATGCTTAGAAACACCCAAGGATGTTTCCTAAGGTTATGCCCAGCCAAGGACTTGGGCCCTGGGGTGAGCTCTGGGTCATCTTCAGACTACAGAACTACTTTCAGATTAGCTCTGTATGTCCCATGTCTTGTTGCCGTTCCCCTGGAAGTGTCATTTCAGCCACCACTGATGACTGGCCCCTGGTGACCTAGAGCAACCAGACAGTTGGGGTTTGTGTTTGCATGGGGGGCTGCCCGGGGTGTGCTGAGGAGGTTAATTCTGTTACTTACATCAAGCAGGGAGGTGCCATTCGGTGAGAATTCTTCAAAGGTTTTGAGTTTTTCCAGGCTGATGAAATTGAAAGCATTGACATATCTAAAGAAGCAGAAAGGATAATCAGGTCAGTAATTAAACTTAAAAGCTTTTGCACAACGAAAGAAACTATAAGCAAGGTGAAAAGACAGCCTTCAGAATGGGAGAAAATAATAGCAAACGAAGCAACTGACAAAGAATTAATCTCAAAAATATACAAGCAACTCCTGCAGCTCAATTCCAGAAAAATAAATGACCTAGTCAAAAAATGGGCCAAAGAATTAAACAGACACTTCTCCAAAGAAGACATACAGATGGCTAACAAACACATGAAAAGATGCTCAACATCACTCATTATCAGAGAAATGCAAATCAAAACCACAATGAGGTACCATTTCACGCCGGTCAGAATGGCTGCTATCCAAAAGTCTACCAGCAATAAATGCTGAAGAGGGTGTGGAGAAAAGGGAACCCTTTTACACTGTTGGTGGGAATGCAAACTAGTACAGCCACTATGGAGAACCTTAAAAAACTGTGGAGATTCCTTAAAAAACTGGAAATAGAACTGCCATATGACCCAGCAATCCCACTGCTGAGCATACACACTGAGGAAACTAGAATTGAAAGAGACACATGTACCCCAACGTTCATCGCAGCACTATTTATAATAGCCAGGACATGGAAGCAACCTAGATGTCCATCAGCAGACGAATGGATAAGAAAGCTGTGGTACATATACACAATGGAGTATTACTCAGCCATTAAAAAGAATACATTTGAATCGGTTCTAATGAGGTGGATGAAACTGGAGCCTATTATACAGAGTGAAGTAAGCCAGAAAGAAAAACACCAATACAGTATACTAACGCACATATATGGAATTTAGAAAGATGGTAACGATAACCCTATATGCAAGACAGCAAGAGAGACACAGATGTATAGAACAGTCTTTTGGACTCTGTGGGAGAATGCCAGGGTGGGATGATTTGAGAGAATAACATTAAAACATGTATATTATCATATGTGAAACAGATCGCCAGTCCAGGTTCAATGCATGAGACAGGGTGCTCAGGGCTGGTGCACTGGGATGACCCAGAGAGATGGGATGGGGAGGGAGGTGGGAGCGAGGTTCAGGGTGGGGAACACATGTACACCTGTGGCTGATTCATGTCAATGATGGCAAAAACCACTACAATATTGTAAAGTAATTAGCCTCCAATTAAATAAATTTTAAAAAATGAATAAAAAATTTTAAAATGCTGATTAAAAAAAAAAAGAATAATCAGGTCAGGATAACGCCTTCAGTTTTGATTAGTCAGGAGATCACAGGCACCCCATCCCAGCTAAGATGAACCCGAATGCCAGAGGAGTGACCTCACACCTTTTGAAGCTGCAGGTTCCTGGCTGCGTGCCCCGGGAATCCCAGCAAGTGGTTTCTAATCACTCATATGGCCCTCACTGCACTGTTGTGAACAAAACCCCACAGGGACCCTTGAGGGACTCAGCAGTGGCCAGGCCTCTGGTCCCTCAGGGAGCCAGATGACGTCAGGCCGAGAAGAGCCCTGAGTTGTCATCTGGTCTGAATGTGACGGAGGGAGGAGACGATGCCCAGAGAGGTGATGTGGCTTCATCAGTGTACAGCTGCTGCTTCTGAAAGGCCATGACCCGTGAGGGCCGCACGGCCGATTCAGTGGTGTATATCCAAGCACCGGTGCTGTCTGGTGTATCCAGCCCTACGATTACAGATCGGGAGGAAGCAGTAGTAACTGGATGACGTCCTTGTGACTGTCTGCTGAGTTCGGTGGCCCACTGTACACACACTCACCTGAGACCCTGTCACCACCGACAGGGCCCATCTCTTAGGCAAGCGCCCTGTCTGGCAAAGGCTAAGCAAGAGGCTGGAAGGGCCCGTGTCAGTTTAATACTTCCCTCCCCCATGTCTGACCTGATCTGCCTCTGCTAATTTATTATTCAATCCAGGCTTACTTGTCTCCTCTTTAAAACAATGGATGACTCATCTGGGCTGGTCTGTGAAGTATGAATCGGTCGCTGACCTGTGACCCAACCCCACAAATCTGCACTGGCCATTGGATTTCTTCCAGGCCTGTCCCAGACTGTCAATCCTCCCAGTTCTTCCCTGGCCTGCCACGCGTGGCTGAACTGAGGTTGGTGGTCTAGGAGGATACCTCCGTCCATCCATCCTAAGTCGCTTCACTAGCGCCACCTGGGAAGCTCACTGCAGATAAAATTGCTAGGAGGCCCATAGAATAGCCTGAAAGTCCTAATTCTGGTTCTGACTGATTGCAAAGGACAGTGACAGAGCATCAGAACACCTGGGTTAGAAACTCTGTTCTGCCGCTTTCCGACTGCATGGTTGTGGCAAGCTGTCCTCGGTAGAGCTTTAATGTCTCCATCTGTGTCATAGGAATAGTACCTCCTTCCTAGGACTGTCTTGAGGAGGTGATGTATGCAAAGAGCCCAGTGCCGTACCAGACCACAAAGCATATGTCTTGCTGTACAGTAAGTCCCCTGCATGCGAAGTTATGAGTTTTCAAAGATAACGAATGTGTGTTCGCATGTCCAGTGGTCTAAGTTAGTTTACCTGTCTAGCGTACGTTGCTGTGTGCATGCCTCCTCTACAAGTGGCTGTGCTTTTGTGTGCTTTAAACACTACTGTTCAGTAGAGCGCTGCTGCCGCTGCTGCTGAGTTGCTTCAATTATGTCCGACTCTGTGCGACCCCATAGACGGCAGCCCACCAGGCTCTGCCATCCCTGGGATTCTCTAGGCAAGAACACTGGAGTGGGTTGCCATTTCCTTCTCCAGTGCATGAAAGTGGAAAGTGAAACTGAAGTTGCTCAGTCGTGTCTGACTCTAGCGACCCCATGGACTGCAGCCCACCAGGCCCCTCCGTCCATGGGATTTTCCAGGCAAGAGTACTGGAGTGGGGAGCCATTGCCTTCTCCATCGGTAGAGCACAGTAGTACACTATCCTTATATCAAGCCCAGGATGTCCAGAAGCAAGAGGGTAGATAGAATTGAATCCAGCAAGGAATCAGAAGCTGCCATCAGTGTGACATCGCAGCTGGCCCTCCATCTCCTACTGCTGATGACCCTTCAGCTCTACCATCTCCCACCTCTTCTCCCTTCTCCAGCCAGGAACTCTTCTTGCCTGTTCACTTGATGCCAGCCCCTATGTGCCAGCTGTTCTACTGCACTAGGTACTGTAAGATTCAAAATGTTTTCCTTTTTGTGTTTGTTATATATTATTTGTGGGAAAAGTATTATAAACCTATTACAGTCAAGTATTACTGTAATAGGTTTCCAGTAATACAGTATGACTGTATTACACTGCAGTACTACGTGGCCAATCGTGTCAGTTGGGTACCTAGGCTAACTTTGTTGGACTTACTAATAAACTGGACACTCTTGGAATGGAACTCGTCTGTATGTAGGGGACTTACTATAGTGAGTGGAACATACGCGTCACTACTGCCACGAAGGTGCTAACCTTATCCAGCGTGGCCACTTGGTGTATCTGCCTCCCCTCACCCCTTCTCCAGTGTCCTTTGAGCTAACAAGAGATACTGTAGTTTGTCAGGTGAGAAAACAAATCCAGTTTGTTTTCACTGTATTGAAGGTATCATGAAAAAAGTCAAGGTCATCGAGGAGGAAAAGATGGAAGAGTTCTTCGGGAGGAAGATAGACTAAAGAAATGGAAGGAAATGCAAGGTATTCTTGATCGGATGGTGCTTTTAAAAAAGGTGCAGAAGACATTTGGGGACAATAATGGGAACTTGAAAACTTAATAAGAGGAAGAGATTATCAGTTTCTTTGTGATAATTTTGGTGTGCTGGCACAGGAGAACACCCCTTACAAGATATATGTGCATGCTAAGTTGCTTCAGTCAAGTCTGACTCTCTCTGTCCCCATGGACTGTAGCCCAGCAGGCTCCTCTGTCCGTGGGATTCTCCAGGCCAGAATACTGGAGTGGGTTACCATTTCCTTCTCCATACAAGATGTATACCAAAGTGTTTAGAGGCAAAGCATTACAATGGTGTATGTCCTCTTTCATACACACACACACACACAGAATATAGGCTCCTCTGTCCGTGGGATTTTTCAGGCAAGAATACTGGTGTAGGTTGCCATTTCCTCCTCCAGAGGATCTTCTCGACCCAGGGACTGAACCTGTGACTTCTTGTCTCCTGCATTGGCAGGTGGATTCTTTACCCACTGAGCCACTGGCAAAGCCCACAGACAGACTAAGGCAACATGTTACAGTTGAGTTTAGGAGGTGAACTTTTTTTTTGTAAAGTTTGAAAATCTTATCAAATGAAGTTGGAGAAGAAAAGATCTTACCTGACATTATCAGAACTCCCTGAATTAAACTTTGGAGCAGAAATATCTTCCTGGAAGAAGTCCTCGGAGAAGGCAGGTGTCGAGTACGTAAACGCAGTGTTGCCTGTCAGGATGGCGTTGAGCGGAATGTAGTCTTTACCATCCTGAAACAGCAAAGGTGGAGCTCTGATCACACGCGTTCTACTCCAGCCTATTTCTCTGCAGCACTGTCTCACTTCAGCTATGTCATTTCCATAATCTTGGTTGTGTTTTGAGATGATACTTCTGCATATATGCACTTTTTTGTTTGTGTTTTTGCTGGTGATCTCAGCTATTGTTGCTGTTGTTTAGTCACTAAGTTGTGTCTGACTCTGGCAACCCCATGGAGTGTAGCCTACCAGAGTCCTCTGTCCATGGAATTGTCTAGGAAAGAATACTGGAGTGGGTTGCCATTCCCTCCTCCAGGGGATCTTCCAGACTCAGGGGTAGAACCCATGTCTTCTGCATTGGCAGCTGGATTCTTTACCACTGAGCCACCAGGGAAGCCCGATCTCAGCTGTTAATAGCCACTAAATAACGAGAGACAAGGAAGACACCCCTTGACTAACATCAAAGGCATCTGGCCTTCTGATAGTCTATATAAATTTACCTGTTGTACATTGGCCTGAAGCAGGTCACCTAGTTTTTCCACAAGCTCCACAAATCTTGGCCTTTCTTTTGGGTCTTTGTGCCAGCAGTCCAACATGATCTGGTAGCTGTTGGGTGAGAGGAAAATAGAGACGGCTGGAGGCGGTAGTGGGTACATGGGTTACCATACATGTCAGCAGCGGGGTGGGCGTTGTCATGCGTATAAAGATGATGCTTTTTGCAGTATGTAGTGTTCACTCTGTTTAAATTGTGGGTACACAGTGTGATACATAAAAGGCTGCTTGGGCCAGGTCTTGCTTGGAGTGGAACTTATAGACATGGAGGAAGCTGGGAGTGAGGAAGGGACTATAACTCTGGGGTGTTGCCCCTGCTCCCTGGGCACACAGGATGGGGGCTGCCGTGCTCAAGGTTCCTTCACTCTCCCTGACCTGAGAGACCTCCCTGACCTCTCCATGCCTTAGAGTGGGGGCTCCAGGCACATGCCCCACCCAGGGAACCTGGGCCAGCCTGCCAGTGGCCAGTGGCCTAGAGGAACATAAGACAGTCCCATGTGGATCTCACATTAAGGTGGTGGTTCAGTAGCTAAGTCATATCTGACTCTCTGCGACCCCATGGACCACAGCACGTCAGGCTCCCCTGTCCTTCACCATCTCCTGGGGTTTGCTCAAACTCATGTCCGTTGAGTCGGTGATACCATTCAACTAATCTGTTGAGACAGGTGCAGAAATTCTGCAGAGGCAGGTGGTCACAGACTCGAGTCTTGGATCCTCAGCTCTGGTATAAGGGCTGAGGCAGAGGCTGGCCTGAATCTGCCTTATCTTGTCTAAGGCTCCCTGGTCTCTAGCAAGAAACAGACTCTCAGAGGCTATTGGGAGAGCAGTTATACACACACACACACACACACACACACACACACACACACAGTTGTATATACATTTGTTGTTGTTTAGTTGCTCAGTCATATGCAACTCTTTGCAACTCCATGGACTGTAGCCCATCAGGCTCCTCTGTCCATGGGATTCTCCAGGCAAGAATATTCTCCAGGCAACTCCAGGAGTGGGTTGCCATTTCCTTATCCAGGGATCTTCCTGACCCAGGGATTGAACCTGCGTCTCCTGCATTGGCAGGTGGTTTCTCTACCACTGAGCCACCGGGGACACCCAGAAAAGATACATAGATGTTCTATTGAAAATTAGCCAAAGCAAGAAAGGCTTGAACCGGGCAAAAAAAGGGAGGTGGGTCTGAGAGTTGGCAGCATTTGGTCAAGAAGAGGCTGCAGGCTTATCTCAACTAGCATCGTGGAGGAAATGCAAGAGCTGTGAGCAGGGTGCTCCCAAGTTCCTCTCTGCTGAAACCAGCCAAAGGGACCACCTACAACTATTGCTGTTTTTTATTTTGATCCCTGGTTTCTGATTTCCAATCCTTTTGCCTAAAATTCAATGCGAATCATCTCTGCAAACACCAAAGGAAAAGAAAGAAATCAAAACATTCATTACTTCTCCTCCTCATTGAAAGACATCTGATCAAACAGGCTGTGGGCGAGGAACCAATGACTCAACATTAAACCGTTTTACATCACTAAGTAAATAGGTTTAATAAGAAAAAGAGATACCAGTTACACCCAACCCCACAGGCCTTCGCAAAGCAAGCTAGGGGTGAGGGGGCCTGTGGAGGGAGCTTCCTGTCCAAGCTATCACCCAGGCTCCCAAGTGCACATCAATTTAGGTCAAGTTCAGGTCACAGGACCCAAGTTCTGAGAGTGCACGTTATCCTTACCCACGTCTTCCCGCTATTGGTACAAGCAATGTGGAAATGGCTCCATCAGCTTTCAAATGCTTAAGGTTTGAATTTTGGACTTCTTTTTTTAATTAAAAGAAAATTTTAAACACTGAAAACATTTTATATTGGGGTATAGCCAAGGGCAACCCACTCCAGTATTCTTGCCTGGAGTATTCCATGGACCTGAGCCTGGCAGGCTACAGTTCACGGGGTCGCAAAGAGTCACACATGACTGAAACAACCTTGCATGCGTAGCCAAGTAACAATGCTGTGGCTGTTTCAGGTGAACAGTGAAGGAACTCAGCCATACGAATACTTGTGTCCGTTCTTGAATTCTGGACTTAACAAACATTTCCCAAAGCCACTGCTTTTTATAATTTCTATAAGAAACTCCCTAGAATTGAGGAATTCTCTCTAGCTCTAAGCTGGGGTACAAGTGCTCTTCATATATAAAGATTTGAAGCTTTCATAAAGTCCAAGGCCATGTGGGGCCCAAAGTTGATGTGAGTTGTTTTGGACCAGAATAAGTATAAGAACTGGAAACACACCCTGCAGGTGTGCAGTGTGGTGCTGGGGGCTCTGGACTCAGACTTGGTTTGCATAACTAATTAGCAAAGTGGCAAACCACTTCTGTGTTCTGTGCCTTGGTTTTCTCATCTGTACAACGGGGATAATAATAGCACCCACTGCATAGGCTGTTATGAGAATGAGGTAAATGGGTATATGTTAAAGTGTTTAAGATAGTGCCTGACTCTTCATAAGCACTAAGTAACTAATAAATAATAAACCTGTTAATGACTGCAATTGTCATTATTGTTGAAGTTGAAAAGAGAAGGGGGGCAGCAGGATGAGATGGTTGGATGGTATCACCAACTTAATGGACATGAGTTTGAGCAAGCTCTGGGAGATGGTGAAGGACAGGGAAGCCTGGCGTGCTGCAGTCCATGGGGTCGCAAAGAATTGGATATGACTTAGCAACTGCACACCAACAATTATTACTGTTAGTCACTAGGAATTTGCTCTTGTGACTTTCAGATTATATGGAAAGTGGGCAGAAATATTTAATTCAAAGCATGAGTGAACATGTCAGAGATATTTCTTCTAAGGAACATGGGGTATGTTCCTAACTTGACAGTCCTGTGGTCTAGGGAGTCTGGAGGACCACCTTTCTGTCCGTCTCCTCTGTACGTAGCTAACTAGTCACGACACTTCTTAGAGGCTAGCTCCATCGCTCATTCAGTTCAGATGGCGATTCCCGCCCACCTGCCCCCAATGCCGTCTGGGGTCTTCCAGTAAGATTGTAGCAGGGGAAATACTTAAATCGCAAAGTGCAGAGTCCTCTCATTTTAAATGAGAGAAAGCCCTCCTGCCTTTCTCTCTCTGCAGCCCGGCCGGGCCTGGGGCTCACCTGGCTGTCTCCCCAGCTCCCAGAAGGGCCTTGTGCTTTCCTGGCCAAAGCACCACACGCACCTGACGAGCCCGGGCCCCTTCTCCCTCTACGCTTGGGCTGCTCCCAGCCCTGCCCTTGTGGCCCGAGTCCTCGGGCCGCCTCGTCCCAGGTCTGACCTAGCTCGTCTCTGGACCGTGAAGGAAAGAGAGCGGCCTTGCACTCTGGCCAAGCCCCACTTCCTTCGTTCCCTCTAG
This sequence comes from Bos indicus, assembly GCF_029378745.1. Classification (NCBI taxonomy): domain Eukaryota; kingdom Metazoa; phylum Chordata; class Mammalia; order Artiodactyla; family Bovidae; genus Bos; species Bos indicus. The sequence goes on along the minus strand of NC_091771.1, from coordinate 31,646,488 downwards.
CTCCTCCTGAAGGCCATTGCAGGGCTCCCAGCAGGCCCCCGCCGTGTGGGTGGGATGGGAGGGCCCTGCAGGAAAGGCGGTGCTGCTGTGGGGCGGGGGGACGTGGTGGTGGTGGGGCTCCCCTGAGTCCTTGATGGCAGCTGGACACAAAACTGCTGGGGTCATCACATTCCTGCCCAGGCCTCAGCGTGCAAAACAGGCCCAGAGCTTCAGGGAAAAGTGTTTGCATGGCGAGTGAGCACTTGTCCACTGGGGAGAGCTGTCAGGAAGGCCCTGGGCTCACAGGTCCAGCCAGGTCCTAATAGGAGGCCTCTTTCCCTCCCGTCTCCCCTGCATTCCAGACCAGCCCCTACAGATCCCTGCTGTGGACAGGGGTCAGCACTGCTCCCCTGCTGGCCTCCACCCCGGCTGCCTGCCAAGCCCACTGGTTCCCAGTCTGAGCCACCCCCAAGGTCTGGGCCCCAGCTCCTGGGTGGTCTGTTCAGGGTTTCCCAGGCTCACACCTGGATGTTGTGTCGGGGTGGAGGGAGGACCCGGGTAGGGATGGTTCAGGACCTGAAGTCCCACTTCTGGAAGATGCTGGGTCCCCACGGGGGTACTCAGGGGCATCCCTGGAGACAAGGGTTGGCCTGTATCTCCCAGGATGGGGGATTCTGAAACTCAACAGAGCGTCCCCTTCCTGAGGAGGCCTGGTGTTGGGGGGAACCGTGGGGCATGGGGGTCTGGGTGGGAGTAGAGGGGCTGTGGGGGAGGCTCACATTTCAGGCGTGGCATACTCGGGTGCTCGCATCCTCATCCCGTCCTTCAGGCGGCTACAGAAGTCCTCGTCCATCTGCACCCCCGGGTAGGGGGACCCACCTGCAGCAGGGACGAGAGAGCACAGGGCGTGTTATGGCCTTGGGCACGTGCGGGCCAGTTCAGTGTCTGTCTCCTCCTCCGAGGTGATGGTTGGTGGCAAATTCCCAGGGATGGGAAGGGCCCTTGGCACACAGCACGGCCACAGAGCAGCTGGGTTGGCCCCATGGTGCTGGGTGTCTGATGACCCCTGCCTGGTTCCCAGGGCTGCTCCTGTCTGTCTGGTCAGGAGAAAGGCTGGTGTCTGAGGGCCCCCCACCCCCCCCAACCCGGAGAAGAAACTCTAGACAAATCCCATCCTTTAGAGACTCATTCGTTGGGATTTTAACTCCCTGCTGCTGCTAAGTCACTTCAGTCGTGTCCGACTCTGTGCGACCCCATAGACGGCAGCCCACCAGGCTCCCCCGTCCCTGGGATTCTCCAGGCAAGAACACTGGAGTGGGTTGCCATTTCCTTCTCCATTTAACTCCCTACTTTCCTGTAAACCTCATACAGCATTGAGCAGGGGGAGGGGCAGTTGCTGTGATGGGTCTGGGGGAGGAGGGTTGGGAGCCGGGACTGGGCGGGCTGATGTGAAGGTTGAGGGGCTGCCCACGGGCCTGGAGGGCCAGAGGAACCGGGACTTTGCCCTTTTGCCAAATTTTCTGGCCAGGATCGCAGGGAACAACCCTTCTTGGAGGGATTTGTGGCTGGGGATGAGCAGGCCTCCGTATCGGCCCCAGCCCAGACCTGGCAGCTAGTCTCTCTCAGCGTTTGTTTGTCTGTACCTTGGAGTGACCGCAGCTGGGAGGAAGCAGCTGGGTGCGTGCGGCGCTGGCGCTGTGTCCCCGCGGGGCCACTGCAGCCGCCAAGCCACTTTCAAAGATTGCAGGCAACAGGTGCCTGTCATCGAAAGCAGGGGAATGGTTTTCCCACATTACAGGAAGCCAGGGATGTTACTGGGTGACTTTTATTTGCTCTGAGAGGCAAGTTTTTGGCAAAGTCTAGAAAGACTCTTGGCTAGACCCGGCCGTTCGAGGGAGGCCTCGGAGCATCAGCTGTGCGTCTGCAGCCAGATGTGGGCGCCGGACGCATCTGGCAGCGCAGGCCTGGGACCAGGTTTTTAGTCACCGCAGTGCATGTTGGTGGAAGCTGAGTGCACCCGCACACAACCAACATTTCTGCCGTTCATCCTGTGTGAACCAGCTTCTGGGGCCAGCCATGCTGAACAGAGGCAGGGGGTGAGCTGAGCTTGTTGGGTCTTTCCTGGGAAATTCTGCAGGGTTTTGGGTGGAAGGATGCAGGGAGCAGAGAGGTGTGGGTATTAAAGATTCTGGGTGTTTGAGGAATTTAGGACAAGGGAAGGGAATTAGGAAGACAGGGAAGGGGTAGCCAGATTGGCTGGAGGTAAGTGGGACTGGAGATTGTATTCTAGTCAGACCTCTCTTGCAGCCCCCTGTGTGTTTTTTTTGTGGTCCAGGCACGTATGGGCACACCACTCTGAGCCCCCGCATGGGTTTTAGTGGCTGCTTCAGCCCAGGTGATTCCCTAGAGGAGGCGGACGCTCAGCTCTGGGCAGCTGTCCCCTCTCCTCCTGCCCCTAGACTCACCTAAGGAGAAGATCTCCCACAGCAGCACTCCGTAAGACCACACGTCGCTCTTGGTGCTATAGATCTTGTCAAAGATGGACTCGGGAGCCATCCACTTCAGAGGAAGTCGTGTCTGGAAAAGGGCGAAGGGAGGCCTTGAGCAGGAGGGCATGCAAACAAAGCACATTTGTCCCGAGCAGCCGGGGGTCACCTCCCAGATAACGCTTGGCCTTAAATCATTTCCCGGAGCAGAACGGTTTCCTAGGATGGAGAGTGCACATCAGCCTAAAGTGTGGCCCTGAAAGTGTGCTGTGTTCATCCCTATGACGGGCAGTAACTGTTTAGTAAGCCCTTCCTCTGTGCCCAGAGCACCCGACTCTGTAAGAAAGCCTCCTTCCTCAAACAGCCTGCACTCCACGTGGACCTGGGAAAGAGCCCTGCGAATTACGCAGTTGGCCAAAATGTTCCTTGGGGTTTTTCTGTAACATCTAATGGAAAAATCCAAACAGACTTTTTGACCAACCCGATAGAAGGTATCTGGGAAATCGATCATTTCCAGGAATTTTTCTTAACAAGGAGGAGTTTTGAAAGGCATTACGATATAAAACACAGGATTTTAAGTCATTGACTGGAGGTGTGGGCAAAGGTGTGGAAAAGAAGGAAGGTGATAGTGTTTAGGGCCCCGTGTGACTGGTTTTGAAATGGGAGTCCCAGTGGGTCCGGCCCTATGGCTTTATAGGGATGGAGATTGACAGGGACCCTGGGATGAGTCGGGGACAGAGAAAAATAGAGCGGGGAGGGCTGGGGAGAGGCTGAATGATGCACAGGAGAGAGCACAGACACCCACCCAGGTAGTTGCCATCTTTGTAAGTCAGGGCTCTCGAGGAAAGCCTGTTGTTGTTTTCCTTTTAAAGAAACTGGGGGGGACTCCCCCAGCGGGGTCCAGTGGTTAAGACTCCAGGTTTCCGATGCAGGGGATGTGTGTTCCATCCCTGGTCAGGGAACTAAGATCCTGCATGCCTGGAAGTGAGGTCAAAGAAAGAGAGAAAGAAGAGAGACAGGCGAGCGTGGTTCTCAGACTAGAATCCTGGGACTGGCTGAGTCCGCCACACCTGAAGAGTTGTTAGAGAGAGGCACCTTCTCAGGCCCCACTCAAGACTTTGGAATCAGTTTAACAAGCTCTCTGGATGACCTGTGTGCTCGCTCTGAGAGCCAGGAGCAGAGAGTAGTTGTCTGGGCCCAGACCCAGACATAATGAAGCCTTCAGGGTAAAGGCCAGAGGGGAGAGGACACGGGAGGTCAGCTCTAAAAGTGGAAATAACACTTATCGCCAGAGACGGGAAGGAGGAGAGGCCAGTGTGAGCCAGCAGAGATGCTGGGCAGGAGGGCGGACCCGAAGGGGACGTGATTTCCTCCCCAGTGAGGTCATGTGGACGGCCACCCCCACCCTTTCCTGAGACGTGTACACCTGCCGAATCCATCACCCAGCTTTATCTGAGGGGAAGAGTCCAGGCTGTTCTCCCAGCTGCCTGGGGAACTCCCTCCGGGGGGGCAGAGGAGGGGCTGACATGGGCTCGGCAGGGCTACTGACCAGCGGTCAAGGGTCCAAGGGACAGGAGCTGGGCTGGGGCCAAGGGAAGGACCGGAGGAGGAGAGCAGGGCCTCTCTGGGCCCTGTGCGAGGACCCTCGGGTCCAGAGGCCGTGGGCCAGCCTGTCTGCACAGTCTGTTGTTTGGGGACCTCTGCCGAGGAAATGTAAATATTTACCAAGGGCTTTGGTCTATGGTTTAGGAATGATAGGGCCCCAATGAGTCAAACAAACATCAAACTTTGGACTTACATCTCCTTTTCTCACATAGTCGGGGTTCTTATAAATATCCCGGGCAAGGCCAAAGTCACAAATCTTCACCACGTTGTTCTCAGACAAAAGTATGTTTCGTGCGGCCAGGTCCCGATGAATGCACTAGAGTAAAAACAGTGTCATTATCGATGCTGTCTTAATCTCATCCAGGAATTTCCTGAGCCTTCTCGCTGTTCTTAACTCGGGGACTCATGTCACATGCTTCCTTTACACGAAGGGACCAACTCTCTGTGCACATGGCGTCGCCCCAAACATGAAGCATTTCTCTCTACAAATTCAGACCCCTTGGAGGCCCCCAAGTCAAGGAGTGCCCCGAATCCTCTCTGCCCCGGTGCTGCAGGATGGCATCATGTAAACAGAGCTGGCCGTCCATTCTCCCAGGGAGCTCAACTTGCCCATAGCCTTTTATCCTGAGCTGCTGAGACCAGATCACCACCCAGCTGGAGTGTCCTAGGAGGACTCCCCTGGGATGAGCTAACAGATGTGGAGTCGTGTACTCTGAGATTCTGACCAGTTCTGGAGGCATGCTAGGGGAAAACATGGAGCATGGATGCTGGGATCATCTAGTCTGAAACCCAGCAAGCTCTTCCCCTAGAATTAAGATCTACCCACTGGTACCCTACCCACAAGGCTTCCCTGGTGGCTCAGACAGTAAAGAATCCACCTGCCATGCAGGAGTCCTGGGTCAGGAAGATCCCCTGGAGAAGGGAATGGCAACCCACTCCAGTGTTCTTGCCTGGAGAATCCCATGGACAGAGGAGTCTGGTGGGTTACAGTCCATAGAGGTTGCAAAGAGTAGGACATGACTTAGCACTAACACTTTCACTGGTACCCAAGAGTCATTTCTCAAACCTCCTCACTCACATCAGGACAGACTAAGGAGTGTGTTGTGAAGTTCACTCTACGTTTAAGGACCTGTTGTTATTTAGTTACTAAGTTGTATCTCACTCTTTTGTGACCCTACGGATGGTAGCCTGGCAGGCTCCTCTGTCCAGGATTTTCCAGGCACGGATGCTGGAGTGGCTTGCCATTTTTTCCTTCAGGGGATCTTCTGACCCAGGAATTGAACCCACGTCTTCTTGAGTGGCAGGCGGATTCTTTACCAATGAGCCACCAGGGAAGCCCATTTAAGGGCCTACATACTAGCAAATATGAGGAAAAGTGAACTTATAGCAAAGGTTTGTGCTTGCCCGTGTGTATATCCACACATCCAGGCCGAGCAAAGAAGCAAAACAGTGAAGAGTGAGAGCTGACCTTTCTGGAGGACAAAAACTCCATGCCTCTGGCCACTTGAAAACTGTAAGAAATCAGATCTTCCATAGTGATGGGCTGCTTGTAGAAGTCGTCAAAATCTGGAAAGTATTAAAACCGAAGCTGTTTGTAAAGGCTCTTGTCAGGCCACCAAATCCCAGTTTATTGGAACAGCATTAGCAAAACATAAAACAAACCAACAAACAGATCAGAGTTCATCTTTGAGAGCATTTCAGTCTCCACATGAATATCCAACATTTTTCCAGGCCTCTAGCCCGGTTTGCCCAAGTGTTGGGGGGGTGGGGACAGGGGGCAGGAGGATGATCCATTAAGACAGAAAGGCCTGGGGGGAAGACAGTTGTACAGTTCCCTGTCAAAATTAGTAACTCTGGAAATAATCTAAATTCAAATCTTATCTCCCCAGGACATTAGCCTTTGAGTCTCTCACGGATGTTTATTAGGGTGATAAATAAGAAAAAAATTTCAGAGATGCACAGTGTGTTGTAAAAATATCTCAGACTGGAGGACAGGAAGGAATTAATACCTACCCTCCTCTTCCTCAACATCACTGAGACTTTTATCTTCCTGAAACCCGGAGCTCGCGAAGCTCTCGCTGCTGGTAACGCTGTCTAGTCTTTGTTTCTCGCCCTGCTCCAGGTCTGGCTCCATTTTTTCTTTCTTAGGCTCCACGTGTAAGGCTGCATCCTTTTAAGAGACCAAGGAAGACAGTGATGAAAGGGACGGAACAGCAGAAGGGCGACTGGGCCCTCAGGCCACCAATTGCCTGTGTTGGGAGGATGTCCTCTGAGAGGAGGGCTAGTAAACTAGTAGCCCGGCTGCCCCCTGGGGGTGGGAAGTCTTCCACTCTTGCCTGGGCTTCTGGGTAGCATCTCAGGTGGGATAAAGGAATATTCACAGCAGCTGCTGTTTACTGAGCACTTACTCTGCGAGGCAGCACACTGAGGGTCTTAGGTACACTTTCTCATTTAATCTTTCCAACAGTTTTACAAAGTAGCTCTTACAATACATGAAGGAATACATTCAGAGAAGTCAAATAATCAAAGTCACATGCGGCTGATAGATGGCAAAGCTTGAACCCAGGTCTGGCCAACTCCATTCTGTGCCCGTAAGCACTTTTCCATCCCGTGCGCCATCTTGGGAAAGATACGGAATGATGGAAAAGGGTTCCCAGTCAACCCGAGACCACGCTTTATAATCCCCAGTGGGAGTAATAAGAGAAGGCTGCAGTTACCAATGTGTCTGGTTTCCTTGGAGAAGGAGGGAACGTGACCATTTCTTCTTCTCCCCTCCATTCAAAGATGTAGCCTGATCCTAACAAAGGCAGAAAATGCCTTTCATTCTGAACTGGGCATCTGAGCCCTGGAGTGTATCCAACTCTTTCATTAAGTGTGTGATCTTGAGCAGCGAACCACCTTGCTTTTCTGGGACTTCCTTTTCCACATCTGAAAAGCTCTATCATCTTATGTATGGACTCACAGGAGTTGTTGGGTTTGGGTGGAACCAGAAAAGATGGGTATCATCTTGAGTAATTCATCTAATTGCTGTGACTCTAGAAACAGCACTCTCAGTGGCTTCGTGAGTCCACCGTGTACCTGGCTCAGGCAGGGGTGGCTGTAGGGGGACTGGGGTTCAAAGGCGTCCCCTGAACCACCTGGCTTTGTGGCCGGGCTGGCTCCCCATCCTTCCTTGGTTTTTCCTGGAAGCATCACTACGTGGGAGTGGTCCGTCCACTAGAGGGCGTAGTGGGAGCAAGCAGAGGACAGACACGTCAGCTTCAGCCCCCAAAACCTTGGAAGCGCAGAGGGTCTCTAGGCTCCTGCCCCTAGAAAGAGACCCTCTTGTGCCTGCCGCAGAAGGGAGTTAATCCTCAGAGTGAACCCCCGCTGCCATCCAGGTGACCTACCTGAGAGCAGGTAAAGAATGTTAACTCTGGTTACTGTCTGGCCCTGAGGCAGTTAGATTTGATTCTGCTCAGTTGGGGACTGAAATTTTATTTCCCACAAGATCCTTTCCAGGACAGAAGTGGGCAGGGGAAGGTGCTGGGGTGAAAAGTTCTTGACTCTTTGGCGAAGCTCCAGGGACCGTAACTCAGACTCCCCCACCCCACCCCTGCTTCCCCACTCCCGGTAAATGGTATATTTAGCTCTGCTCATTGGTAACTGTTTCTGGTAAATAAAGGTTGATTTACTGAACTTTTGGGACTCTGACAGAATCCATTGGATTTATTACAAATAATATTTAAAGATCCTAGTGAATTTATTTGGAAAATGAAATATCCCATTTCGATTCAGCCTTTCGGTTTTTCCTTCACCTTCTCTGTATATGTCTTTAGGTTCCAAATGTGAAATACAGCTGTGTGTTTTCCACGAAAACACTGAGCTCCACCAACAGGGAGGTGAATCATTAAATATAGCCTGAGAAGGAAGCAGGCTCTTCAAACAAAGGACGTACGAACGCAAACGTTCCATCCTGCCCAGGTCCCTGGGGTATTCTTGCTGGCTTAGTTCTTCCTGAAGCCAGCCCAGGATTTCAGGACTGAAGAGAAGTTGTACAACTCTCAGCCCAGGGTACCATTCTCCACTTTTTCTTATGTTTTTTTCCCCTCTTCTTACCCAGGACAGTGCATGGAAAAAGTATTGAAGGGACATTAGAAGAGCTGGGTTCTTTCTCCTTGACTTTATCTTTTGCCAAGTTCATGTCCTTAAGGCAATTGCTGGACTTTCTAGGCACGTCTGTGATGTGAGTGTGGACTAGCTGATCACAAAGATCCCTTTCGGCTTTAAGAGTCTTATCATGTTATTTTTCAGTTGCTAAGTCGTGCCCAACTCTTTGCAACTCCATGGACTGCAGCACGCCAGGCTTCCCTGTCCTTCAGTCTCCCAGACTTTGCTCAAACCCATGTCCATTGAGTCGGTGATGCCATCCAACCATCTCATCCTCTGTCGTCCCCTTCTCCTCCCGCCCTCAGTCTTTCCCAGCATCAGGGTCTTTTCCAATGAGTCAGTTCTTCCCATCAGATGGCCAAAGTATTGGAGCTTCAGTTTCAGCATCAGTCCTTCCAATGAATATTCAGGGTTGATTTCCTATAGGATTAACGATCTCCTTGCAGTCCGAGGGATTCTCAAGAGTCTTCTCCAGCACCACAATTCAAAAGTATCAATTCTTCAGCGCTCAGCCCTCTTTATGGTCCAACTCTCACATCTGTACATGACTACTGGAAAAACCATAGATTTGACTAGACGGACCTTTGTCAGCAAAGTGATGTCTTTGCCCTTTAATATGCCATCTGGGTTTGGGCTTCCCTGGTGGCTCAGACAGTAAAGAATCTGCCTTGCCATCATCTTTTAAGATACGAGAGACTAAGTGATTTGTGCATGTCTGGGTGTGTATGGAGGCGGGGGGAGGGGGAGAGAGAGAGATGGGGAGAGAGAAATTTATCAAGATGACTTGACATTTAGATAGATGGCTAGTAGATTTAATCTCTATCACTGCACACAGTGGATCAAATAGTCTCTGTGCTTGCCACAAAAAGAGTGTGATATATTAGCACAGAAAGAAAGAGGTTTTTTTTTTGCTTCCTTGTTGTCTCTCTGCTTTATGGGAGTGTCATTGCTTTACAATGTTAAATTAATTTCTGGAAAAAAAAAAACTTCTTTTAAAGGAAAAAGCAGAGACTGTGTTTTAAGCTTAGTCATTAACGGTGTTGACTGAGGAAAAGCACAACCTCAAAACTGTGAGTCAGGTTTATTCAGTGTCTTTCTGAGGACTGTGGTCTGGGAGTAGCCTTGCAGAGAGCTCTGAGGTGGTAGGGGAGGTCAGTTTACATGTGATTCTGGTCAAGACAGTGCGTGCAACCCAGAACATACACAGGTGGAAGGCTGCTGCTAGTCCCAGGGAACAGATACCTTAGTTAATGGTTTCAGGGCTTTTCTGACTAGGAGAGAGAAAAAAATACAGGTTCCTAAAAAATTTCTCCTGTGAAAATATGTGACTATCTGAAGGCCTGTTCTGCTAGTTTTCCCAGGGCACAGATTGCCTTATTTCTAATCTCCACCTGAACTCCTTTCAGAGTGTTTTAAAGGTCAGCAAAAGATCTTCTGGAGGAGGAAATGGCAACCCACTCCAGTAGTCTTACCTGGAAAATTCCATGGACAGAGGAACCTGGTGGGCTACCATCCATGGAGATGCAAAGAGTCAGACACGACCGAGCAGCTGAGAACAAAGGTGAGCGAGTGACTGCAGTGGCTAATGACTCGGTCCTTGTAGAGCCAGATGGGAAGCTAGCAACATTTCTTTAGTTGGCAACGGAAAAATACATTTTCTTGTTTTATGCTATTATTTTTGTTGTTCAGTTGCTCTGGTTGTGTCCAGCTCTTTGCAACTGCATGGACTGCAGCACATCAGGCTTCCCTGTTCTTCACCATCTCCTGTAGTTTGCTCAAACTCATGTCCTTCGAGTCGGAGATGCCATGGTTATCTCATCTTCTGTCACCCCCTTCTCCTCTTGCCTTCAATCTTAAGCATCAGGGTCTTTTCCAATGAATCAGTTCTTCCCATCAGGTGGCCAGAGTATTGGAGCTTTAGCTTCAGCATCAGTCCTCCTCATGAATATTCAGGGTTGATTTCCTTTAGGATTGACTAGTTTGATCTCCTTGCAGACTAAGGGACTCTCAAGAGTCTTCTCCAACACCATAATTTGAAAGCATCAGTTCTTTGGTGCTCAGCCTTCTCTATGATCCAACTCTCACATCCGTACATGACTACTAGACATGACTATGCTGCTATAGCCTGAATGGAAACTCAATTCTTTGTTGAAAAATCCCCAACCCAGAAGTTCCTTACCTTGTTGAGAAAGAATAAGGCCCGTTTGCTCTTGAGATAGTTGGAGAGATTTCCATATTTGCAGTATTCAACAATCACCATTAGGGGCCCTGCAACCAAAGCGACACAAGCTCAGCCAGTCGTCTGCCAGCTTCGGTAGACCTGGAGGTCTCAAACCGGCTTGTTTTTCTGTTAGCAAGTTCTGGGGGAATCCCTGGGTTGGGAAGACCCCTTGGAGAAGGGAATGGCTACCCACTCCAGTACTCTTGCCTGGAGAATCCCATGGACAGAGGTGCCTGATGGGATACAGTTCATAGGGTCACGAAGGAGTCAGACATGATTTGGTGACTAACATTTTCTGGGAGATGCTTAGGTGTGAGATTTCTTTTTCAATTGAACCTGAGAAAGAGTTTAAAAATACAAGAGTAGACATGGGGGAGGAGTATGGGGAAGAAGCAGAAAAAAAGAAGACTAGTAGAAGAGAGAGAACTTTGAGGAGGGGAGTTGGGGCAAGGTCAGGGCTCTGCCTGTGACTGGCACCACCCTCCCTGCCCCCAGCCTCGGGACATCAGCCCCTTCTCCCAGGTCCTGTCTGGCCTGACTTCTCTGCTCTCCCCCTCCCCTCCCCTCCCCAGGGGCGTCTGCATGGAGACTGCCTTGGGGCTTTCAAGATCGAAAGTGGGGATCAACCAATTTATAAAGGAAGAGAAGATAAATATTTGAGGCTCAGTAGGCCACACAACCCTGGAGAAGGGAATGGCAACCCACTCCAGTATCCTTGCCTGGAAAATCCCATGGACAGAGGAGCCTGGCGAGCTACAGTCCATGGGGTTGCCAAGAGTCGGACACGACTGGAGTGACTAAGCAGCAGGCCACACTTCTATTCAAGTCTGCCTCTGTAGCCTGAGAACGCCTTGGATGACACCCTTGAGTGACTGTTTCAACTTTACAAACGCAGGGATTTCAATTTCATAACATTATCCCATGTCACAAAATATACTTCTTTTGCCTGCCCCGCACCACCCCCCCCCCGTCCAATCCCCCAGCTATTTCAAACAGTCAAATGAAGCCCACAGGCTGACCAACCGTGGTTTGCCAACTTCTGGTCAAAAGAAGCAAGAGGGTTGGGAAGGGAGGAGACCCCAGAGCTGCACTGCGGGTCCCTGGATGCCCTGAAGTCTTCCCCCAGGCCCCTCGGTCCTCCCCACCACTCATCCAACCAGGCTCAAGGCCTTGGGGGAAGAACAGCATCAGGTTCTGGATCAAAGAAGACATGGTCCCAGAGGGGCTCCCGGCTGCGGGCCCTGCCCTGGGGGAGGTTGGAAAGGCCTGTGGGAGTCTCGGTCCTGACACAGCCCAGTCCCTGCACTTGGCCCGGGTGGGTGAGGCCTGTCTGAAGGCCATGGCTGGCCCCTCCTTCTCTTGGGATCCTGCCTGGAGCCATCCCTTCCCTTGGAGGAAGCTTCCGGAATGCCCACCTTCTGCGAGTTTACCTCGGCTCCCATCATGGGTGTCCTTCTGGGTCTGGTTCATCAGAACCAGACGGGTCTCAAAGGGAGTCCTTCTGTTCGGAACCTTTAAGGTAAGCATCCAGGGAAGGCATTTCCAGTATGGGAGCCCCTTCCATCCTGGGACAGACTGCTCCGGACCACAGCAGGCTGTCTTCCAGGGGGTGGAGGGAAGGGTAGAGGGACAGAGAAGCTGCCCTGGCGTGTGAACCCGGAGAAGAGCAGCCCCCCCTCCCACCTACCTCCTTGCTTGGTGCAGGCTCCCAGCAAGTTGACGACGTTCAGATGGTGGCCGATGTGGGTCAGGATCTTGAGCTCGGTCATCAGAGCCTTGTACTCGCTGGCCGTGGCCCCCTCTGTGTGAGGGGTAAGGGAGAGTTAGGACGACGGGACAGTGGGGCTCTCTCCTCGAGGGCGGCCCGCCTCCCCTCGGAGGTGAGCGGCGCTCAGCTCTCACTGCACCGACTTCCCCACGCTCTGCAGAAAGGCCGGTCTCCAGCCTGTTTTCACTCCTCCACCCTCTTGAGCCAGCATCCTCTGGGCTACAGTGAGGCTGGAGTGGTGTGGGGTCAGTTACTGGACATCGCTCTGGGTGGACCGGGTCCCGGAGGGTCAGGTGCTGACTTGGAGCTGGGCACCTGGTGGGAGCGCCCTGTGGGAGCGCCCTCCCAAGGCTTCTTTCTGTCAGAACCAGGCCCAGCTAGAAGCTTCCAAGCAGAGATGCGCCCACATCTCTTTTTCTCACTTTACCCACTTTGAGAATTACAAAGGAGAAGCACAGAGGGGCCTGCAAGGGCAGAGAGGCCCCTTCTGTAAACATCTCTGCTGTGTGTTATGTTTTCCCTGTAACCTCTTCCTCCCTGGATTCCTCAAGGTTATCTCAAGTCAGGAGGGTCCGTAAGCATCTGACTTCAGCTTCATTCTCAGAGATAAACAACGTCAGTCTAAGAATTAGCAGAGTCTAAGGCCTAGATTAACTTTGTCCTGTCTGTCTGTTCTTATTGCTTAACTTACAAAGCATAAAAAATTTCAAATTATGTTTAGAAGTTTAAAATAAGTCATATTGGCTTGCTTTAAAATATTTCAACAGTATGATGTTTATGGAGTAAAAAGTGAAAGTCATCCCATCCCAACCCAAGTTACCTTTTTTTTTAAAAAAAAAACCCGGTTACCTTTTTAGAAGTAACCACTGTTAATCACTTGGAGTTTTAGACCTTTTCTATGCATTTATAAATATATGTAGCCAATCAAAAGTCTTTTTTGTTTGTTTACATAAATGGGATCATATATTAAAATATAAAAGCAAATTTGATGTATATAATTTGCTTTCCCCCCTTTTAAATGTGATGGACTTTTCTCATTCTTTTAAATTGATTAATGGCATTCCTGACATTTAGATGGTCTACAGTTGTGTTTTGTTTTTGCCGTTACAAATATTCTTTAATAAACAGCCTGTGATCTTTGTGCCCGTGTGCGTTTCTGTAGGACAGTCCTAGAAGTGAGTGGAAGGCTGTGCGTTTCACATTGTGGTGGATATTGGAATGGAATTTCATAAGCACAAGTCATTTTTTAATAATAACCAGATAAACACTAGAAGCCTCCCAGTGGAGTTGGGATTGGCTCAGAGTAGATGCTCAACAAATATTCGTTAGACAAATAAACAACATAATTACTCTTCTCATCTCAGACATGGGCTTAAGGCCCAGAAAGGTTAAAGGTTTTGCTCAAGGGCACTTTGAAAGAGCTTCTGAGTCATGGCCTTTGTTTGACCTTCTGCCTTTCCAGTGTCTCCTAGAAACAGATGGTCAACCAACTTAAACAAGAAAGCTTGAATGAAAATAGTGTTTTAGTGATGTTATATAGTGGGTGATTTGGCAATCTCTCACAGTCAAGGCTGCTGGCTTAAAAAAATGATAAGCCTTTATTAAGATATTATACACACTATTTTTGTATTGCATAGAACAGATTCTCTGGGCCTTTAAAGAAAATCTCAAGTCAGAATTTCCCCCTCAAATTCATGCTTCCACGCCCTGATGCCCCTTTGGCACAGAAGGAAAACCAGGTTCTTTGGCTCAGATTTTTCCATTTATAGGCAGGGCCATGGCTTTTATCTTGGGCCTATAATAGACAAGCATGGGCAGCTGATTTGCCCCTTCTAGCATCTTATTCCTCAGCTAGTTTTGTCTCCCTGTGTGTGATCATAAGCAGGGAGGCAAAACTAGCTAAGGAATAAGATGCTTTCAGATTTAGTGTCAGCTTATCTCAAGGCTGGATACCAGCTTGCCTCCAAAACACAGACCAGAATCATTTTCAGGATTTTGGAGCAATGGATCATTTCTAGAAGGCAGCCCTTCTGTAGCACTGAGGTGTGTGTGTGGTCAGGGGGATGAGCCTTGTACCCGAACTCTTACTTTTGCATGGCTGAGTTGTGTGGCCTTGCAGAGGCTACTTAACCTTTCTGGGTGTTGGTTCTTTTTCTGCAAACTGAGATAATAAAATCTACCTCACAGAAGCTCTAGAGAGAAAAATAAGAAAAGTGACAATTTCATGCAATTCAAGCTACCATATTAAAGTATATAGGGTTGGCCAGAAATTTCGTTTGGGTTTTTCCATAACCCAATACCTAGTCTGGTGCTTTCTCGCATAGAAGATGTGTTGATGCCTTTTCTCTTTAGACCCTGGGATTGGGGCTGTCCAGGGTAGGGTGCTGGAATGCAGGATGATCTCAGAAATGCCTGTGATCATCTGGGTAGTTCCCCTTGAACAAATCCTCCTGTTTCATGGATGCAAAAGTCCTTTCTCCTGGCTACCTTCAGGCTCTTTGTAGAGCTTTATCAGAGCCGTCACTCGACAGGCTTTTGAAGTGGAAAATATCACCACACGGGGCTTTCTGCAGTGACGGTGTCAGCGCTGGATGAAGGTGAAGGCTTTGCTGTTCCTGCCTCCCCCCCCACCCCACTCCAGTGAGTGGGTCTCTCAGCTGGACTCTTTGCCAGCTACCTGCTTGGCTGAGCTCAGAGCTTCCTGTGCCTGAAAACCCCCTGGCAATGTGTCAGCAATGTTGGAAAGCTGAAAACTGCCCTGTGGGCTTTCAGTCCTGTTTCTTTCGGTTTGGGAACCTTAAAATGCATCGAAGTAACATGACCATTTCATCACGATGAAGAAGTGTTTACTTTAAAGCAGAGGTCCCCAACCTTTTTGGCACCAGGGGCCAGTTTTGTGGATAATTTTTCCATGGACTGGGGGCAAGGGGAGGAGATGGTTTCAGGATGATTCATGTGCATCACATTCATTATGCACTTTATTTGTGTTATTACTACATTGGCTCCACCTCAGATCGTCAGACGGTAGATTCTGGAGGTTGGGGACCCCTGCAGTCGGGAGCTGTGTGTCTTGGAGATGTTTGGTTTATGAGATTTTCAGTGGTTTTCATTTTCACTCTGTCTTAGGGTGGTGGTCGTAAATCGCTTTGTCATTTGACCACCTCCCAGTGCTTCACAGAGTGATAGTATTGTCAACGTAGAAAGATAATTTGTTTATTTGTTTTTAAATCTCTAAAGAGGAAATGTTTTATGGACAGGACTTGATCCTATAAAATAGCTTGACGTTCTGATCAACTCAATTGTTCTAGCTTCATTGTCTTTATGGTGAGCTCAAGCCCCAGCTGAGCCTTTGAGATTAGACATACAGCCAAGTTTCCATTGTAATGTCATAGGGGACTGCTCCAAAAATTCATACCTGTGGTTACTGTGAGCTTAGGTCCCTGGTAGCCTAGAAGAGTTTGAGACGTGGTAGGAAAAACGTCTTTGACGGAAATCATTTTCCCATGGATACTGCTGGACTGTTTCACTTACAAGGTTTATTTTGAGCTCTTGGTGGCCTCATGGAAAGCTCCAGAGGTCAAGGGTCTTCCAGCAGAAGAAAGTTATGTGGCCAGAGCAGACACGGCCTCTGTCTGCTGCTAGGCCACATTCTACGAGTACCAACACCCAGGGAACGTAATGGGGAAGTTGAAAGCCCAGTTAGAGCATCCATACCTTTCAGCATCTTTACAGCCACAGTCCGGCAGGTGGGTGATTTCTTGATGCCGAACGCCGATGCTTGCACCACTTTTCCGAAAGCCCCTCTTCCGAGTGACTTGCCTACGATGGAAAGAAGACGGTTTGTTTGCCAAGGCAGCAGTATCAGTTGAAGTCTTTTTCAGAAAGAAAGGGTCTTTTCCCTATGTGTGTATGTGTGGCATGTAGCTTTGAAGGGAATCTCCAGTGAACAGACCCCAAATGGGTTAGGGACACATTTATGTGGTAGCTTCCTTCCAACTCTTTACTGCACGGCCATGTGGCCCGTGCCCTGTACAGCAAGGCTAGGACCTTCCAGGACATTTGGGGGCAGCTGTATGGCCCGTTTTCTTTTACACAGTCCCTCTCCTGGGGGAGAGGCTACAGAATCTGCAGTTGGTTTTTTCCATTGTCTGATAACATCATTACCACAAAAATTCCCCTATGTTTAAACTAAACCCCTTTTCTTGCCACTTAAGCTTATTTCTTCTGACCCGTGTTTCAGCAAAGGGAACAAACCGACAAGGGTGGTTACTGCTGTTGGCTATAATGATGCGTCAGAGCTACCGAAAAATCACTTAAGGCATTTCTCAGACTTCCTTGCCAGGCAGAATATTTTTAATGTGTCTTTACATGATGATTACAAATCTTTGTGGTTCAAAACATGCGCCCCTCAACCCTGGGTAGCAATTAGTTTCACCACAGAGAGGTGGTTGCCAAGTGCAATAACAAAGTTTGAGGTTTCCTTCGTGGTTCCCGTGGTATGTTATGTTCTAATGACTGCTACCACATTTGTTTGTTTCCTTCACCCTTGAACGAAACCACTAGACTCAAAGGGGCAAGGACCATGCCTGAATCCTCCCAGAACTTGGTGCATGGGGCATCAGGGTCCCTGTGCATTAGTACAGAAGGGAGAGGTGCATTGGGGAGTTTGTGAGATGCTCAAACCAAGTCTCTTACAGTCCTAAGTTAACTGGAGGGGCCCGTGGGATACACAGCTGAACAGTGCTCTGTGAGGAGGCATCTCCCCCCTTTTTCGATCAGTGCTTCCTTCTGCATCTCCAGGACACAGGTAGCTGACTCCAACCTGTCCAGTAGGAAACCAGTACCCCTCAGTCGTGGTATGGCAGAAGAAAGAGTGAGCCAAAGAAGTCCCCTTTTGTTCTTTGGGGGCAGAGCTGTGGAGTAGGGGAAGCCAACAAAATGCTTCTGATGAAAATTAAATCCTGGTTCTGTTCAGTTCAGTTCAGTTGCTCAGTCATGTCCGACTCTTTGCTACCCCATGGACTGCAGCATGCCAGGCCTTCCTGTCCATCACCAATTCCCAGAGTTTACTCAAACTCCTGTCCATCGAGTCAGTGATGCCATCCAATCATCTCATTCTCTGTCGTCCCCTTCTCCTCCTGCCTTCAATCTTTCCCAGCATCAGGGTCTTTTCAAATGAGTCAGCTCTTCACATCAGGTGGCCAAAGTATTGGAGTTTCAGCTACAACATCAGTCCTTCCAATGAATATTCAGGACTGATCTCCTTTAGGATGGACTGGTTGGATCTCCTTGCAGTCCAAGGGACTCTCAAGAGTCTTCTCTAATACCACACTTCAAAAGCATCAATTCTTCTGTGCTCAGCCTTCTTTGTAGTCCAACTCTCACATCCATACATGACTACTGGAAAAACCATAGCCTTGACTAGATGGACCTTTGTTGGCAAAGTAATGTTTTTGGTAATCAGTGTTAATTTAACACAGCACCTCTGGCCCCACTTCTTTCTCGGTCTGTTCTGATAATGTGTTTTCAGTGAGCTAACTTTCCTCTCTCCCTCCCTTCCTTCCCAAAGGACACAGTTTGTTATTTGTTAAGATTCCTGGAAAGTTTGTTATGAAGCTCTCCTTGTCCTCATCCCACTGGAACCTTTATACTTGCATGCACAACTCCTCTGTATCAAAGTGTCCTCACCTGCCTCAACTTAGAGTCTTCCACTGCCCACCCCCCAGCATCCAGTAAGGACGTGGGAAGAGCTCTGTCACATGTCATCAGAGGCGTCTCCCTGCCTGGGTCTCATGGGGACGCTGGTAAGATGACACGCCTCCCTGGGTCAGAGGGGTACCTGTCGTGCTGACAGAGATCCTCCTCCCAAGGCATGCTCGTGGGCCAGGATACAGTCTCTGCTTCCTTCTTCAGATCAAAGTGTCCAATAAATAGCGAAATCAGGGCTTCTCTCTTACATACAAGAGTGTCAAGTGGACCCTGAAATGGGATACGGGAAGCACGCTGGCAGATGCCTTCCCCAAATTTGTAAAAATTGGTGTTTTCTGATTAGAGGCTTAATCCTTGCTTTCATAGGGTAAAAGAACACCTTTTATTCTGCATCACCTTCTATTGTCTCCTGTGAAAATTGTCCTGAGCCTGAAACAGGTAAAGAGCATCTCTGTCTTGGGTGCCTGTCCACAGACTCCTGTTTGTCTGGGGCAGGCCGCGTCTTTTTCATCCCCACATCTCCAGCCCCCACACATTCCCTTCCTTGTCAGCACAAAACACTTCCCGTCTTCCAACGGGAAGGTGCCCTGTCGGACATTACGTCAACTTCTGTGGGTTGAGGACTTTGCCCTGACTGGTGAGAACGAGCCTGTTCTCACTTGACTTCCTTCAGATTTTTCATTTATTCTCTTGGAAGCTGACTGTTGCCTCGTAAAACAGCCTGAAGCTCTTACAGGCTTTTTAATCGTCTGATACATTGCAGTCTTCTGGCGGACCCACAATTCCAGTGTCAGGGGAGCCCTGCCACGCTGGACTTGACCTCGCTTTGTCCTTCTTTTCCCTTAATCCTCCTTGGTGCTACCTGGATGCCACTAGCTAGCTTGGAAAAGTGCTGGGTCATTGTTATGGAATGGAATACTACCGGGATCTCCTCTGAGAGGGACTGGTTAGGGTCCCTGGACATGGAGGGTGGTTGGGGAGAGCAGAGCAGCCTGGAGCTGAGCCCTTCTTGGCATCCAGGCTGGTTTTCCAGGAGGCAGAAGCAGCCCAGGCTCAAGCCACTCACCAGATTTCAGACATCCTGTGTGCTTTCCCATGGTAGGTAATTCTGACTTTATCTTCCAATGGGAAGATCCCCTGTTTGACATGATCTCAACTTCTGTGATAAATATACAGGAGTTGAATTTTCTCCCAGCCAGCTTTGGTGAGGAATCACTAATAAAACAAGTTTCTTTAGTTCTAGATTCCAGGAATTTCAGTGGTAGCAATACTCTGGACCCAACCCCAGCCCTGTGTGTCTCTCAGATGCTATCAATTCCAGCTTCTCTCACCAGGGCTGCGGGTTGTAACCCAGAGGGAAGACACAGCTGAAATCAGAAGCCATTTGGTCTGTGTGTTTCTCTATATTTGTAACCCATTATTACTCTCGCATCAAACCAACTTTTCCTCTTCATCCATCCAGACATCATTTTGGTTACTTTCACTTGTCAGACGTGACTTCAGATTGTTCTGTTATCTACTTGGCTTAAGAAACACATCTTGGCCCTCTCTGCTCCCATAGAAGTGGGGCGAGGCTTCCCCTGGCCCTTGGAGCCATACTCGGCACTGAAAGGCCAAGCTGGTTTGTCTGACACACTTACTCTCACCCGTCAGAGACACTCTCATGCCTATCAGCTGAATCATTGCATCTGGCAACTCTGGGAGGGAAGAGAACTATAAGATCTCTAGCAAGGAGCATCTTCTGAAATGGGCTTATCTAAACCCACAGAGCCCTGGGGGGAATTCTGGTTCACAGTCTACCTCGATGGGCCATCAAGGATCACAGTGGTCCTAGGCCAAGGGATGAAGGAATGGGACAGAAAGCTCTTGCATCCTGTACAGAAGCGTGTCTGCTTGTGACTAATACCTTTGGAAAGCAGTGTGGCCTGAGAATGGCTTACAGTTGTGGGGAAATTATCCCATGTTCCTGCCAAGGTCACTGGGGGCCGGCGGGGGCGGGGGGGGTCCTGGGCCAGCTGCCATGTAATTTAGATTTACAGAAGGAACTCATCTGGTATACCACCTGCCCCAAACTACTCTAAATTTAGTTGACCCCGCCACTGTCCCCATCAGCAGCCATTGCTGGGTTTCGCCTGTCTTTCCAGCATTTTTTTTACTGATTTCCAATTTTCTCCCCCAAGCCAAACAGCACACATTCTTGGGGCCAACAAAGTCTTCTTTCTCATATAGGGAGAAATAAAGGTGGAATCAAGCCCAGTTCAGTGCAGTTCAGTTCAGTTGCTCAGTCATGTCCGACTCTTTGTGACCCCATGAATCGCAGCCCAAGAGAACAACGAGAAAATCCCTCTGTCCTCTCCCCTCCCCCCATACAGTCTGCGTGTCGGGGAGGGGCGGCTTTGCGACTGCATTTGTAACAAGAGCTCTGCACTGAGTAACAAGCGCTACTGGCTCCACGATCTCTCTCCCTAGTTCCAAATACTAATGATTCCTCAGAAGCCACTGTCTGAGTATCTGGAGTCTTGGCAGCTCCTGTTGTTCTGTAGCTCCTGGGCTGAAGAGTAATGTGCATTTTGACCTCTGAGCTGGAGGGACTTGGGGGCTGAGCTGGAGGGAAGGCACATTACCTGGTGTTGACAGCATCCCTGTTACCTAGGAAACAACAATCTTCCCTTTCTGTCAGTGGAGCATAAACATGAAAGAGAAAGGCTTTCTTCTCTGTGTTGGCCATTTCAGACACCCAGGGAAATTCAAAGTATGTAACTTGTAGATTCGTGCAACGGGGCTTTTTGATCCACAGTTGTGCCAAGCACCAGCTTTTTCACCAAATACTCGGTTTCCCTGCACCTCCCCATTCTGAATTGTGTTCCAGGTCACCACTTTCTAATTTTTAAAACATTTTATTTATTTTTAATTGGAGAATAATCACTTTACAATGTTGTGTTGGTTTCTGCCATACATCAACATGAAGCAGCCATAGATGTACCCGTGTCCCCTCCTTCTTGAACCTCCCTCCGAGCCCCTGCCCCATCCTGCTCCTCTAGGTTGTCACAGAGCACCAGGTTGAGCTCCCTGTGTCCTATGGTAAATTCCCACTAGTTGTCTATTTTATACATGGTCATATATGGATTTCTAGCTACTCTCAATTTGTCCCGCCCTTTCCTTCCCCTGCTGTGTCCACAAGTCTCTGTGTCTGCAACTCCATCGCTGCCCTGTGAACAGGCTCATCAGTACCATCTTTCTAGATTCCATACATATGTGTTAATACATGATATTTGGGTTTCCCTGACCCAGATGGCTAAGACTCTGCCCTCAGTGCAAGAGACACGGGTTTGCTCCCTGGGTTGGGAAGATCCCTTGGAGAAGGGAACGGCTATCCACTCCAGTATTCTTGCCTGGGAAATCCCATGGACACAGGAGTCTGGCAGACTAAAGTCCATGGGATCGGGGCTTCCCAGGTAGGGCTAGGGGTAAAGAACCCAGCTGCCAATATAGGAGATGTAAAAGATGTGGTTTCATTCCCAGGTGAGGAAGATCCCCTGGAGGAGGACGTGGCAACCCACTCCAAAATTCTTGCCTGGAGAATCTCATGGACAGAGGAGCCTGGAGGGCTACAGTCCACAGGGTTGCAAAGAGTTGGACAAAACTGAAGTGACTTAGCATATATGATACTTGTTTTTCTCTTTTTGACTTACTTCACTCTGTGTAATAGGCTCTTGGTTCATCCACTTCACTAGAACTGACTCATTCATTCCTTTTAATGGCTCAGTAATATCCCATTGTATGTATGTACCCACAACTTCTTTATCCATTCATCTGTCAATGGACCTCTAGGTTGCTCCCATGTCTTGGCTATTGTAAATAGTGCTGCAATGAACACTGGGGCACATGTTCACCATTTTATCATTCACAGAAGTTTTGTTATTTAACAGGGCCTATAAGACACTGCTGAAACTAATTGCTCCCTTCCCCTTCACTTTATCTGCTCTCATGTCTGTGTCCTCCCTTCGAGGGGATGGACTCAAGCACCTTTGCATCCCTACCACTGAGATGGGTGTCAGCTGCTTGGTGAAGATGCCTAATGACTGTTGAAAGAAGGGACAGGCGCTGCCTTGTCCCTTTGACTTGTCTCACCATTCCAGAGAATTCTTTATCTCTTTATCTCCCTTGCTAGTTTTTGAGCAACTAGAGGGTAGAATCCTGCATCTAGTTACTTCTGCTTCCCTCAGAGCACTGTGTTTTGTGGGCCGTGGGTGCTTGGTGCAGGTTTAGGAATCCAGGGAACAAATACATTACCCAGTTTAAGTCTCTCCCGGGCAAACTCCCACTTGCTGGCATCATAAGGGAGCCGATCGCACTGCTCATCCAGGGGAACTTCATCCGGGTCCATGATAATCGACAGGTAGTCAGCTTTAATCTCAGAAGACGACTAAGGAATAAAGAGATCTCAGAGTCACCAACTAGGGAACAACTTAAACCCAAATATGTAATGTAAAACAATACTTGGCATCATCAGCTCCTATTTTGGTTCGTTGGATTGAAACCACATGGTCGGGAGCAGCATGTGCCCTCTGCATGCATGTAGATGCATCACACGCGAGCATGCGATTTCCATCAAGCCACTCCTTACTCTTTTCACAGTGTGTTTCTCTGGTACCCCTCCACTGTCCTGTCTCTGACAAAATGCACCCAGATTCTGCAGTGACCTTAATGCTTTTTCTTAAACAGTGATCAGAAACTCTCAGGTGGCTCAGTGGTAGAGAATCCAGCTGCCAATGCAGGAGAGGTGGGTTGATCCCTGGGTGGGGAAGATCTCCTGGAGAAGGGAAGGGTGGCCCATTCCAGTATCCTCGCCTGGGAAATTCCATGAATAGAGGAACCTGGTGGGCTATGGTCCATGGGGTCACAAAGAGTCGGACAGGACTTAGCGACTAAACCACCACCAAGCAGTGATCACATAATTCTTCTCTGAAAAAATGCAAAGTATTTTAATAAAATCATTCCAAACAATGACTATAAATAACTTTCCATGGTCATTCTCCAGGAATATGAGTGGCAGATGGGTCAGCAGTGGGTTGTGGCTTTTCTGCATTTGTAAGAAAGGCTAAAGTGGCCAAGTAAACCCAGGGTCCCTGGGACAGTGGAGAAGCACATTTCACGTGAAGTGGTTAAAGACACGCAGAAGGCCCCTTGGTTGCCGCAGCAACCTGAAAAGGCTAGAGTGAGATTAGAATAGGATTTACCTGGAGGAGTTACAGAAAAAGGGTTCTGAGCTCAGAACTTAAACACCAGTCAGTCAGCCCTCTGAAAGAATAATATAAAGGAATCCACCAGCAAGTAGCCTCCACAAGTTTCCTGGTGACCGAAATTTTGTGAGTCCCTATTCAGATGGACTGGATTCATTTGAACTGTTTGAGTATTTGCATTAAAATTCATGTAAAATGCAAGGTTATTCAGCACATTGCAAGTTTATATATTTAGCATACATAGCTGTGACTCACAGGCAGGAAAAAGATGAAAAATGTACAAAAAGAAAATAGATTTGTCTTCAGTGAGAAATCAAAGTTAAGAAATAGTAAATATTTGCTATAAACAAAATTAAAAAAAAATAGAAGTTGATTATTTCAAAGGCAAAGGGGTGAGACTTATACACAGCTATATTCCAAGCTCTTTTGGCTACTGGTATAATAAGATGTCAAATAAATGAGGTGGCACCTACCTTCTAGTGCTTGTTTTATGTTGGTGATGCAAATGAAGCCCAGAACATACCCTTTATTTCAGATCATATGTAACCGGATTTACATTTGGTGTGTTGGGTTCACATTCATGGTTAATATACCCTGTTCATATTAATTGATTGTAGAATTGGCTGCATTTCCGTAGGCAGGACAGAAAAGAAGTATGCTTGCCCATAGAGGCTGGGTTTTGATAACTCTTGTCTAGAAGTTACTTACACTTCATTTCAATGCGTTTAGGGCCCTTCCTTTCTGTGCATTTCCCTAAACAGGATCAGAGTTGAACAGAGAAGACAAACCTCCCCATCCATTCCACTTCACACCCGCCCACATTCTTTGGCCCTGACTCACCCCGTCCTGGACTGTCACAGCTCACCTCATCCATCACTCGCAATCTGCCTCTTTCTCACAAAAATTATCACTGAAATGTGTGACAGATAGCTCAGGGCAGGAAGATTGCCTGGCCTCCACAAAGAGTGGAAAATGGAGACAGATAGGGAGCACGTTTGTCATGAGCTGCGTTTGCCAGCATGGTAGACTGTGTGTGGGGGGGCACTTAAAGACACTAGTGTGAGGCTGCAGGGCTGGACAGGAGTGTTGTTTCCCACACCAGGGCCCTGGGTGCTCATGAGTGGCATGGATGGGAGCTTTGATGACTCCAGTTCTCAGCGTGTGCAATAGCCAAGGCCATGAGACACGATCTCCAGTCTTCCAAGAGCAGAGGAAGAGCTGCAGCCCAGCCAGGGACAGCTTTTGGTCCTGTGGGAGCTGAGAGAGGTGGGCAGGGGTAGTGACCGAGCCAGGGGAGCAGCCCACGGAAGACAGTCTGCCTACATGGCACCTGAGGAGTCCTATGGTTTGTCTTAAGGCAGATGAGAGGAGATACCCAACAGACCTTCAGAAAGGGCTTTGAGACGAGCCTGCTGGTAGAATCTTGGTTGACCAATGCTTATTCTTTCAACTGACAAAATCATGGAGCACCCACTGGGTGCTAGGCATGGAAATTGCTTGGTCAGGCGCTTCAGAGCCCAGACGTGGAGGCCTGGGTTGAATCAGAACCTATGTATTACCTTGGGCAAGTTACTTAGCTTTATTAAGCCTAGTTTCCTTATCAGTAAGGCAGTGTCAGTGGTGGTACTTATCTCATAGAGTTGCTGTGAAAATCATGCAAAATAGTCTATGAAAAGCTATTTGAGGGGCCCAGTGTATAGCAAGCATGAATAAATATTAGCTTTAGTTGGCCTGTGCAGGGTGAGGATGAAAAGAGAAAATACAGTCCTTATCAGTGAGGAATTTACACAGCGGTTAGAGAAATCAGTTGGAGATATGTTTTTGATGCCTTGTTCCTCTTCGCCTTCCCAAACCAATTACTTCTCAAATCCTATAGGCATTCTGTCATTGAGATGGTCATTTCTTGCCTTCATCCTTTCTAATTGACATTCACATTTTCTAACTTTTTAGACATACAGGGGACCTCTTCGATTGAGTCCCAGAGTGCCTTTCCAGTGTTATTTCCACTAAGCTCCCATATGCAAAGTACCCAGACGTTGTCCCTAACCTGGGGAGTGGGCCAGAGTAAGGGTGGGCTGTTTTCCTACTGCTTTCCTTCCAGCCGCAACCTTCAAAGTCAGTCTCTAAACGGAGCTCTCTGAAGTCTCTCTGCCCTCTCTTCCTTTGAACTCTGCAGTCTTTGTACCGCCCTTGCAGATTTGGCAGGTCCCGCTGTTGTTAGATGTGTTTTCCTATATGATGTACCTCCCCTTTCCAAATCCCGTTGTTTAACTTTTGCTTCCTTCGAAAGCAGTGGCTTTCCTTGTCTTAAAGCCAGTTGCTCCACGCAGCAAAAGCCTTAGGTTATTTATTCACCACACAGGAGGGGCTGCCAGTCGACATACCAACCCTGGAAAGTATAACCTTCCTGGTTTCGAACAGCAAGTCTAAGGTCACACAACCTGAATTCAAAACTCAGCTGCGACTCTAACTAGCTGAGTGACTCTAGGCGGGTTACTTTACCTCTTTGAGCCTGTTTCCCTCTCCTTAAAATGGGAATAATAATATATTTATATCTTTGTGTTTTGTAAAGGACTGAGATATGACATAAAGAGCTCCCCACATGTGCCACAAACACTCAGGACATAAAATGGTGAAAGTGATTTAAAGTGATTTTTAAAAAAATAATTAAAGCATAAGAGATGAGAAGCTTATTATGTTATGTAATGATTTTCTAATTCAGAACTACTTAAAGATAACTGTTTCTTTGATATATTTTTCTTCTATATATTTTATTTTAATGTATTATCTTTTAACAGCAACCAAAACTAGCCTTTATAAATTAAAAAATTTAAATAAAAATAGTATAATCATTCTTAAAAAAAAAAAAAAAGACTTGCATGTTAATAAGGACTAATACAACTCTAGAAATTGAGGAGGTCTCTCCTTGGTACTTTACAAGTCCTGTTGATTGTATCTCCTAAATATCCCTTCAAGTCTAATCCTTTGGACTAAGCGACCGTCATTTCTGACTTAGACTGCATTCTTCTGTTCACTGGGTTCTTCTCTATTCACTCTTGTCCTCTCTGGATCTTTCTCCTCATACAGCCTGAAATCGTCTTTCTAGACATAGGTCTCTCACACTTAAAATCACCTACCTTTGCTTAACCACCACCCCCCCACCCCCCACCAAGGCTTCCTCTTCTAAAACACAAAGGAAATTGCTTCCCGCGGCCTACAGGGCTGGCCTGGACAGCCTCTCCTCTCCTGCCTCCCCTCGTCCGTCGTCCCCACCTCTGCCCGGGTCAGTCTGTCCTCCTCACCGCATCTCCTCTGCCTGCAGACTTCGCCTCCCTTACGTGCTATGTAGTCGGCTGACTCCGGTCACCGCTTGACGTCTGCCTGTGCTACAGTCAGTCTCTCCCCAGACTACACACAGCAGCCTCTCCTCTGCTCTGTCACCAGAGAGCCCTACACAGGGCCTGGCCTCTGCCCTGAACGGGCGCCTGGGAAATATTTAAGGCATGAATGAACGAATGAGTGTTGGCTCGTTGCCCCCTCCCTCCCCACCCAATAAACTTCAGAGAAGCACAGGTTATGCTAACAGGCCTAACGATAGGAATCTGATGTCTTGAATTCCAACCTGAGCTTCACACGCTGAAGAACTTAATTTTAACATGGGGCTCAGAGTATGGAACAGCAGACAGAGATAAGACAGAGGTGGGTCTTTATTTTGCCTTTTCCTTTTTGTCTCTCAGCAGAGAGTGAGATTAAGAAAATGAATATTTCTCAGATCTCGTGTGGACTTTACAGACTTCCTTTTACACTGAAGATGTTCCTTCTATGTGTGGGACACAGTCATCTGTTCATTGTTCTAGCTTTTTATTTTTTGAAAACCCCACGTTAGGGTGAGAAGTTTGTTTTTTGGATTTTCTTTTTTTTTTGGCCATCAGGCATGCGGGATCTTCATTCCCTGGCCAGGGATTGAACCCTTGCCCCCTGCAGTGGAAGCGTGGAGTCTTAACTGCTGGACAAACAGGGAAGGAAGTCCTGAGAGACGGTTTAATGATTCATCTGGCATGTTCACCTGTTCAGGGCCTGCTCTGGACATCAGGCATTTGGGGGAGCAGGCATTTTTGGGGGAAATCGAGCATGATGCTGCTACAGCAGGAGTGCCACTGGGCCTTGTGGCAGATTTTTGCCAAAAGGAGCATAGAATTTCATCTGAAATATTCTTACCCTTTTCAGTTTTCGGATAAAAAGCGTTAACAGGAGCCAGAAGAGGGTTGCAGCCACACAGGTGCACGTCAGAGTGATGAGCTCCAGGTTGGACTTGTCCGAGGTCCCTGGAGAGAGAAAAACACCAAGAGGCTGCTAAACAGCAGCTCACAACCCCTGGGTCTGTGATTTGACAGAAAAAGGTCAGTGGCCCCCAAGTGCTTCATCAGGGCGAACACAATTGGCTCCCAGCACAGAGCCTCTCACCTTCTGGGTCAGGCAGGGTTCACGCTATTATCGTCATAAACTCACATGGAAATGAAAAGACTTTCCAGAAATGTTGCTGTGGAGTTTGCCAACAACTCCAGAAATAGTGAGTTAAAAGCCAGAGGAGAAATTAAAAATGGGAAAAAAGATTAAGGCAGGAACAAGACCTCATTAAAGTGCTAAATCTGGACGATGTGAAATCTCCCTAATGGGTTTGAGAGGAAATTCTGAAGAAAAAGAAAAAAAAAAAAAGAACATAAAAAGTCTCCTTGGGGAATCACAAACTTCTTCAAAGTAGACTTTAAAAATAAAAATAAAGCTCCAGGACTGTCACAATCACCCACTCACTCCTCTTGGAACAGACAGGCCAACCCTCCGGGTCTGACCACTCATGTCTGGATCTCTCATGTCCGAGGCTCCTCCTCAGGCGGAGCTGAGCCAAGGGACCTGCTGGAGCTGATTCTTCCCCATCACATTGTTCCTCAGAATTGGCGATGAAAGCTGAGCACTGTTTCTCCACGACCAGAAAGAAAAGACCCAAGGTATCCAAGAGAAGCTTCCAGAGAGGATCTTCCTTGGGATTTAAAGGAATGCCCCAGTGAGCCAGGACCAAGGTTCCCTGCTTCTCGATGCCAGGGGAGTGTCCTGGGAGCTCTAAAGGGATGCCCTTGTCCTTGACCTTCATGGGTAGTAGTTTAGTCACTAAGTCGTATCCGACTCTTTCGACCCCATGGACTGTAGCCCACCAGGCTCCTCGGTCCATGAGATTTTCCAGGCAAGAATACTCGAGTGGGTTTCCATTTCCTTCTCCAGGGGGTCTTCCCGACCCAGGAATCGAACCTGGGTCTCCTGCATTGCAGGTGGATTTTTTACCGACTGAGCTATGAGGGAAGCCCATTCAAGGGAGACAGAGACTTAGTATCAAGTGAGGCCAAGATCAAGTGAAACTTATTCCCTTTAGAAATGGTGAGGCAATTTCCTGGCAGGCCAGTGGTTCGATCCCTGGTTGGGGAACTAAAATCCTGCATGCTATGTTCCATGGCACCTCCTGCCCTGCACCGCACCGCCCCCCGCAACCCCCAAGACATGGTGATGTGGATGATGGTATTTTTTATTGAGCACTTACTATGCATCAAGTCCTCACACCTGCCTATGAAGCAGGGGAGCAAGAAATATCCCCATTTCATGGATAAAGGCTTCATTGGCGGTGGGCGGGGGAGCTCTTGGTTTATTTTAACTTAATTATTTGACTGTGCTGAGTTTTATTTGCAGCATCCGGGACCTTTGATCTTCCTTGTGGTGTGTGGGATCTTGTTCCCTGACCAGGGATCGAACCGGGGGCCCCTGCATTTTTTGAGCACAGAGTGAGCCACAGGACCACCAGGGAAGTCCCTGGGCTCTTTGTTTTAATTCAGTGAAGATGTACTGAATCCGACTCCAGGCAAGGAGATGGGTGGGTAACTCAGGGAAAGCTGTTGCTATCAGGAGCTCACTTACAACCCAACCAGGAGGCTTAAGGCAAATGGAAAGAAATGAGGTGCAGAAAGTTTGGAGGTTGAGGGAGAGGTGACACTTGAAATGGATCTTGACCTGCAGGGGTGAAGGCAGGGGAAGGCACTATAGGCAGAGGGAAGGTGTGAGTGATGACCCAGAACTGGGAAATGGTAGGGCTCTGATGGAGGTGGGACAAGAGGCAGGGAAAGAATTCTGAGCATCCCTGTGGTCTCAACTCAGTGCCTCGGGCAGCTGGAGCCACTGCAGCTTCTCTGCCCGGAACAGGAGCAAGTACACAAGCTAAAAACTGGAGCCTCTTTCCTCTTCCCCATTCAGCTCCCATGTACGAACAGTCCCTGTGGGCCACAGTCCCCGCCACGGTGTGTCTTCTCATCCGGAGGGGACTCTGACATTTCCTCTCTTTTCAGCCCACCCCCAGTTCCTGTTCATTCTGCTTCCATGGCTCATGAAATCCTCTCCTCCTGTCCTACCGCAGGATCACCACCTAAGTCAAGGCCCCTGCAGTACCCCTGAATGACCGCAGCAGCTTCCTAGCCAGCCTCGAGCCCCCAGTCTCTCCTCTGCTCAAGCCCACGAGATCTTGCCGAATCACAGATTCCATCCTGCTGTTCAGTCACTCAGTCATGTCTGACTCTTTGCAACCCTATGGACTGCAGCATGCCAGGCTTCCCTGTCCTTCATCATCTCCCAGAGTTTGCTCAAAATCATGTCCATTGAGTTGGTGATATCACCCAACCATCTCATCCTCAGCCGCCCCCTTCTCCTCCTGCCCTCAGTCTTTCCCAGCATCAGGGTCTTTTCCAGTGAGTCAGTTCTTCGCATCAGGTGGCCAAAGTATTGGAGCTTCAGCTTCAGCATCAGTGTTTCCAATGAATATTCAGGACTGATTTCCTTTAGCATTGACTGGTTTGAACTCCTTGCTGTCTAAGGGACTCTCAAGAGTCTTCTCCAACACCACAATTCGAAAATATTAATTCTTGAGTGCTCAGCCTTCTTTATGGTCCAACTCTTACATCTGTACATGACTACTGGAAAAACCACAGCTTTGACTGTATGGACCTTTATCAACAAAGTGATGGGGCTCCTTAAATTCCATCATTGCTGCCTACTCCCGGCACTGTCAGGAGAGAAACCCAAGCTCTTACATCCTGTCTGCCCAACCTCACCTGTTTCTTCATCTCCTGCTGCCCAACCATCCCCCCACATGCTCTACTTCAAAATACTTGTAGTTTCATAAATAGACCAGCCCTTCCAACTCTGTGCTTCTGCCTTCACTGTTTCTCTACCAGGATATCAACTTCCCAGGGGTGAGGTCACACCTTACTCGTTGTCCCCACTCACCAACTGAGTGGATAAGTCATACTTTGATTTGTCTCTAGAGAGTTTCATGAAGCTTTCAAAGGGTTCAGGCCAAATTCCCATTCTCGTATATTCACCCAATAAGCATATAGAACATCACCCAAGTGCCAGGCTCTGCCCTGGGGGCTGGAATGTGGTGGTAAATGAAGGGGCACGGAAAGGAGCTCATGGTCTGGTGTTCAGGTATGAACGGACAGGTGTGTTCAGAGCTCTGAGTGAAGCAGCAGTAGGCGGTTCTCTGGTTCACAGTCATGCCTCTGGTGCAGAGGACAGTGCCTGGCATGCGGTAGGCAGGCATCCTGAAAGTGTTGGTTGAATGAATGAGTGGACTTGGCTTCATTTGCTGCTCTGGCAGCTTGTGGTTATTCTTCCCTGGATCTCATGAGATGAACTGAGAAATTTCCAGGCATGACCCCCTCTTCTCTCAGTACGGGTCCTCTCGATGGGAAGACAATAAATGCAAGTTAATAAGTTTGGGTTTCCTTGGGTTTCCCAGGTGGCACTAGTGGTAAAGAATCCACCTGCAATGCTGGAGATGCAGAGATGCAGGTTCAATCCCTGGGTCGGGAAGATCTCCTAGAGGAGGAAATGGCAACCCACTCCAGTATTCTTGCCTGGAGAATCCCATGGACAGAGGAGTCTGGTGGGCTGCAGTCCAGGGGGTCACAAAGAGTTGGACAAGACTGAACAACTGAGCATGTATGAGCCCCTGAGGTGAGAGATTTAATGTTTCCTCTCAGTATTCTCACACACACACGTGTCTTTGCTTATGCTGCAGATATGTTTTATGTAACCAAAAACCAGACTGGGACCTGCTTGGGACACAGTGGCCTTTGGCTGCTGGAGGAGCCGAGAACATCTTGGGACTGAGCACAGTCTGCATACAGTCTCTGCAAGGACTGACCTCGAGAGACCCCGCTCACGGTGGGAACTTTCCCACTGCATTCCCAGGGGCAGGAAGTTGACCCCCGAAGTAATTCCACAGTCCTTACTCAGGCAGATTCCTTGCAGTGGGACTGAATGTGTCCGGGTGCACTTAGGCATTTAAGGAATCAGCTCATTAAAAACATCTTCGATGAACACTGGTTAGAAGGGAAAGGTCTATTTAATACTGTTACTGTTTTTTGAAAACTGAACTCATTTTGTGAGACCTGGTATCCAGGCTCTGCCTCTGTCTCGTCCGGTAACTTGATTTTCATCTTCGCTTGGAAAGTAACCATGAGGATCATCCGCTGTAGGTTGACCTAAGTCAGCAGCATCTCTTCCCATCCACTGTCGGCTGTGTTTTCAGGGGTCAGACATCCACACACTGGCCTGCCCTGGACCCAGCTTCACCTCGCTGGTGTCAGCTCATGAACATGGTGCATGAAACAGCCCAGCTGTACGTGGCGGGCGTAGGAGGCGGGGGAACATGGGTGGATTTGACAATAACAGGACTTAGAGCTGGATCTCAGGGCTGTCCCTCATGTCTGGTGGGTGTTAGAGCGCCGCATGGACGTGGCATGAGGATGTTTTTATATGGGATAAAGACAAGAAGGTGGCTGATTCAAAGAGGTCAGGTATTTGTACCTCTTATTTCAGATTGCGGACCGGGCTGCCCAGAACGTGCCATGTCAGTTACCCTCCCGGGCTTTGGCCCGTCCCTGCTGGGGTAGGATGGGCAGGCAGGGGAAGGGCTGAGTTCTGAAGGTGGCGTGTCTTTCTAGAGTCTGCAGAGCTGGGCTGTGTCCTGCCGTCCTGCCCTGAGCCTTTCTGACGGTGGTGGGCAGCGCTGTCTGCATGGGACTCAGGCTGTGTGACATGGCAGCATCATCCCGGCCGGGACACGTGGCTCTTTGTGGCCCCAGACCACCTGAGTGAACGGGCAGCAGAACTGGGTAGCTCAACTTATGCGGTGTAGCCGGGTGGTGCCTCCTAAGAAGTGAGGGCAACTCCCCAGCAAGCGGCCAGGGCCCCAGCCCCAGCCTGCCTTGACTCCAGAGAAGGAAGTCTTTCCCTGACCCTGCACACAGCTGTGAGTGCCAGGGACTCTGTGCGCCAGCCCCATCCCTAAAGTGTGGACGTGCCAACAGCACCCCACCTCACAGGGGAGATGGATAAAACTAGGTGTTATTTTGGAGGCTTCACTCTCTTTTCCTTTTAAAATATCCTCTTATTACTTCTTGTTTTTATTTATTTTTTATTTTCTTTTTGGCCATGCTATGTGGCATGTGGACTTCCCTGGTGGCTCAGATGGTAAAGAATCCGCCTGTAATGCGGGAGACACAGGTTTCATCCCGGGGTGGAGAAGATTCCCTGGAAAAGAGAATGGCTACCCACTCCAGTATTCTTGCCTTGAGAATTCCGTGACAGAGGAGTCTGGTGGGCTGTAGTCCATGGGGTCACAAAGAGTCAAACATGACTGAACGACTAACACACACACACACACACACACACAGCATGCAGAACATTAGTTCCCTGACCAGGCATTGAACCCATGCCCCCTGCGTTGGAAGCACAGAGTCTTAACCACTGGACCACCAGGGAAGTCCTCCTCTTGTTACTTTTTGTACTTCAAGCGCAACATAATTTTTTTCATCCAAATATATTATGTAAAACACAATTTGCTTTTCCTTCTAAAACTAATCAGACTTTGACCCAAGTACTGACCATTTTCTGTAAACCACTGAGTTACTTTCCCTGAGAAACTGGCCTAACATTCAGCATGGCTTAGGAGTTATTCTCTGGTTCTGGTGTTGTTTTAATTTGAGGGAACCATTCATGTCGGTTTATTGCCCATTATGCTATTGGGACATCAAGAGAAGGGTGTGTTTCTTATTCACTCTGCATCTCAAGCACTGGCCTAGTGAAAGACTCAATAAATGTTTATATATGGATAAAAAGAAAATCAATCAATGCACCTGAACCTGGCTGCCCATGGGAGTCAATCAAGCAAGGCTACACCTCCTTTAACCTAAAATTCAGTAACCAGTAATCCAGTTATCCTTATTGTATAATTTCTCTAAGGCTTATTGGACATTTAGATTGACTGTCATGCTGATTATGAGGGCTTCCCTGGTAGCACAACACAAAAGAATCTGCCTGCCAATAGCAGGAGAAGCAGGAGATGTGGGTTCGACCCCTGGGTTGGGAAGATCCCCTGGAGGAGGGCATGGCAACCCACTCCTGTACTCTTGCCTGGAGAATTCCATGGACAGAGGAGCCTGGTGGGCTTCAGTCCATGGGGTCGCACAGAGTTAGACATGACTGAAGTGACTGAGCACACACACATACACACACTTACTTTTAGGTATACATACGAATTGTGAAGCCTTATATGTATACTTGGAGAAGGCAATGGCACCCCACTCCAGTACTCTTGCCTGGAAAATCCCATGGATGGAGGAGCCTGGTAGGCTGCAGTCCATGGGGTCGCTAAGAGTTGGACACGACTGAGCGACTTCACTTTCACTTTTCACTTTCATGCATTGGAGAAGGAAATGGCAACCCACTCCAGTGTTCTTGCCTGGAGAATCCCAGGGACGGGGGAGCCTGGTGGACTGCCGTCTATGGGGTTGCACAGAGTTGGACACGACTGAAGCGACTTAGCAGCAGCATATGTATACTACATAATTTGGTATACAGACACCAACTTGGGAAGTGAGGTATGGACATACTGTATTTGGATTAAATTTGAAGTACATTTCAAGAGGAACTTTAGGTAAAGATACTTAAAACTGCAATTCTATCAGTTCTATAACACATTTTTATCACAGTAAGTTAAAGCCTTAGGTCAAATAGCAATTTTGTGGCCTGGAACACCATTTGTGTGACTTACTGGCTAAGTCTAGAAAAAGTATAATACAGCAAGTTTTGTTGAAATGGAATTCAATGTATCATATTAACAAATAAGGCGTGCATGCTAAGTTGCTTCAGTTGTGTCCAACTCTGTGTGACCCTCTGGACTGTAGCCTGCCATTCTCCTCATATGTTTGAGAAGCTTTTATCATATGCCATATGCACTGTTAAGTTTGTTAATCCTTCCAGCAACCCTGTATGGTTGGCATGCCATAACTCACACCCATTTTGCAGATGAGCAAACTGAGGCTCCAGGAGGGAAATCATCTGTCCAGGGTTGCATGGCTCGTGGGCAGGGACACACCTGACTTCAGAACGGGGCCTCTTCCCCACCAGGT
Organism: Bos indicus; assembly: GCF_029378745.1. Taxonomy (NCBI): domain Eukaryota; kingdom Metazoa; phylum Chordata; class Mammalia; order Artiodactyla; family Bovidae; genus Bos; species Bos indicus. The sequence continues at coordinate 31,611,815 of NC_091771.1, read as the reverse complement.
GGAGGGGCGGGCGAGCGGAATGGTTAAATAGGGACCCAGTTCTCAGTGCCGCCACTTCCCAGCTTTGTAACCCTGGACAGAGTCCTCACCCTCTTGGGGCCTCAGATTCTCACTTGTAAATAGAAAAGAAAACCCTCCTTGGATTGTTACAAACGCGAAGAAGACTGATGCATATTACGTGCTTAAAATGGTGCACTGCACGGTCAACAAGTGTGAGATGTTCTCACTGAATTCCAGCACCATTTTTTGCATTCTCGATCAAGGCCAGCTTTCTGTCATTGTTTAGGTTTCAGTACAAAGGCATGCACAGCCTGCCCCCAGCCCTCCAGGGTAAAATCGGGGAGCTGCCAGCTCAACTGTCTCCCTCCTCTCCTGGGGAAACCCATGAGAGGAGTGACACCAGTCACCAACATCTCCGTGTGAATTAGTTTATCACACCCTTCCTAGTGCCAGGAGAGCCAGGGCAGAGAGCTGTGTCAGAGGAGGCTCAGAAGGATGGCTGGGGGGGAGAAGGATAGAGGGGAGAGGCTAGTCCCTAAGACGAGTCTGTTCCAACCTTTTCCTTCTCTTTACATTTGGGACTTTGTTAAGGAACGTAGCGTATCCTTCGTGCCGTGTGTGTCCTTTCCTGAAATGTGTCACTGAGGGGTTATTGTGGCACAAAATTCACAAACCACACCTGTTTGCATCCATCAGTCATCCTCAAAAAATGTTACAGGGGCTTCCCTGGTGGTCCAGTGGTTAAGAATCCACCTTGCGAGGCGGGGGATGTGGGTTTGATTACTCGTCAGGGAACTAAGATCCCACATGCTCTAGAGCAAGTACTGAGCTCCCTGTGCTGCAAAGAAGACCTGACACAAGCCCCCAAAATAAATAAGCTTTTAACAAATGTTAAAAATGGTAGCTATTCTTCAAGTTGTTTTCTCTTGCATAATTACAAATGCTATTATTATGCTTTGCTATTATTTCAATAGCAAAGCCTAAATGTGTTAGAAGAATGTGTGTATATGTATATTGGGTTGGCCAAAAAGTTCAAGTTTTTCAGTGACACTGTATAAGAACCTGAATGAATTTTTTTGGCCAACCCAACACATATACACATACATATATGTATATCGATATAGTGGTTATTACTTAGAGTAATAAAATACAGTTTATTTTAAATCCTCAGATGAAAATGTGCCCCCCTTGCATTGTAACAGTCCCCTTGAGTTCCATGGACTATGGAGGGCTGTTAATTTCAGAAACTATTCTGGTTAGTAACAGTTTTGTTGCTGTTGTTTTTAATATTAGCACTTCCCCTTTGAGCTCTCCACATGTGCTTCTGGGCAGTCCAAACCAAACAAGACCTGTGATTATTTAAAGAAGCCACTTTGATTCCCCAGTCCACTCATCCTTTTCAGATACAAAAATAACACATTGTTTTATCTAGGAGTATAAGAATCCTTTTTCAAAGGAAATAAAAAGAGCAGACAGTTTCCTTCCTGGCTAATGCGTGAACCTCTTTCAATCTGTTAAACATAGCCACAGACACAACTTATTTGCCCGGCTTCACTTCCTAAACTCAACCTGACAAGATACAGGTCAGGGGGAGGGTCTAGGTTGCATATATTAGGAAGCCAAGTCTGCAGCTTGATGCACCTAATTCATAGCCACCAGAGAGAGAAGCAGTGATTTAGACTCCAGACGCAAGAATCTCATTTCACTGATGAAATTACTAAGCAGGTACCGCCTTTAATTGTTCTGAACAGCATCCAAGGATCAAAAAAATTTTTTTTTCAAGGATCAGATTTTTATTCCATGAGCCCAGAGTACTTCTAGTCAAGATATTGCATCTAATTTGTAAGGTCCACATAGTATCAACTTTCAGAAATTCTTCCTATTCAAGATTATCTTCTTCTAGGGAGCTGAAACCTGCCTCCTTGAAACGTTGCCACCATCTCCCTCTCTTGGTTCTGCTGCTCTTTTCTGGAGTGTTAAAGGGTAAGGCCAGTGTCTCCTCTGTCTGATAATGCCTTAAATATTTGCAGAAAACAGTCGTGTCACCCCCTCTCTCCAAGTTGACTCATTTTTAGACTAAACATCCTCCTTTCCTTGTGCTGTCTTATCATTACCCTATAAGGATATGGCTTCATCTGTTTATGCTTCTCTTAGAAATGGGTATGGATATTTCAGGTGTGGTTTGATGATGGCTGATCAGGTAATTTCTCAGCTAACCATGATTTTTCAGCAGAGAGGCTAGATACAGCAGTCACTCTGAGAGCAGGAAAAAAGCTGCAAAAGAGAGCAAAGGAGGAGGAAAGAGAACTATAAAAAGCAAACATAAGGACTCAAAAAAGCATGGCTGTTGGGGGCAATTAGGGTGAAAGTAAGGAGCCATGTACAAAGTAGCTGCAGCTACCTTGCAAATTACACCATTTCTCTAAGTGATATTGAAGACTGATGCCTCATGAGGAAAAAGAGGTCATGAATCAAAAGGACCAATTCCTCCGGGTATGGGAGGAATCAGTTCTGACCCCACCAAAAGGATAAATGATTTGCATCAACTCTCCCCCTGAAATTATCTAAAACAACTGGATATTTTAAAAAATCTTCATAAAAGTTTAAAGCAATCTGACATAACAGGCCAAACTATGCATGAAAGTGGGAATGAAGTAGGGCTGAGGAAGATTGGGAAGGCATTTATACTCTGAGGGTTTTTACAGACCCTTATAAATAGCAGATTCAGTTTTCATGGCTTCCCAGAGTGTGGGGGACTGGAAACGAAACTCAGGGTCCTCACAGGGGAGGGATATCTTGTGGAAAATCACTGCAGATGGTGACTGCAGCCATGAAATTAAAAGACGCTTACTCCTTAGAAGGAAAGTTATGACCAACCTAGATAGCATATTCAAAAGCAGAGACATTACTTTGCCAACAAAGGTCTGTATAGTCAAGGCTATGGTTTTTCCTGTGGTCATGTATGGATGTGAGAGTTGGACTGTGAAGAAGGCTGAGTGCCAAAGAATTGATGCTTTTGAACTGTGGTGCTGGAGAAGACTCTTGAGAGTCCCTTGGACTGCAAGGAGATTCAACCAGTCCATTCTGAAGGAGATCAGCCCTGGAATTTCTTTGGAAGGACTGATGCTGAAGCTGAAACTTCAGTACTTTGGCCACCTCATGTGAAGAGTTGACTCATTGGAAAAGACTCTGATGCTGGGAGGGATTGGGGGCAGGAGGGGAAGGGGACGACGGAGGATGAGATGGCTGGATGGCATCACTGACTCGATGGACGTGAGTCGGAGTGAACTCCGGGAGTTGTTGATGGACAGGGAGGCTTGGCATGCTGCGATTCATGGGGTCGCAAAGAGTCGGACATGACTGAGCGACTGAACTGAACTGAAGCCTGGCATGCCAGAAAGCAACCCCCCTCAGGGTAAAAGTAAAGTTACCTACCTCTAAATGAGAACTGACTGCATAAACAAAAATAATACTACGTGGCTATAAGCAGATGGGATTAGCAGATGCAAACTATTACATGTAGAATGGATAAACAACAAGGTCCTACTGTATAGCACAGGGAAATATATTTAATATTCTGTGATAAAGCATAATGGAAAGAACGTGAAAAAGAATGTGTGTCTATGTATAACTGAATCACTTTGCCGTATAGTAGGAATTAACATAATATTGTAAATCAACTGTACTTCAACAGAATAAAATGTTTTAAAAAGTAACCAGTTTCTCACAGAAGTCAATGGACTAGTCAATAGGAACTGTTGAGAATTATTTAGACTTTGTCATTGCCAAGGGTAATATGGATGTGGGAGGTCCAGAATTACTCATAACTCACTGCCTTCTTTCCTGCCTCATTCACTTGGCTAATCCAACATCCTGCAAGGCTTCGTTCAGAGGTCAAGTCACTCTCCCTATCACTTGCAGCCTCTATGAAGTCCGTTAGCCCTTATCAGCGGCATTGTGTAGTATGTTTACTACTGATTAGTGTTTCTATTTTACCTGTAGGAGGAGCTCAAAATGTCTATTGATCTGGTTCTCCTGGTTTCATGTCCCCCTTAATTGCCTTTCAATGAGGTTTTCAAAGCACATGGAGCTTAGCGAGCATTTCTCAAAAGCCCATATCCTGCATGAAAGTGAAAGTGTTAGTCACTCAGTAGAGTCCAACACTTTGTGACCCCCTGGACTGTAGCCCGCCAGGCCCCTCTGTCCACGGGATTCTCCAGGCAAAAATACTGGAGTGGGTAGCTGTTCCCTTCTCCAGGGGATCTTCCCGACCAGGGATTGAACCAGGTCTTCCGCATTGCAGGCAGATTCTTTACTGTTTGAGCTACCAAGGAAGACCTCATATCCTGCACAGTCCTGAGCAAATAGATAAGCTGTTGAGTTAACAGCTAATTAAATTTGGCTCCTCTCTGTTGCCCTCAACAGTATAGTGATGTATTTCTATAGCCTGCCGGGCTATAGTCCATGGGGTTGCAAAAGAGTCAGACGTGCTGAGCAACTTTCACTTCACTAGGATTACTATATATAAAATTACTATATATAAAATATATATAAAATTACTATATATAAAATTACTATGTACACACCAAGGACCCACTATGTAGCACAGGGATCTATTCTCAGTATCTTATAATAACCTGTCATGGAAAAGAATCTGAAAAAGAATATATATATAGAGAGAGAACTGAATCAGTTTGCTGTTTACTTGAAACTAACACAATGTTGTGAATTGAGTGGACAGCAATAAAAATGAAGAATAAAAGGTGAGAGTAGGATTGTCTGGAGGAGAACAAGCGGGGAAGGGAGGCTGTTCAGACCGAAGGAGAACGATGTGTAAGGGCAGAGGACCAGGGGCGAGGGGGTGTGTTCTGGTTTAGTCCAGCTGAGGGGCTGCGGCGTGGGGAGGGTGATGAGAGCTGAGACTGGAGGAGGACCTGATGCACAGGGATGAGGAGAATGGTGACCAGAAACCCCTGCAGGATCTGAAGCAGGGGAGAAACATGTCAAAGATCAGTCATTTAACACTACTCTGTATAAAGTAGATAACCAATAAGGACCTGCTGTATGGCATGGGGAACTCTGCTCCATACTCTATAATGGCTTGTCTGGGAATAGAATCTAAGAGTGAGTATGTGTAACTGATTCACTCAGCTGTACATCTAAAACTAACGCACTTGTAATCAACTATACTCTAATAAAAAATTTTTTTACAAAGATGAGTCCTGTAAAAAGATGACTCTAGACTTGGGCATGGATTGGAGGAGGGCGAAAGAAGAAGGAGGAATGCTGTCTGAGAGGGAAGGGATGATGTGCACAGACGACAGGGGTCAGTTCAGCTGAATGGCAGCTGTGGGCCATTCAACAAAAATCACTTCCCGTTTCCTCAACAGTGAATGATCCAGGTTGATAGAAACTTGGAGATGACCACATTGCCTGACTTTGCTGAAAAGCATGACATTCGTGGGAGGAGGAATCGGGGGAAGCCATCTAGAAGTGGGGAGACAGGACAAGAAGGAGCAGGGTGGGGCTGGAGAAGTCCACGGGCTCAGTTTCACCCTAAGGCCTTGCAGACAAGCTCCTGGGGTGCTTTGGGAGAATGGAAACCTTCCTTCTGCAGTTTGCAAAGACCTAGACTCAAGTAAGTCCTGGCCATGCTGCATGTTCATGGTACAACTTTGGACCAGCAATTTAATCTCTTCAAGTCTCCATCTTCTTATCTTTAGACCGAGCATAATACTCCTTCTTTGGATTCTCCTGAAGTTCGTGGGATTCAGTTTGTCAAGTGTCTCGCCTGGTGCCTGCACATAAAGGTACTAAATAAAAGTACTAAGTAAATACCAGTCTGCTACTAAGTGCTGGGGAGGGAATGCAGACAATTGGTTGACACAGCTCCTGCCTCAAAAAGCTTGTGATTCAGTAGCAAAGAGACGCATGTGCTCAGTCAGTATCTGACCCTCTGTCCATGGGATTCTCCAGGCAGGAATACTGGAGTGGGTTGCCATGCCCTCCTTCAGGGGATCTTCCCGACCCGGCATTGAACTTGCATGTCCTGCACTGGCAGGTGTATTCTTTACCCCTGAGCCACCAGGCAAGCCCCCAAAGAGAAGCATATCGATTCCTAACTATTCATGAAAGGAAGACTAGAGTAAGTTCTGATTCAAGTTTCTTCATTGAAGAAAAATGGTGTGGGTGAGGGGAGAAAAGGACGTATATCTGACTCAGCTTTCATCCCGGAGGATGTAACAGAGCAGAAAGCATCTAAACTGGCCCTAGAGAATAAGGAGGATTCGCCTGAAACAGGGAGGCGCCTGGAGAGAAGGCATTCCAGGCTGCATTAACTCAGTTAACCCAGGCCATGCCTAGCCTTCTGCTGTGAGTCAGGCTGACTGATGGCCAGAACCCTGGCTCATCAGCCCCCGATCCGACCTGGGGCTCCACAGTGCCCCTGCTCTGGCCAGAGCTGCAGAAGGGGTGCCAGCAGACTGAGGCAGCTAGAAGAGTGGTGGTCACGGCCAGTGGGTGGGACAGAGTCAGCGATGTCATGAAGCAGTGGGGCTTCTAGGAAACTCAGAGCAGCCTGGCAGAAGAGGGGAAGGGTCAGGAAGTGGTCGTCTACGAACTTGCGTAAATATCTCTGCTTCAGGCAAGGGCTTCTCCCAACCCATCAGAGCCCAGGATTGAGGATCAGGGAGACCCCCTCACTCTCTGGAGGCACCCCCTTCTCAGATCTCCACCCCACCCTCCCTGATGCAGTCTGGGGTCCTTGTTAAAGTATCAATGAACAGTCCTTTACAGAAGGAGGTATTAAAGAGAGAGGTACCCTTGATGCATTATCTCCATGTGTAAGCAAATGAGTTGATACTTTAAAACCAGGATGACTGGGGAGACAAATAGGACCATTACTTAAAGGGTTTGGGAAATGCTACCCTCGACTTTTTTCTGAAACTGTAAATTGGTAGTTTCAGATTTTTCAGGAGACTCTCCAGGATCATTTCCTTGTGAGAGACTGGGACTAATGGGTTCCCTGGTGGTCTAGGGTTAGGATTCAGTGTTTTAAACGGCCATGGCCTGGGTTCAGTCCCTGGTCAGGGAACTGAGATATGGAAAGCCTCAAGGTGCAGCCAAAAAAAAGAAAAAAGAATGGGGATGATAAATTCTCAGTTACCATCTTTAAGTAGTGTAGTTTCCAGGGCAGAAAAGTTGATGAATTTTGCCTTTTCCCTTAGTTCCTCCTTAGGAAATTCTTATATACTCTGAAGTCTCCTTGGGAGCATTTGCGAAATAGGCTGCTGAACGACATGTGAAACCTCAGTGAGTCATAGATGTGTACACCCTAGAGGTGCCAATTTGAAGACTTTATGATGCTGTAAATGTCATGTTTTTGGGCGATTCTTGGCAGTGGAGAATTAAAATTGAGGTCTAATCTCTTTTCTGAATGGAAGCCACGTGGCCAAAGCCCAGGCTAGGATGTGGCCTTTTTGGGTTTTGCTGCTCAACAGAGCTGTTTGAGGAAGCCTGTGGAATACTTTTCTTCATTGTGGTCTGTTTACCATGTGTGGCTTCTCTCTGATCATATTTTGCAGCCTGTGCTGTGCTCAAGTCGTGTCTGACTCTTTGCGACACCATGGACTGTAGCCCACTAGGCTCCTCTGTCCATGGGATTTTCCAGGCAAGACTACTGGAGTGGGTTGCCATGCCCTTCTCCAGGGGATCATCCTAACCCAGGGATCGAACCTGGGTCTCTTGCATTGCAGTGGGGTTCTTTACCACTGCACCGCCTGGGACACCCAGTGTGCAGCCTATTTCATGTTAAAAACAGGCTTATGACAACACGGGGAAGAGCCAGTGTATGTGTAACTGAATGGGAGTGGGAAAAGAATGAATAATTTCCAGCATATGTGTTTTTTTTCCCTCTCTCTCTCTATGCCTGGCTTCTGTCTTCTTGGATTTCTTTCTCACAGGCATGGCCACTCTGGCCATTCTCTGTCATGGCTCTGGCATTGACAAGCTCTCCCATCTTCCAGGGTCTACTTTCTCCCGGAGCCTGTGTTCTGACGGCGGCCTCTTTCCAGGGTGGCCGGCCTGTGTCCTCCTCCTTGGCCTTGCGGGGAGGGACCAGACAGGCTAGCCCAGTGGGACGGGGATGGGAGAAGGAAGTCGGGGAAAGGAACATACTGGAGGGACAGCGGGGGATTGGGAGTTGGCAAGTTCACCAAACGGGGAAGCAGGTGTCTGGGCAGCTGTTTACCTTGCACAGTGAGGTGGGCCGAGCTCTCTGCCGAGCCCTTCAGGTTGCTGGCTTTGCAGTGATACACGCCTGCATCCTCTTCCGTGACTCTCTCGATAAACAGTGTGCTGCTTCCCGGTCCTAAAATAATTCCTGGGGAGTGAGAGATGTTTACATTAGTGGGCCTGGATGACAGAGAAAACAGCCACGTGTGTGACACAACCCTCTTCCTATCTTTATGCCTTCGGATGAGGAAATCCAAGCTCTGCTTCACCTGGGCCAGCGCTGCTTATTTGGTCTTGTCCAGGCTGTCTCGTGGCACCTTCTGGAGCTCTGAGCCCCTACTTTGGAGATGCAGGTCTGACCCAGGCCAGAGAGAAAGATGGGGCAGCTGCCTGAACCTTGGAAGAGCACATGTCAAGGAAGTGTGTGTGTGTGTTACTTGCTCAGTCGTGTCCGACTCTTTGCAACCCTATAGACTGTGGCCCACCAGACTCCTCTGTCCATGGGATTTCCCAGGCAAGAATACTGGAATGGGTTGCCATATCCTCCTCCAGGGGATCTTCCCGATCTAGCGATTGAACCCAGGGCTCCCGCATTGCAGGCGGATTCTTTACTACTAGTGCCACCTGGGGAGCCCCAAAGAAGGAGTATATCGAATAATAATAATAGCAATTGTTGTTCAGTTGCTCAGTCATGTCTGACTCTTTGCGACCCCATGAACTGCAGCAAGCCAGGCTCCTCTGTCTTCCACTATCTCCTAGAGTTTGCTCAAATTCATATCCATTGAGTCGGTGATGCTAACTATCTCATCCTCTGCCACCTTTTTCTCCTTTTGACTGATAACAACAACCATTTCCTCAATGTCTGCTGTGTGCCAGGCAAGACTGAGACCCCATTCCTGTCTTTTTTTACATTGGAGGGTAATTGCTTTACAGTGTTGTGCTGGTTTCTGCCATGCATCAGTGTGAATCAGCTCTAAGTATACATATATCCCCTCCCTTTGGGGCCTCCCTCCCAGTCCCCATTGCTGTCTTGGCAATCATCCTGTAAGGGGTTATTGTCTCCTTCTTACAAATGCGGTAAGCTGCGCTTCAGGGAGGTTAAGGAACTCAACTGAGAGCGTGCAGTCGGACGGAAGGCACACCTGTGGCTCAGGGGTCACAGCCAGGCCTATTTCATGGTCACGGTGGTGAAGAGCGTGGGCTGGGCTTTGAACGAGGCTTCACCACCTGCAGCTTGTCCCTTTAGGCCAGTTACTTCACCTTTCTGTTTCCGTGTCCTTCGCCTTAAGGTGACAGTGAAAACAGCTCCTACTTGATAATGGAAAAATGGATAGCAAGTGCCCAGCACACAGTAGGTGCTCGGTAAATGCAAGTTGAAGTGTTACTGTGGAGCGGGTGTGAAGGAGGGGGATCCAGCTTCCAGACCCAGTTGCTTCAGTACCAAGTCCTGTCACCCTGTGTTTGAGTACTGATGCTTAGTCTGAGGCTGAGACTGGATGGTGGGAAGGGGCAGACTAAGGGGTGGCGTCTGCTGAGGGACAGTTAACTCATACCAGGCACAACACACATTCACACACACTCTCTCTCAGACACACACACACACACCAGCAAACAGAAAATGTTTGAGTGAGAATCAATACATGTAGCATAGCAGAGCCAATTAAATGCAAAGTCTGGGCAGGGAGGAGCTCATTAAGAACAGGGAAGTCAGAGGCAGCACGGAGGTGGTGGGCTTTGGGTTAAGGTCTAAACCATTATCAGAGGTGATGGGAAAAAGAGGGGGCATTGAGAAGAAGCAGGACCCTGGAATGAACATGTGCTGAGTGCTGGTTCTGGAATAAATTGGGCCTGACCAGACCAGAGGCTGTATTTTGTTAGCTGAAATAGTTTGTATTCTCCTGATTATAAAGAATAACATTCGATACAGAAAACTTGAGAAATATATTGGAAAGCATAAAGAATATAAAAATACAAACAAACCTATGGTCTCACTCCCAGTCAATTGTCCTTTTATTTTTTTTTTGCCATACCAAGCAGTATGTGGGATCTTTATTTCCCAACCAGGGATTGAACCTGTGCCCCCTGCATTGGGAGCACAGAGTCTCAACCACTGGATCACCAGGAAGTCCCCCTTTAGTCTTTTTCAAGTGGCCTTTTTACACAGCTTGTTTATTGACATCATATTTTAAGCTTGAGCTTCCCAGATGGCACTAGTGGTAAAGAACCCACCTGCCAATGCAGGAGATGCAAGAGACATGGGTTCAATCCCTGGGTGGGGAGGATCCCCGGGTTTAGGAAATTGCAACCCATTCCAGTATTCTTGCCTGGAAAACTCTATGGACAGAGGAGCCTGGCGGGCTACAGGGCCAGTCGGTGGAGTCACCAAAGAATCAGACACAACTCAGCATCTAAAGAACAGGTGCTACACACTAGTCCACACGCTGGCAGTACAAGGATAAGCGGCAAATCAGTCCTTGCCTGCTCGGGGCTTCAGTTACACTTCGGGAGAAGCACAAACAAAGAATGTCATTTCAAGTGGCCATGAAGTTTGTGAAGAAAATGAGCCAGGTTAAGGAGGGCCACAGGTTAAGGAGGGTGAGGAAGCTATCTTAGGCGGGCTGTTTGAGCAGAGACCAGGGAGGTGGGCTAGCGTGAACCAGGTGAAGACATGGAAAAGGGCATTTCAGGGACAGGAAATTGAAAGCCCGTGGGGGCAGGAAGGAGCTTGTTTAGGGAAAGACACGGTGGCTTTGTTCTGGAGCGATTGTGGTTGTTTTTACAATTAAGCAATTTAATTTTTAATTTAAGTAACGTTTAATTTTAAGTGATTATTTGGGTTGCCCTGGCTCTTCGTCGCCATATGCAGGCTTTCTCTAGTTGCAGGAGCGGGGGCTACTCTCTAGTCGCAGTGTGCGGACTTCTCACTGTGCTGGTTTCTCTGGTTTCAGAGCACGGGCCCTAGGGTGCTCAGGCTTCAGTAGCTGTGGTACACAGGCTTAGTTGCTCCACAGCCTGTGGGATCTTCCCAGACCAGGTATCGAACCCAGGTACCCTGCACTGGCAGGCAGATTCGTACCCACTGTACCACCAGGGGAAATGCCTGGAGCAACTGTGTTTGTTGGAAGTGGTAGGAACTGGTGGTATCAGGGATCTTTGTGAAGGCTTGCTAATGGGTTAGCATGTGGTACTTGAAATGCCAAGTCATAAATGTGTGACTTCAAGGCTGATGGTTTGAACAACTGTGAGGATAGTGGTACCTATCCTGGGGGGGAGCAGGTTTGAGGAAGAAAAATTGAGAGTCCTGTCTTGTGAGAGGCCCACAGCACATCCCAAAGGAGGTTTCACTGGGGCCCAGGGAAGAGGTCAGAGTTGGTTGTTCAGTCGCTCAGTTGTGTCTGACTCTGCTACCGACTGCAGCACGCCAGGCTTCCCTGTTCTTCACTATCTCCCGGGGTTTGCTCAGATTCATGTCCATTGAGTCGGTGAGGCCATCCAACCATCTCATCCTCTGTCGCCCCCTTCTCCTCCTGCCTTCAGTCTTTCCCAGCATCAGGGAGGTCAGGTTACAGCCGGCTAAGTGGAATCAACATTTGGGAAGCAGGGACAGCCAGGGGGATGGAAACAAAGCTCATGGGAAGTGAGTCCGGCCGCTCTGAAGCTGGAGCCCCAGGAAATTAGAGGAAGAGGAAGCAGCAGAGGCTTAGAAGAAGTCGCCCAGGAGGTTGCAAGAAAAGAGGAGAGCCTAAGTCCTAGATCCGAGGAGAGAGCTCACAGAGGAGAACAGGGATCTGCTGCATTCAGAGCAGCTGAGAAACTAGGAAGATAGAGATGGGAGATAACGAACTGCTGGACTTGACAATGAGCTGCTTCAGTGACGTTTGGCAGAAGCGTGATGACTTAGAGAATAGGAGGTGATGGAGGAGAGATGGGGGTGCAGGTTAACTTTTCAGGGAGTGTGCCAGAGACCTACATGAGGTCAAGGAGTGAATTCTTGTTTGAAATGTGAAATTTTATAGCATGTTCATGTGCTGATAGGAATAATCTGGGAGGGAAGAAAGGAGGGAGGAAAAGATACTGAGGGAGAAAGAGGAGAGAGGAGGAGAGAGGACACAGAAGGAACAATGCCAGGAGAAGTGAGAGGGAATGGAACTCAGCGGCCAAACTGACCTTGGGCAGGAATCCGGAGAGCTCAGGATGGGACAGGTAGATCCGACAATTTGGTGATACATTTTCTCAGTAAACAAGAGGTACTCATCGGTTGAAATTGAGGAGGAGGAAGGAATTTTGGAAGTTTGAAGCAAGAGAAGAAGGTGTGAAATAGGGTGCTGGCAGAGAAAGAAAACAAATCCAGTTGTGAAATGCTGTTAAGGTTTTCCTAATGCGTATACAGCTTTAAACATTGACCCCTCTGTGCATGTATCTTATTGGTTGGTATTAGGTTACATCTAATCACTCATGACTATAAACAATAGTGCAAGGACATTTTTAAGCATAAAGTTTTTTTTTTTTTTTTTTAATTTCAGATTATTTCCTTAGGCTAGATTTTTCAGAAACAGATCTATTAGGTCAAAGGCTCTTCATTCACATAATCAAGCTGCCTTCCCAAAACATTATTCCAGTTAACACTTGGGCCAGCAGAGGGTGAGAGACAATTTTATCACTTTCCTGCCAGGACTGAGCAGAAACATCTAAATAATACAAAACACAAAACTTTGTTGGTTTGATAGAGAAAAAATAAGTTGTCTTAATCTCTGTGTGTGTGTGTTTTGGAACATTCTTTCATGTGTTCCTTAGCCATTTTTATTTTCAAAGCACCTGTTTTGAGTCGTTGACTGGGAAGGTGAGTTCAGATGAAGGAGAGCTTTGAAATCCTGGCTGAGGAGTTCTCATTCATTGGAGAAGAAGAGGGTCACAAAGGCTTTTGAGGGAAATGACATGAGAGCTGTGTTTAAGGAAGTTTAGTCTAGAAGGAGAATGCAGGATGGACTGGAATGAGGAAAAAGTGGTATCTGGAAGTCCAGCTCACCAAGTGGTCATTCAGGCAAGGAACGATGAGGCTCTGAGTCTGGATGGTGGGAAAGGAAGTGGAGGGGAAGAAATGGAAGCAGACACTTTGCAGAAACAAGCCACAGGGATTGGTGCTTTACTGGATCCAGGAATAGACCAGGGATGAGTCCAAGGTGCTTCTGGAAAAAAAAACAGAGCTTTCCCCTGTAACCTTGGCTAGATCACTGAATCCCTTTGGGGCCATTTCCCCATCTGTGAAACAAACAAACAGAAAAACCCTCTGTTGTACCTACTCCATGGTATTTGCTATGAGAATCAGTAGAAATTATTTAAGTGAAAGCTTTGAAAAGTAAGGTATGGTGTAAGGGATGATCCCAGAAAGAGAAAGCATGGCTGGATGGTGGGTGGTCGGGGGAAAGGACGTCAGGAAGAGCAGCGAGCCGGTTACCCACGATTGTCTCCACTGCAGCTGACCTGCATCTCAACCAAGTTCCTATCACTCTGATCCCAAATTAAGGCTCAGGGCATGATCAAATAAAGCTAGAGGACTTGGACTGCACCCAAGGAGGCAGATGTGTAATTGGAGAGGTGAGAGGATGAAGCCAGAGATGCTGATGAGCTGACATCATCTGGCCCGGGTCCCTCTTCCCACCACGTGGAGGAGAGAAGGGGCGAGACAGTGTCCAAAGTCAACAAGCACAGCTCCTCTTTCTGGCTTGGCCGCACGCTGCATGACAGCAAAGGCAGGGACCTGGATGTGTGACCATCAGGCTCCGAAGCCTCATCGCACTGTTCTCCTCCTCTGTTCTCGCTTATTTCCCTTCTCACAAAAACAGGCCAGTTACTCCCCTCATTCTTTTCCCCCATTCCTCCAATCTTCTGCCCATACTTGACTATGGTTGTCTTTCCTAGTTTCTTTAACGCCTTAACCTATTACTACCTTTATACAACCTATTCTCTGTGATACAGGCTCTGTTCTGCTGTGGAGCTCACCTTTTAAGGAGGGCTCCCCTTTTAGTTTAAATTTTGATTAATTTCAGAGATTTTAAAGGTGCAGGAAAAACACAACCCCTGTGCTCACCATTAAGATAACCAGATGTCAACATTTTCCCACCTTTGTTTTATATAAATGAAGTTTATAGATGCTTTTCCCCTCTCTCCAGAGGTACCACTATCCTAAAGTTGGTGCATCTTGGTTTCACACAGGTTTTGGTGCCTTGTCCACATAAATATCTATCTCTATAGACTATAATATTGTTTTGTGGTTTTAAAAATTCCAAATAAATTATATGATATAGTACATATCCTTTTTTAACTTGGATATTTTTCTATTCTACAATGTGTTAATATTTATCTTTGTTGATATATGCAGATGCAGTTAATTTTTAACTGATGTATATAATATTCCCTCGTATAAAAAAGCCACAGATTTTTTTAAAATTCACTTCTCTACTGTGGGATAGTTTTCACTCTTTTGATCTTTACCAAGAAGGCCAAAATGCACAGATGACATACCTATGTGTGCATTGTTATACTTTATCTCCTTGTCCTGGGTTGTAGAGTATACCCATTTTCGACTCTATCAATTATTACAAAATTGTCTTTTGAAAATATACCAATTTACACTTTAACCAGCAGTGAGCAAGCACTCCCCTTTCCCACTTACTTACCAATACTTGGTGTTTTCAGGTGTCTTTAATCGGCAATATTTGGGGTGTAAACATCTTGATATGGGTTTAATCTGTATCCCCCTGATTACTTATTGGGTGGAATATCTTTTTTCAGTTTGGCTGGCCATTTGGGCTTCTTTTCCTGCGAATTACCAGTTCACGTCCTTTGCACATGTTCCTCTTACCCTATTTGTCTTGTTCTCAATGACTTTAGGGTTCTCTACATGTTTTAGATACTGAGCCCTTGTTGGTTCAATCTGTTAAAGTCTTCTCCATTCTATGAGCAGTCTTCTAAACTTTGTTTATGGTGGATTTTTAATATAAAGACTTAAAATCCTAAGGCAGTCAAATGCATCAATCTTTCCATTATCCTTTGTGCTTTTTGTTACTTGTTAAAGAAATATTTCCTATTCTGATACCATAAATCATTTCCCTTATATACTTTCCTCCCCTCAAAATCTGTTTAAACAGTTTGCTTTTCCTCATTTAGGTCTTTAATACATCGAGATTTCCTTTTGAAGGGAGTATGTATATTGTGTGAGATAGGGACCTAATTTTTACTGTATTTTTACCGTAGCCAATTATGACAGCAAGGCTTACAGAATAATCTGTTCTTTTCTCACTGAATTGTGAAGCGAGTTTTGTCAGATACTAAGTTTCCACATATTTGTTGTTCTGTTTTTAGGCTCCACAATGGCCTATCTATCCTACACAAGTGAATCCATGATTAATTTAGGATTGCTTGATAACACTTCCTAATATTTGGTATGAGCTGATGCTGTTTTCAAAATTGTCTTGGCCCTTTTACACTACAATACAGATTTCAGGTTTAGCTTGTCAAATTCTGTAAAAAGCACTGTTGGAATGTTGATGGGAATTTCTCTGAATTTATGTAATTCAGTACATTGGGAGAAATTGTCCTATTTATTTTTAGGTTGAAACAAATGAAACTGTCAATATTTTGACCTATAAAAATGGCTCACAAGTGGTTCAACTTACTAATATATGTCCCCTTCTAAGAATACCAAATATCTCTGTGTTACTTAGGTCTTCTTTTACGTCATTTGATAGCTTTAGGATCTTCTCTTTAAATATATTGCTTTTCAGTTATATTTTCCTAGATAAAGTTATAATTTTTGTTATTATGCAAAATGGCATTGGGATCTTTGACAGATCACTTTATCTGAATATTCTCTTTCCCCTTTGGGTGTTCATTATTAGAATGAACAAGTAGAACTCAGAAACATGAGGCTGTACTATGTTTTCCTGAGATAATTCAATTGTAGGCCTGCTTCTTTCTAGAAGGATTGCTTACATAAATTCCAACCACAAAAATCATGATAATTCCCATGGAAACTTACAATTTATCATTGTCAAAACTCTCTTCTTCATCCATCAAAGTTCGACTCAAATGACATTTCCTCCATGAAGTGTCCTGTGATTACCTGTCAGAGGTGCTGATTTGTATCTGATGGAATTTTATGCCCTTCATGTTGCATATTTTTGAATTGACTTTGTACCTATTATGTGTGTGTTTTTCAAAGGTAAGGAATAAGTTTTACTCATTTTCCTTTTCTCTAGGATATAACAAATGTCTGACTGATGGTAGGGAATGAAAGTTACGCTTAATAAAATAAAAAGTAATTTTTGTTATGATGGTCTTGGCTTGCCAACTTAATGATAAATGTTTTGAGGTAGGCATACGATAAATTTTCCATAAATGGTAGCTAGGATGATGATGTATCTAATTCTAGGTACCTAGTAAATAATCACACCTTTAGATTGTCCATTCTTTTTTTTTTTTTAGATTGTCCATTCTTAAAGGAATTCATGGGCTTCCCTCATAGCTCAGTTGGCAAAGAGTCTGCCTGCAATGCAGAAGACTCCGGTTTGATTCCTGGGTCCAGAAGATCCGCTGGAGAAGGGATAGGCTACCCACTCCAGTATTCTTAGGCTTCCCTTGTGGCTTAGCTGGCAAAGTATCCGCCTGCAATGTGGGAGACCTGGGTTCAATCCCTGGGTTGGGAAGATCCCTTGGAGAAGGGAAAGGCTACCCACTCCAGTATTCTGTCCTGGAGAATTCCATGGACTGTATATAGTGACCCACAAAGAGTCGGACACAATTGAGCGACTTTCAATTTCTTAGGAATTCATTAACTAAGAGCTGTATCTGAATTAAGGATCAGAAGAGCAAAAATATAGATTCAGGATGGTTAAAGGTGGCCCAAGAAAACTAGATGTCCGATTGATTTCCCACAAATACCACAAAGGAGACACTATATATCTAGTCAAACTTTTGGGGTTTGGAAAATTATATCTGGGGAAGAGAAATTCAAGTTTAGTAAACTTCAAAGGCTGACAAAATTCAGACATGAAGGATGATGGCTCATTAAGTAGCACTAAAAAGATGAATGATTCCAATGTTTTCAAATGTTCACCATGCAGCTTCTTCCTTAATTGAAAATTTGACTCTAAGATCAAGCCTTGTGGCAAAGCCTTTATAGATGTAAGAAAAAAAATGTTGGTGAAATATGGAATAATCTAAGACACAGTGAAAGGCAGCCTTATAATAATGTGCTAAGTGGGAAGAGAGTTGTGAAATGTTGAAAACATATAGTCTAAAGGCAATCCGATGGGCAATGTGATCCAGAGACTCTCTGCTCTATAGCCTTGAAAAAGATAAAGATGAGAAGCTTTTAGAAAAGAATTAGATTAAGGACAGTGATGGGGGAAAAAAAAGCTGTATAATATTCTTCTCCATGCAACCACTGAATAAGGGAAAAGCCATCCACAAAGGTTCTTTCATTTGGGATAATGGCTATTGCTTCACTAGTTTGACTTTCCGAAGTGGGTTATGATAACAGAATACTTTTTAAAAGCTCTTAAGAAATTGTAAACCAGATGCATTGAAGGGATTATGGTTGAAGTGAGCACCTTGAAACTGTGCCTAAAACACATGTATTTCTAAACATGTTAAAGTCAAAAGCACTTTTTTTTCCTGCTCTTTCACTGAATTTTACTATTGTTCCAATGAAGTATTTCAAGATGCTTTGGGCACATAAAAAAAGGTGTCAAGTGGTGCTAACTCTGTGGTTATGAGCTGTAAAACCTTAGCTACTCACTATGTATGTCTATAAATTATAAACACAGACACTTGTGTGCTCACACATGTAACACACACACAACCTGTCCCTGCCCCAACAAATTCTTATGGTGTGTCCAGATTTGCCATAGCCCCTTCCATGTGGTTGGAGGAATTTATACTGTAGGATACAGTCAACTAAAGTGGCCTTTCTGTGGGTAGTATAGTATAGTTCTATGACCATTTTCAGGCAGGAAATAGTATTGCATTGCACAAGGGGTTAACGGCAAGAAGGTATTTTTCCATCAGTAGAATAGCTAAATAACTTATGGGAACACATACCATATTATAGGGCATGACTGCTTAAAAAATTAGGCAGATGATATGTACATAGGGAGATCTCCAGAATAAATTGTGATAAAAGCAAGTCATAAAACAAAACACAGAGTGTGAGCTCAACTCAGATTTATCTTAGAGATGTTGGCTTTTCCCAGATCACCCTACTATAATCCATTACCTTATTTTGTTCACCACAGCAGTCACTACCATCTGATTGCATGCTATGTGCTTATAGTTTTGTTAGATTTATTACCTGTACTTTTTCATTTGAATATAAATTCAAGGTCCCTGTTTTGTTTGCAGCACCTACTGTATTCCTGGTACAGGGCTGGCTCTCAGTGTATAGCTATGAATGAATCCCAGCTATCTTTTGCCCCATGAATGTCTATGCCCCATATTTGCAGGGGCTTCCCTGGTGACTCAGTGGTAAAGAACCCGCCTGCCAATGCAGAAGACATAAGAGATGCAGGTTTGATCCCTGGGTCGGGAAGATCCCCTGGAGGAGGGCATGGCAACCCACTCCAGTATTCTTGCCTGAAGAATCCTATGGATACAGGAGCCTGGCAGGCTACAGTCCATGGGGTCACAAAGAGTCGGACACAACTAAAGCGACTTAGCACCCACGCATACATATTTGCATAAAGGCACATATATAAGTAAAGAAAAGGAAAAATCTGACAAAATACACATCAAACAGTTATCATGGGTTAATTCCCCCAAGAGACAACTTTATAGTGTATTCTATTTTGGTATTATGTGATCATTTACAATTTAAAAGTATTCATGTACTACTTATTTAGTTAAATAACAGTAATTTTTTATTACAAAAATGAAATGGTGTAGGTCTCTTTACTATCAGCAAAGAACCACTGAATGAAAGTTTAAAAGCTATATAGATCCAAATACTTGTACATTTGCAAAACTTTATGATACTGACTATGGATAGGATAATGAAATATTTTTGAAGCAAGTAAAGCAGATTTATGCTTCCCTACAGCTTACAATTAAAAAAAATTTTTTTAGCCAGGCTGCACGGCCTATGGGATCTTAGTTCCCCAGCCAGGGATTGACCTGGCGTCCCCTGTAGTGGAAGTCCAGAGTCTTAACCACTGGATCACAAGGGAAGTCCCCAAAATTTACAAATTTGGATTAAAGCAATAAAAGGACAACCAAAATTTATTCCATCAGGAGACTGGTCCCTATGGAGGGCAGGGGAGAGAGAGAGAGAAGGGGTGTGTGTGTGTGTGTGTGTGTGTGTGTGTGTGTGTGTGTGTTAGGGTTGGGGCATGACTTATAGTATGTTTTCTGTGTGTGAGTTTTCATGATAGTTGAATTATGACTGAGTTGAATGAGAAGGCTATTTATACTAATATACAATCTTATTGTGTAAGATGTCTTAGTAGCAGATTACGCAAAAATCAAGTTTTGATTGAGTGTGGGTGGAGGAGGAATGAACTTCCTTGATTTGGCGTTTTCAGCAGTGATTTCATCCTGCTGAGCTCACAGATTAGATTATCCGAGAATGTATCTGTTGGCATATTTTCCTTAATTGTACTGGGTAGAGTGGTGATCCCCACTGCATCGCCGGGTGTCACTTTAGATCCTGGGTAAGCTGTTTCAAGTTCCTCCTTGGGGGAAGGAGGCGTTTCCATGCAAATACTGGACTTGTGAGGTAGAAAAGCCTCATCTCATTAGTTTGCCAAGAGCTGGAGGAGTAAACTTAAGGCAGGTAGTGTCTGAGTTTTCCTATATAATCACCTAGGCTTCCGCGTAAGCGGGAAAATGTGGATTGGGGAAGGAGACCCCCTTCTACTCCAGGAGCTCAGACCACAGCTCTTAGTTTTAGAGTTAGTGACCCTGGACAAGGTTCAGCCCCCTCCTGGTCTCTGGGAGAATCTGTCCTCCTCCACCCCCATCCATCTTTCTTTCTCTCTTCTTTGTTTTTCTTACTCCCCCTTCCTTTTTCTCTGCTACTGGTCTCTCAAACATCGCCTGCTCTTCAGACAAAACAAGCTGCCGGTTGTGGCCATGCTCAAAGTACAGTTCCTTGTGTCCCAAGAGGTCACAGAAAGAATCAAAAGAGGAGGTTAATTCACAGTGGGAAGGGAAGAGCTTTAATGGTATGAGGTTTCCGTTTGAGGTGCTGCAGAAGCTCTGAAATGAGACAGTGATGGTTGTACAAGCTTGTGAATATACTTACTGCCACTGAACTTGGCACTTTTAAAGGAAAAAGTAAAATTTTTGTTGCATGTATTTCACCACTTTTTTTTTTTAAAGGGAGAGGTTGTTCTAAAGTGATGCTCACATTTGCAAGTTTTTTCCCATTTCTTACATTGCAAATTTTTCACTTGAACATTCAAGAGGGCTTCAAAAGAGGCACCCAACCAAAGGTAAACAGCTAGCAGGGGCTTCTGGTTCACATGAGAGAGTCTGTGCCGGCTCGTGTGTGAGTGCTCCGCTGGGTCTTG
This sequence comes from Bos indicus, assembly GCF_029378745.1. Lineage (NCBI taxonomy): Eukaryota > Metazoa > Chordata > Mammalia > Artiodactyla > Bovidae > Bos > Bos indicus. Next base: position 31,591,017 of record NC_091771.1, on the reverse strand, counting down.
CTGTGGCCGAGCGCTGTCAGGAGGCTTTACTGGTCTGAATGGGGCTGAGGATATGGGCTAGAAGAGGCATCCAAGTCATCTTTCTTGGGCCAAGCATTAGGATATGACACGATGCTAGGTATATACGAGAAAGAGCTAAATACGGTGGAACTCGAGGATAAAGAGAGAGATTTGAGGGTGTCAGGACTGAGTCTCCATAATAACTCCTGTTGATTTCCAGTTCAAAATGGGACTCTACTCACAGGTCATGTTACTTTTCTTGATGTAAACCCTACAGCTCCACCGCCATACATGTGTCAGTCTCACTGACGCGGCCGAATGTTAGCTAGTAATTAGCAGGAAGTGTTCTCCACTTTTTCATCAGCTTAGAGCTGTGGTTGGAGTTGGGCATCCTCTCTTCTCTTCTCTAGGGTTTTCAGTTCTGGCTCTGGACTCTGGCAGTGCCAGCCAACCGTCTTCTCTGCTGTTACCCCCAACTCTACTCCTTTCACCTTCTAAATGCCAGTTTATCCTTAGGAAAGAGCTGAGCCTTAGTTCTCTGCCATGTTCAGTTCAGTTCAGTCGCTCAGTCGTGTCCAACTCTTTGCGACCCCATGAATGGCAGCACGCCAGGCCTCCCTGTCCATCACCAACTCCCGGAGTTCACCCAAACTCATGTGCATCGAGTCGGTGATGGCATCCAGCCATCTCATCCTCTGTCGTCCCCTTCTCCTCCTGCCCCCAATCCCTCCCAGCATCAGAGTCTTTTCCAATGAGTCAACTCTTCGCATGAGGTGGCCAAAGTATTGGAGTTTCAGCCTCAGCATCAGTCCTTCCAATGAACACCCAGGACTGCTCTCCTTTAGGATGGACTGGTTGGATCTCCTTGCAGTCCAAGGGACTCTCAAGAGTCTTCTCCAACACCACAGTTCAAAAGCATCAATTCTTTGGCGCTCAGCTTTCTTCACAGTCCAACTCTCACATCCATACATGACTACTGGAAAAACCATAGCTTTGACTAGATGGACCTTTGTTGGCAAAGTAATATCTCTGCTTTTGAATATGCTATCTAGGTTGGTCATTACTTTCCTTCCAAGGAGTAAGCATATTTTAATTTTATGGCTGCAATCACCATCTGCAGTAATTTTGGAGCCCCCAAAATTAAGTCTGACACTGTTTCCACTGTTTCCCCATCTATTTCCCATGAAGTGATGGGACCGGATGCCATGATCTTAGTTTTCTGAATGTTGAGCTTTAAGCCAACTTTTTCACTCTCCTCTTTCACTTTCATCAAGAGGCTTTTTAGTCCCTCTTCACTTTCTGCCATAAGGGTGGTGTCATCTGCATATCTGAAGTTATTGATATTTCTCCTGGCAATCTTAGGGATGTCCTTTAAGCTTATACTGTTGTCAGAGATACAACTAAACCAAACCCTGAGAAGATTCTGGCAGAAGAGTTCTTCTCAGAGAAGAGCTACTGGGGTGTCTGCTAATAGGGCTTGGCCCTTCTCTGTCTGGGTACCCGGATCCCCTTACCTTAGAGACACTGATGGAAGAGGAAGGGATGACATAAACGGCTGCTTCACTGATCATGTGAACTGACTGATTAGCTCAGGTCAGGTGACAGAGCCTACTTACTCCCCACTCACTGCCTTCCATGTGCCTGGGCAGCGTGGCCTCATTTCTTTCCTGCAGTGTTTCTTAACCTATTTTGCACCATAAGGGTACATATCCATGAGGAAGAAAAGGCAATTACTCTGTAAGTTTTGTGGAAGGTTAATAGACATTTCTGAATTTTATTGTTCTAGGAAATCAAGCAAAAATAGCTTGAGAGTGACAGTTTATCATCCCCCGGCATCAGCATCCTTGTTCACCTTTCTCCTCTACTTTTCCTCAGCATCTCTCCCAGATCCATGAAAACCACTTTATGCTTCAGGTGTAATTCTGCCCCCTAGGTACTAGGACTAAGTCGGTCACCTTGATTTGAATAATCGCTTACCGGTACAGAGATTTGCATCAGTGACATAGTGATGATAGATGATTAGATAAATAACTCTAGTGACCAAGATCTCACTTAGGAAGGAATGTTGATCAGTGATTCCTCTTCCAGCCTCTGTCCATTCAAGATGGAATTTATTCTCCCTAAACTCTTAGTAACAAAGGTCCGTCTAGTCAAAGCTATCGTCTTTCCAGTAGTCATGTATGGATGTGAGAGCTGGACTATAAAGAAAGCTGAGAATAGAAGAATTGATGCTTTTGAACTGTGGTGTTGGAGAAGACTCTTGAGAGTCCCTTGGACTGCAAGGAGATCCAACCAGTCCATCCTAAAGGAAATCAGTCCTGAATATTCATTGCAAAGACTGATGCTGAAGCTGAAGCTCTAATACTTTGACACCTGATGTGAAGAACTGACTCATTTGAAAAGATCCTGATGATGCAAATGACTGAAGGTGGGAGGAGAAGAGGACGACAGAGGATGAGATGGTTGGATGGCATCATTGACTCAATGGACATGAGTTTGAGTTGGTGATGGACGGGGAAGTCTGGCATGCTGCAGTCAATGGGGTCACAAAGAGTCGGACATGACTGAGCGACTGAACTGAACTGAAACTCTTTGTGGTTCGAACCCTACTTCTTTAATCTTAAAATACTCTGAAAATGCCTTGCCATCCTAGAGATTTTGATGATGGTTTCTCAGGCTTTACTAACAGCATCACAGGTTACTATCACCTTCTGTTCTCTGAAATATTTTTAGTGAAGAGTACTTTTGTCAGCAGTTCATGGCTCTTGTCAGGAACCCCACTTTCTCTGCACCCCCATTTGGGAGGTGGTTCTTGCTTACACCGGTGTAGCCCTAAGCTGGGCCTGCCTCCTGCCACCTCTGCTTTGCAAACCGACCTTGATTCCTTACTGTGTCACTCCAAAGCCCCAGGCCAGCAGCCCCTCTTATTGTGCTTACTTGGCTGTCACAGCATGAAACATCTTAGAACCTCACTGGAGAATCTGGGAAGAGTGTGAGCTAGAAAGGGGACTTTCTGATCATTTGGGGTAACTGCCAGTCCCATCGGCAGGCAGGTGGAGGGGTCACTAGGACACTCTGGGGGAACCAGGAGTTCTCCAAGGTGACTTCGTAACGTTCCAAGTCTGGGCACAAACTCTAAATATGGTGGGCCTAGCAGAAAGAATGTTTCTTAAAGGAGCTTCCCTGTCTGTAGACTGCTAAGAATCGAACCACTGCCAACGAGAACGTGTCTCCAGCCTCGAGGTCTCTTGGTGATGTTCTGGTGCTGGTCCTGTCTCAGGACATTTTTCTTTCATGTTTGGTCCTTTATATTATACTCACTTTAGCAGCTCCATTCTTTGGTCACCTGTCCCTTCAAAGGAAATATGTCTCAAATCACCTGCTTTCAACACTTTGTACTCTACCATCCCTCCTAACTGTTCCCAGCTGCTTCCTGACTTGGGTCTAGTTCGGAGGTTCTCCAACCTTTATCACATATTTTCTCTTATTTCCTCTTTATCTCTCTTCCATTCTATGTATTCCACTAAAAATGGATGATTGAGAACCTGCTGTTTGCTCAGCATTAGGAATTAAAATGAAAATATTTTAATTAAAAGCACAAAGGATATATTTTTTTTCTAGTTATCTAACATATTAAAGATCTTTTAATCCTGTGATGGAGTCACATTTTCTACTCATTTCATTTAATAGTTTACCTTATTCCAGTTTTTAGACTCATTAACTCTGGTGCCTATTGACCTATGATAGTGAGTTAGGGCACACACGGTTGCTGCTTGAAGGAGTTGTAGTCACTCAAACACACACGCTATTATGTCTGATGTGTGCTTATTCTGATTTTCATGTTCTCATTCAGCTCTGTATTCACAGAGCTTAGCAGAGCACCAGACACAAAGCAGTGCCTTAATGATGTTTATTACATGAGTAAAAAGACAATAAGGCTGATACAGAATAAATTGTGGACCTTTTGAGATTTAAAAGTAACTGGATTTTGGTTCAAAATAATTTTTAATTTTATATATGACACGTCCACTTAAAAAAAATGCTTTAAATGGTTTTAATATGCTTTGCATTAAAAATAAATTTTAAAAATTCAGTGAGGTTTTTTTTTTTTCCCCCCAGTGAGGTTTTTAGGAAGCCTAAACTTTAAGAGTTGGAAATGAGAAAATCTTCCTTGTTTTCAATGCTGATTTATGCCCACAAGATCATTTAAAACTAGTGTCTGTCTATTCTCTTCTGAGTGATGGGAACTAGCGTTTAGCTCCACGTGGTATATCTGTATCCAGGGTCTGGGTGTCAGAGTTGCTCTTCTGGTTTAACGCTTGGTCTGCTACCCACTAACCCTACCACTTAGTCATTTCTCCCATGTTTCTGCTTCCTCATCCCTTAGCTCATCAAACAGGCATGACAATTTAGCAAACCCCATAGAACTGGTGGGAGGAGTAAGCAAAGCAATATTAGTAAGGGGCTTCAACGAGGACCGGGCGCCTAACAAGAGGGTGGCAAGTCAAAACAGATCTGGAAATGCGGCTGATAACGGCACCTGCCTCAGATGCCGGTCGACAGCCGTGGAGGGTAAATGAGACTTTTGTAAACTCTTAACAGCTCCTTGGGTATCTGGTGAGCACTCAGTACATTTTTATTATTATTTTTGATAAGGAAGGCCTATAAAGATAGCATATCTTCAAAGGTTTTAACCATCACACATGAAACCAGAGAACAGCTGAGTGACGCACTCTACAACGTGGCATGGGTTGTGAATAAACTCGGACTTCAGAGAGAAAGCAGCATGCTGTGTGCCCCAGGATGTGAAGGGGGGCTCTGGTGGCCAGAGGCCGGGGCAGTCTTCTAGGCTAGGGAGCCGGGGTCGGCCGTCGGGGGCTGTGGGGGTAGATGGAAGTTAGCAGGCTGGCTCGTGCTGTTGAGGCCCCGCAAAGCCTGTGATTGTGCTGGGTTGTGCAGCTGGTAGTGGGAAGCCCGCCCCGTGGGCACCCCAGGGAGAGGGCCTCCTGCCCCCTGAAAACACACTTCCCTGGGCTGCCTGCTTAGGGAAGAAGTTACCCTCCCCTAAATTCTCTCACCAGCTATTTCATCCCCACTTGTCTAGAGCCTTAACTCTCTGTTGTTTTTGGAATCGAGTAAGTTGTCATTGAACAAAAAACAGTGATAATGGGCTGGATCCTGTTAGTGATCCAAAGTCACCGAAATGCTCTCGGTATATGAGTTCTTTTTGAGTTGCCAGGCTTGGTATAAAAAGAGGCATCTCAAGTGTCTAACGGAAGTACAGTTTATTCTCAGGTTACTAAAACTCAGTTGAGCTTTCAAAGGCTTAGGATATGATGGACTAGTTCTCAAGTCTTTTTCAGCCTGTGATCTTGATGTTTTTCGATATCAGCTTTCGAACAAACAGTGAGTCAAGGATGTTCACTCTGGTTATCAGTGATCTTCACTTATCTATACACATGGACAAAAGGGTCACAGTCGTAAGAGTGTGTTGCACTGGCTGTTGAATTTGCTGTCTCAAATGGAAATCTTACATATGAAACTTTACAAACACCATATACATGTAAGCAAGAGATTATCCCCAGAAAAGTTAAGAAATTCCTCTCCAAAAAGCTATAGTAGTTTTAAAGCGTGAATAAAAGGAAGAGAGAGAGAAAATCGACAACGTAGTGTAGCCGAACTCAATAAATGCTAATGATAGCATATTGGGCTTCCCTGGTGACTCTGCACCAAAGCATTTGCCTGCAATGCAGGAGACCATCTATAATGCAGGAAACATGGGTTTGACCCCCAGGTTGGGAAGATCCCTTGGAGGAGGGCATAGCAACCCACTCCAGTACTCTTGCCTGGAGAATCCCATGGACAGAGGAGCCTGGCAGGCTATAGTCCATGGAGTCACAAAGAGTCAGACATGACTGAGTGACTAACCCACCACTCCAATAGCATATTAGAATGATATTTAGGAAAGATTTCATATAATTTATGTAAGACTGTTTATACTAATAGACATTCTTCTTTTGGCCCTCAGAAGATTAGAAACAGTTGTGAGGAATATATTTTTGTTAAGTTATTTGACTTTGGAGATGACATTAATTAACCCTCTGATACCATTCAAGAAATTCTGACAACTCATGGGCCAATTTCTGTATAAATGAGATGTGTGGGAAGGTAGTATTTACTAAGCCGTGATGTGGGTCAACTTAGTTATATTAACTCATTTAAACCATACTACATTCCTATGTGGTTGGTATTATCTCAATTTTATAAATAAGGAAAGAGAGGCTCAAAGAGTAAGTATAAGTGAGTTAGTTTCCCAAATTCTCTGACCCAGGAGGTTCAAACCCTCTCAACACCTCTTAATATTTTCTGTTTGTAATAATTTCTTGTCTCTTCTCTAATCCCAGAATGGTTGTGGGCTTTCAAATTGGTTCAACTCTAATTTTTTAACCCACATCCAAAATACGAAAACTGAATTTAAGTCAAATTCACTACTTTCAAAGAATCATCCAACATCTCATAACATTTCATAAAATATGGAATATATTTTGTGATCAAGTCACTTTGGAGAACACAGAACTTGAAACCACAATGCTACCGGATTTCTTCAGTATAGGACTTCTTTGGGTCCTTAATAAAATACTAATGTGAACTCCGAATCTCTAAGGAGAACCTATACAGACATTGCTTCTCAAGTTGCTTGCTTATTCACATATTTATTCATCCTTTTATTTTGTTAGAATACTGCAAGGGATGAATTTTTTCTGAAACTATCCTTTTTCTTTTTTTTTTTTTAATTTTCTTTTTAATTGGAGGATAATTGCTTTACAATATTGTGTTGGTTTCTGCCCTCCATCAACATGTATCAGTCATAGGTACATGTATGTCCCTTCCCTCTTAAACTGCCCTCCCACCTCCCAGCCCATCCCACCCCTCCAGGTTGTCACAGAGCACCAGATTTGAGCTCACTGCGTCATACAGCAAATTCCCACTGGTTAATCTAGTTTTACACATGGTAATGTAAATATGAAACTATCCTTCTCAGTAGCACGTCACTTTGCCTCTTTGCACCTACATTTTCTATTCTCCAAATGGAACTCAAGACAGTCCGAAAGTCCCTTTAGCTTTAAAAATTCTATGATAAAGCCTCTCTCCCAACCACCCAAAGTCTAGGCATTTGTGCTACCAAGTGAGCTTCCTAAGGATAGAATGAGATTTGTTGAAAACCACTCCATTCATTCATTCATGGAATATTTATGGATTGCCAACCACTGTGACAGGTTTGGAAGACAAAAAGACAAGATACAAATAACATGAAAGACACTGTCTTCAGGATGAGGGCATGATATGATACACATAGAGGAAGACAGCATGATACAGTACAGGAAGCAGACAGTAGCAATATGCGTGGATAATACAGACTCACGTGAACTGATGACGGTAAAATGGCTCAGTAAGAGAACAGAAATACTCCTGGATAGTAAAGAAGGGATGGGTCAGTCTTCCATGAAGACACACCAGGCAGAGGGGACACAGGAGCAAACAAAGCATAGAGTTTGAAGCAGTGTAACACATGCCGTGATCTACAAGAGCGTGACAATTGCTAGAACGTAGAGTTCAAGGCAGGGGAGCATACAGCTGTATGGAGCAGGCAGGGACCACTGTGGAGGGCCTTCCTTGTCAGATGCTTGAACTTGGTCTTGCGATGGAGAGCCAGTGGAGGACTTGGAACAGAGATGTGACATTTTAGGCAACTGGGTGGCAAAAAGATGCAAAGAGAGAAGAGAGGTAGGGAGACCAGTTAGGAGACGCCTGCAAATGTCCAAGGAGTAGATAGTGAGCACCTGAATCAGGAGACTGACAAGAGGGAAGCAGAAACAGTTCATATTTTGTACAACCTGCTCAGCCTGATGGATCAGAGGAAGAGGGGGAAGAAGGTGGACCACCTTTGGTGTGGATGATGGATACGTGGTGTCTATATAAGAAGAGAAGAATCACGTGATGTGATCAGTTCTGGACCTGCTTGGTGTCTGGCCTCTCTACGATATTTGTAGATATCTTAAAATCGGTGACGTTCTACCAGAACCTTTTTCTGTGCATCAAACACAAACATATTTCATTTTGAGTAGAGGATTCACATGGAAGGAGGATTCCACATTGCCAATATTTGAATTAGGTTGTTGGGATGTTGCAAATAAATGGCAAGTTTATCTTTACTATAAATGTAATTACTAGTCAAAATTAGAATAAGTTCATTTTAATTTTATTTAAGGGATTTCCCTGGCAGTCCAGTGGTTAAGACTCTGTACTTCCAATGCCAGGGTATTGGTTCGAGCCCTGGCTGGAAAGCTAAGATCACACAGGACTTGTGGCCAAAAAACCAAAACAAACAAACAAAGAAACAGAAGGAACATTATAACAAATTCAATAAAGACAAAAAAAAATGGTCCACATAAAAAAGTCTTTACAAATCTTATTTAACTAGGGAATCACAAGACATACAACAGATAATGTTTATACTTGTGAATTTAAGTCTAGTTTTTTTTTGTTGAAAGAAGATCAACATGGAGAAGGAAATGGCAACCCACTCCAGTATTCTTGCCTGGAAAAGTCCATGGACAGAGGAGCCTGGCAGGCTGCAGTCCATGGGGTTACATGACTGAGCATGTGTGCATGAGGGTGGAGGGTCACGGGTTGGTAGCAATAAACTGGTAGAACTAAAAAAAAAAAAGATCAACAAATGACCATCAGTTTAAATGGTTTGTTTTTTTTTTTATCAGTATTCCAAAATATAATTTTAAATATTTTTTAAACCAAATCATTGAAATCAGTATCAGTGAACTAAGGAGATTATAAATCTACTCTGAACTTAAACTATGCCAGGCATTCAAAGCTCTGTTTTACCTCAAACTGGAGGAACTAACTCCTCACTTTTCCCTGTTGTCCAGATGAACTGAAACATTTTCTGAGTGGCTCTTACTATTTTCTGAATGCACAATTTTTTATTTTTATTGTTTTTGGCAGCTTGTGGGATCTTAGCTCCCAGACCAGGGATCAAACCCAGGCCCCCAGGCAGTGAAAGCTGAGTCCTAACCACTCGACCACCAGGTAATCCCCTGAATGCCTGATTTAAAGCAGACTCTGGAAGGCTCTTTCTACGGGCTTAGTAATATGGTCTATATAAGAACTGACTTCAGTATCCTTCCCTGGAAGTGGCTTAACCATGAATCAGAGCTCAAATATGATTTTTGCAGTTCCATCAGCAGTTTTAGACTTCCTGGAAGAAAGTTATAGGGATTTTAAGAGGCTGAGGAGAAAGAGGAAATTCAACGAAAAAAGTCTCTTACCAGGTTCTTGCTGTATTTTGTGGTTGTTTTTAAACCAGGTTATCTGAGGCTCTGGGACACCATTAGCATGACAATCTAGAGTGGTCGAACTGCTGATGGCTACCGTGAGGTCACTGAGGTTTCGCAGGAGGTAGGGTGCTTCCTGATCTAGTGGATAAAGAAAGGGAATTGTTATTACTTGTAGGACTCATTCTTTCATTATATATGCATATCGACACTGTGAAAATAGAAAAGCAGCAAAACTCAACTGTAAGTGTTCATTCATATTTTGTTCCCTCCATTTTTCCTCTGTGGTTAGCCTACTGCTTCCTCTTAAGTTACTGCAATAAACCGAAATCTGTTAGAACACCGAGGAAAATCAAGAACTCAGTTCTGTATTTTTAGATTTCAGCATCAAGGTTTTTGCCTGGCCAGCTAGTTTCCTTCCTTTCTTTGAGAGAAACTTTTTTTCTAAAATTTACAGATTTTTGCATGATATTTTAGGAACTAAAAAGGAAACGGACATGATTTTGGATATGGCTGGTAGTGAATTTTTACACAGATGCAGGGAGGTACAGTGATGAGCTAACCGAATTTTGCATTTTTGTGTTTTATTCACACGATAGTGATGAGCTAATCTAACTTTGCATTTTTGCATCTTACTAACACGGGAGGGCATGCTTGTGTCTCTCAGCAGTCAGTAACCTAAACTGTGAGGTAGCAGACCAAACAGGAGAATTTCTTGAACTTTGAAAACTTTTTATTAGGAGTGTTTCCTTCCTCCAATCCCTTCCCCAATGCAAACGACCAGAGGATTAATTCAAGAGACAGAGGCACAGATGCGTAGTTTTTGTACTATATAATAGCACAAATAATGTATTTTATATTACTTTCTCTTAAAACATACAAATATGATACAATACAATTTATTTTAATAAAATGCCAACCAATATAGTACAACAAAATGAATTTAATACATTAGGAGGCAATACATCACGACACTAAAATCCCACACAGAAACAGCAGTACCCCAAGGCCCCATGAGTACAGCGTCTCTATTTTAATGGAGTCAGTCCTGCTGATGTGTATACATTCTAGTTGGACAGGTGCTGGATTGGTAAGTCAAGCTTGCAAGATAGAAGGATAAAATTGGCTCCTATAATCTTTCCCACTCTCTCAAACCATCCTCCCCACCACTCGTTGCCCATCTGGGAAGATAAATCAAAAGAGTTCTGGCATCACTCACACATTCTGTGTGACTGGTTTCTGAGCTGACTCTGCCCATTTCTGATGTCCTCCTCTCACTGAACTAACACTGTGAAAGCAGCTTGTATGTGTGTGCGCTTAGTCGCTCAGTCATGTCCGACCCTCTGCAACCCTATGGACTGTAGCCTGCCAGGCTCCTCTGTCCACGGAATTCTCCAGGCTAGAATACTGGAGTGGGTTGCCATGCCCTCCTCCAGGGGATCTTCCCAACCCAGGGATTTGAAGGTCTCCCGAATTGTAGGCAGATTCCTTACTGTCTGAGCCACCAGAGAAGCCCAAGAATACTGGAGTAGGTAGCCTATCCCTTCTCCAGTGGATCTTCCTGACCCACCACGTTCTGAGAGATAACACCTTGCAATGAATGGCTTTGATTCCATGTCCCTGCAGGACTCTGCTGAGTCCCCACTCCTTTCTGTTTTTATTCCTGCAGGGACACTCTCTGTATGAGCATTCGTTACAGCAGTTGAGAAACCTCAGGTTAAAAAGTATGTTACTATATGACTCTGATAACATGTTGACATAGCATGACGTGGCAGGGTGGCTGTCTGTTAGAAGAAACAGATTTCTCATTCAGTTTGGATTTCCATAGCTTATCATTAGTCTTTTCTCATTTTATACAAAATGAAATCTGAAGGCAAAAAGAACTGAAGGAGTGCTAATGTATCGACTCTTCAAATAGAGTGTGAAATGCATAACAGCAAGCATCCTTTGACCTGTTTTAGTGTAGTTCCCCTAGTCTGCTGTGCAGACTCATTTTAATATTTCTGGGTTTACATTCTGTCTGCTCTGTCAAGTACCTTTTCCTAACTGAAAACGCAGCCATGTATCAAACTCTTCCACTTTGATAACTTTTACATGCTCGATCATTACAATTTTGACATTTTTACAGTCAGGACCCCAGACATATCAGTGAAACATGACAAGATAATAAAGAACAGCATCATATTACTATTTCACATATTTTACAGCCAAGTGTGACACATCTCATTTAAAACCCAGAACAGACCCAGTTCACTGGGTTACACTTGTAGTGGCTTCCTCTAGCACATTTACTATTTCCCAGGCACTAAATATGAAAAAGTAATCCATCATTGCCCATAGGTCTTATTATAAAAAGGAAGGCTGAATACACGGCCCGTCACACCCAGATTATTTTCATGGCTACAAACTGGAACCATCAACAGCACAGACAGCATTTGGCTTCCCTGACAGGTGTGTTTGAAAACAATGCTTATATGAAAGAGAACATTTTAACATAAACGTCACGCACAGCTCCCCAAAGCCCTCTCTCAACTACACGAACATCAGACGAGAAGTAGCACAAGGACTGAAGAATGAACAGAGGAATGTCAGTTAAATACAGAGTTCATATCAACATGTCTGAAACATACAGTATGAGGATTTTTTCCTCTGTACCCATGTTTGAAAAAAAAAAGTTCTCCTAGGTGCAAAGTCTCATTTTTGGCAAGTTTCTAAATGGCCTAAATCAACCAAGGAATCTTTTTTTTTTTTAATCAATTCCCACTTTACAGTCATCTATTTCAGCATTTTTAAATAGAGAAAAGGTACATTGCACCCATATTTTTAAACCTGAGTTATTTGATGGAAATAGATAGCTGCTTTCCAAAATTTAATGAAAGGGAGAAGATCCCTTCAAATGGAGAAAACCAGGATGAAAAGAATATTTCTGCTGGTTATCAGTAGTCAAAGATAGCACCCCACCAGGTCCTTTTCCTTCTCAGCATCTGTGCCCCAGAGATCTGCTGGGTCCCATAAATAAGTGGTTTCTCTTCTCCATCTGGAAATGGGCCTGAGGAACCAGCCTCACACCCTCTACCCCATCTCAGTCATTCTCCATAGCAGGCTCCTTGTTCTTTCTTGTTCTCCTCCCCTACCCTTATGCCACACCCAGAAGACAAATGGACAAAAGTCAAAACCCACCCAATCATATTTTTTCTTTTTGAAACTCCCTGGAAGGATTCATTACTCTAAGGGATTCTTGACATCATCCTTTGTAAAATACTATGTCCTTCCCCTACTCGGGAAATGATCGCTTCTGCATGTCCAATTCACCTTGTTTTTTCATTTGCTTTTTCAGCTTTATTAAAAAAAAACAAAAACTGAGCGCCCGCCCTCCCCCAAGTCCTACGGCATTAAGGCACTCTTTTCCTGGAGGAACACACTGACTTATAATGAACAATTCGCCAGGCTAAAGAGCCATAGGTACAATTTCCAGATACAATTGATTATTCTTTCCTTTGGGCTGACAACTTCCAGGTTGCTAATTGTTTTCAAAGCATTTGGGGCTCTATGAAAGTGGCAATCTGGGGAAAAGCTATTGTTTACTCCTTCACATCTGACAAAAGCAATTCCCACGTGAAAGACAAGTTTAGCCGTGGGACAGAGCCTGCTACCTAAAGGAGGAAACAGTCTGGTGAGTTCCCAAGCCTCGGGAGCTGTCATGCTGACACCTCCCACTTACTACCCAGTCCAGCCACCGCTGCTCTCAGCCTTGGCTATTTTGGTCATTAGAATTTGCTTTCCAGTAGTTCAGGCAAGTCACAGGCAATGATCAATCATAAATGAAAACAGAACAATGCATATGAAATTGGTGAAAAAGTCACTTTCCCCTCAAATGCAAGCTGAAAACAAGAGATTACAAATCTCTCTGGATTAGAAAATGGGATACATTTTAAAATGACTCTTTGAGTCCTGCTTCTGTAATTTTGCCATTAATCCCCAGGGAAAAAAAACCCTATTAACATTTGCATATCAGGGAAGTGGACTTTTTTTTTTTGATGGACAAATTTGAGATTGACGTTTAAGAAAATGCATTAAACCTCTGGTCACAATAGCCTTTATTTCCTTGATAAATTGATTATGGTACACCGTTGAATGGCATCCATTGAACAGGGTGAAGTTCTTTAACCAGGAACAAGAATATTGAAAACGAAGGTGTGATCCACTTTTTGTTCAGGTGCTGTCAATGGCTATGCGGTCCACTCAGGGGCAGTGAGGAGGCAGCCCACTGGACTAGTTGACTAGCTACTGGGATCACAGGAGAGAACTGGGCTTGGCCTGAGTGGACTTTTGTAATTCACACTGTCATAAAGCTTCAAGACCTCTGAATTATCCCAACACCTTGCACCTTTGGGGCCCATCTTAGACGCTCCAGTTTAAAATTAATGTGCTTAACATATAAAAAAAAAAGCATCTTCAAATAAATAAGCATTATAACTTGCTATCATCCAGGTGCTATTTACAAATCAAAGAGCAGAGGCAATAGCAGGAAATAAAATCCGGCAGAGGTCCGACAGAGTCTCCAGTTCAAGTGTCCCTAGTTCTGGGCTGGCCAGTGAACCAATCCATGTCCATCTTTGGTAGACACCAGCATCTGTTTAAATTATTCAGGTTGGCAGCTTGGAAACATGAACATAAAAAGGGGCGGGCATTAAAGTGGAAGGAAAGGGTCAGTCCCCAGTTGTCGTTTATCAGGCGGGAGAAGACAGCAAAGAGCAAAACGCAACAGAACCTCCAAATCCAAACGTGCACTGGGTCGGCCCCAGAGAGCGGACCCCTTTGGCCCAAACGGGGCGCCCCAAGCTGGGGGCCCCAGGCGGGCTCATTGTTACTCCTATCATCGCCAAACTCATTTTGGGAGGAGCTTCTCCTCTGAGCCGGAAAATGAGCAACAGTGACAATAAATCAAGATGATATGAGACAACTGTTACTTGGTAATGAGTCCTTTAATGTTTTACATTATTTTGTGCGGTACAATCATTCCTCGTGCTTTTAAATTTGGAGATCCGAGAGAAAACAGCCTTTTTGTTGCAGTGCTCACCTCTAATGATCACTTCTTTCTTCTGGAGGATTTCTTCCCCTGTGTATATGTTCCTAGCTCGGCAGGCATAGGTGCCCGAGTCTTCCAGGGAGGCGTTCTTGATGACGAGGTTGAACGTCATGGAGTGCTCTTTCGTGACAGGTGTCTTTTGCTTGCTGATGCTCTGTTGCGTGGTCTGGTTGTTCACTGTCCGCAGCAAAATCCAGGTTATGTCTTTGTACAAAAACTTGCTCACTGTGCAAGACAGCTTCAGGTCCTCTCCTTCCGCAGGCATTTTGTCCAAGGTCACATGAAATCCATGGGGCACATCTGGAAAATAAGAACAAAGGACTTGAGTTCATCAGAAAATCAGTGTCTCAACCTGAGACTGTATCTCATCACAAGATAGTCAAGGATCTTAAGAACTGTCCCTGCACAAATGGTCTCAGCATCAGCATTACAAGGATGGTATTTATCTTTTCTTTTTTTTTTAAGGGAACTGATTGGATGTGGCAGGTAGGAACCAACTCAATTTGCTCCATCAAAGTGAGGCAGGAAATGCAAAATAGGATGTTCTTAGGAGGGTATGTTTATTTACCAAACATTGCTCGGTGGAATGCTTTATTATAACTTGGGATGATAACCCATTGCTCTATCATGTACAGAACTCCTCCTGGCAAATGGGGAAGATAGTGAAGGGATCTAAGAGGAGTTTGTGCTAGAAAAGAAACCACAGGTAAATTTGATAGGCAAATTTACTTAACCAAGTTGTGAAGGAGACAGGAAGTCCCAGGCTGGAGCTAGGAGACTCCAGTCAACACTTTAATTCTACACTTTGGACTGACAGCATCCTTCCCTAGCTGCTGGCCCATCATTCCTCTACTCTTTGCTGGTACCGAGGGGCCAAAGGGAGCCAGCTATCCTGCTCAGGTACCCATTTATGGTGATTGTTCTACTTAACTTAGGGGCTTCCCTGATAGCTCAGTTGGTAAAGAATCCGCCTGCAATGCAGAAGACCCTGGTTTGATTCCTGGGTCGGGAAGATCCGCTGGAGAAGGGATAGATTACCCACTCCAGTATTCTTGGGCTTCCCTGATGGCTCAGCTAGTAAAGAATCTCCCTGCAATGTGGGAGACCTGGATTTGATCCCTGCATTGGGAAGATCCCCTGGAGAAGGGAAAGGCTACCCACTCCAATATTCTGGCCTGGAGAATTGCATGGACTGTATAGTCCATGGGGTCACAAAGAGTCTGACATGACTGAGCAACTTTCACTTCACTTTGGTCATCACTTCACTTCTACTTAAAATAAAAGAGCAAGAGTTCTTCTGAAAATGCGGACAACTAATTTGGGAAAGTTGCCAGAGTGCACAGAGTTGGGGGAGGATGGTTTCTAAATCAGATTTGCTCTCAAAAACATATTAAGGGACTTCTTTGGCTTCCCCAGTGGCTCAGACTGCCCGCAACACAAGGGGATGTGTGTTCGATCCCTGGGACAGGAAGATGCCCTGGAGAAGGGAATGGCAACCCACTCCAGTGTTCTTGCCTGGAGAATCCCATGGACAGAGGAACCTCACGAGCTTCAGCCCATGGGGTTGCAAAGAGTCGGGCACGAATGAGCAATTAACACACACACTGGTGGTCCAGTGGTTAAGACTCTGCACTTCCACTGCAGGGGGCATGGGCTGGATCCCTAGTAGGAGAGCTAACATCCTGCATGCCAAGGTGTGGTCAAAAAAAAAAAAAAGTCTTGAACCAAATACACAGACAATATATCCACTTAAAAAAAGAAAACAACATTACACAGTTTCCTAAAGGGACTACATCATTAAAAGGCATTTCTCCAATGTGGATTCCCAGCGAACCTTCATTTCCATCCTCTTGTCCCCTCTAACCACACCTCACAGCTTCCCTCCTCAGCTTTCTTAACCTGGACCATCATTTGGCATCTACGCTGACAGTTCCTTCATCTCCTTTTGGACCATCTCACCAGACAACTTTAGAAAATCCTTGGTTCCTGGCCCTGAACTGGCCTGCTCTCAAAACCTTTCCATTGCTTGTGACTAGCAGCATATCTGCACTTGAGCAAAGAATTGTCGCCAACATTTCACAAAGAACTTTGAAGATGAAAAGCACTATGTTATGCTATTATTATTATTATCCTTTGCACACAAAGCTATAAAGAAACCTTTAAACCTTAAGGGGACAATAGTCCAAAATTAGATATCATATCAACTCTTTCCTAAATCTCACTTTGCTTGTTTTTCTGATTTTTCTGGGCTTTGGCTTTATTATAAAGTGTCACGACTGAAGAAATGCCAAAGTATTCATCTGAAACCTGGGAGCCAGGGTGGGGGTAGCAGTGGTTTATGAAGCCATCAATGAAGGGAGAGAGAGGAGGCACCATGGGTTTGTCTGCTTTTAAAATTAAAAAACCTAAGAATTTGCCAGAAGAGGCAGAAGCAGCTGACAGTCCTTTTTTTTTTTTTTTTTTTTATACCATAACAATAAGGTATCAGAAATAGCCCCTCGAATTCAGCATCTTTTTATATTTGGGACACTTTCCCAGCATGAGGAGTAAACCGTCAGCCATCAACTTTTACACATATACTAGGGCAGAAGTCTCATGCCCTGGTTGCGATCCACTCATTTCTCAAAAGACAGCGGGCGTCCATTTACCAAGCCTCATCCTTGTGGTTAGGACCCAAGAGGGCCGAAGTAACACCATTGAGATCATGTCGAGAGTTTCTATTTACTTTAGTGATTTGAAACTTCCTGTGGAAATAGCTCACAGGTTTCCTGATGGAAGATTTTGTTTATCTTTGCCAAGCACCACCAGGAATCTCAAAATAAAATGCATTTAGTGACATTGGGAAGCCAGGGAGATAAGGCCGGGCTGTTCCTGTTTGAGCCTCAGTAATTGCTAACACACCCACAGTCATGCTGAGTGCCAGCAAAACAGCAAAAACACACACAGAGGAAGAGAAAAGCACCAAGGCAGTTTTCAGGTCTGTTTCTCAGGAGAGAGACCCTGTTGAGAAGCTGGTTTGGTTTATGTTGTCAGACAGCGCTTAGAAATGATCTATTTCTCAGGACAGCCCCTCTGCTGTTCTTTTTTGACACATGGGAGATGGTAAATAAGATGTCCTAAACTAGTTAATGAATCCAGAGGGATTTCTCCCCTTAATTCATGTCAATTTTTTTTTCAGCCTGAGTACAAAAACAGACCTAAGAAAGCAGGTCTGCCTTCTGACTCTCAAAGTGAAAACAAGCAATCTTCCCACACTTAAGGATCTGTAGTGGAATCAGTCCAGTCAGCAGCAGAACCAACTCATACTCACGCATCTGACGCGTGATCACATCCACGGCGTCTTAGGAGGTGGCGTGGAGAAAACTCACCCTCGCTCATAACAGACATTCTACCCAGGGTTAGATGATAGAGGACTGTATTTACAAAGGTACACGCTTGGGGCTGGCCATTTCGACTTGATTGGATCAAACCAATGAATGACGTTCATGACAAGAGACAAGTATAGAAGTTAGAAGGATGAAAGGTGTCTTCTCCTTTTGCAGGTGGCAATAAAGAAGACTTGACTTCAACTGGAGAACAGAAATAGCATTCTCTAGATAATGAGTGGTGACTAGAAAGTTCTGCTTGTTTTAATTAGATACTATGGTGTTTTTTGTTTATAGAGTGCTGAAAGGTTCTGATTTTATTTTTAATTGGGGCATGGTTGCTTTGCAGTATTGTGTTTCTGCTGTACAATGAAGTGAATCAGCTATAGGTATACATATATCCCCTCCCTCTTGGACCTCCTTCCCAACCCCTCCCCCATCTCATCCCTCTGCTGCTGCTGCTGCTGCTGCTGCTGCTGCTGCTGCTAAGTCGCTTCAGTCGTGTCCGACTCTGTGCGACCCCATAGACGGCAGCCCACCAGACTGCCCCATCCCTGGGACTCTCCAGGCAAGAACACTGGAGTGAATGGCAAAAGTGTGGAGAAGCCATGAAGGATGTTAATGGCCACAGAACCAGTTTTCATTAGTTTGGAAGGCAACTCTGTTGTTGTATTTTAAGGAGGGGCCAACCTTGATTGAAATGAGGATCTGTAAAGATCCAGATCTAGGTCTTTTGATTTCAAGCAGTTAAATTTTAGACAGCTTTTTTAAAGCATGAGCTGCAGTAGGTAAATATAAACATTGGACAAATATGCACTCATTTTTCAGGAAATAGTCATGGAAGGTGCAACATTCCTAAGAATATTTAGTCTCATCTCTAGGCTTTCCTCATAGCTCAGTCGGTAAAGAATCTGCCTGCAATGCAGGAGACCCGGGTTTGATCCCTGGGTTGGGAAGATCCCCTGGAGAAGGAAATGGCAACCCACTCCAGTATTCTTGCCCGGAAAATCCCATGGACAGAGGAGCCTGGTGGGCTACAGACCATGGGATTGCAGGAGTTGATGACTTAGCAACTAAACCACGCAGTGAGACTAAATCTCATGACAGAGATTTGAGTAAGAGAGAATTGTTTTAGAAATAGTGAACATCAGTAATGTACAATTACCAGTCAAAACTATAACTTTTCAAAACTGGGAGCAAAGAATTTAGGAGAATGATATGCCAAACAATGGGGACTTGATCAGAATGAATTTGTGCTCAGTTTTAAGATTAAAGCTCTTAAACTTGTAGAGGAAAGACATCGTGAGCTTTCAGTCAGGTATATTGGAATAGAATCCCCATCGATCCTTTCCATGGATAAGCCTTGGGATCTAGAAAAGGTTTCAAGTGCTCCATGGTTATAAAGTGGATCACGTGGTAGGGAGAAGGTGAAGGGTGAGTTCTGTCTGGGTTCAGGAGGGGGTCTGCTCTGTCAGCTGGGGTCCTTTCAGCAGCAGTGCTGGGCACAGATGTAAGCTGGAGCCATGGAGAACTCAGGGGGATGTGTGGGCTAGATGTTGATGCTGGATGTTGAGCACGGATGAACCTTCCCTGGGGACACTGATCAATGAGGGAATGAGAGGAGCTCCTCTCGGTCAGGGCATCCTCTCCCAGTACTGCCTGTGGACCCAGGCAGAGGGCTCTCTGTTCTGAATCTACCCTTCCCCACAATGGAGGGGCCAAGTGGGGTCCTGGAATTCCCTGGAAGATGATCCCAAGGCTGCTTTCAGACGGTCTCAGGCCTCCTCCCCTTCCTGACGTCAGACTGCTGGGCGGTCTGCACACTTGGGGGGCTCAGAGAGACTGTATGGGGGAGGCAAAACAGAGTTTGGAGGTGTGGCTGGGGAGACCATCCCCAGGGTCCACGGCCCCTTGCGGTGGGGACAGAGCCAAGTAATGCTGGCTGGCTCCTCCTGCGCCCCCAGCACTACCACACGCCCCTCCCAGCAGACCCGGAATTCTCGATTTGCACCTGACTTTCAGGTCATCATGAAAGGATATTTGTCCACCAGAGGCTAAAATATATCTACCCGCTTATTTGCATGATTTAGAACTTGCAAGTGGTTAGATGTATAGTTTGTGGGCCTCTTTGTCGGTCCTCTTGCCTTGATTCTGAAGATGCCAAGGCCAGAATGTTCTCTTCTTTCGACTGATTCAAATTCTAGGCCCCTCAGGACGCCCCCTTAGGTCCAGGAGCACCCCAAGTTTTGCTTCCTTCTCAGGGGCTTGGAGCAACCCTGTACAATACAGGACCACCTGTGGCTTCCAAGCCTTGAAAATGTGGCCAGTGGGACTGGACTGAATTCATTCGATTTTATTTCAATTCCAATTTTAAAAACCAAAGCAGTGTAATATTTTAAAAAATACTGAAGACATGTTAAAATGATAAATTTGGGATCTGTTGGGTTTAATAAAATGCACTTTTTTCTTTTTACTTCAAAAAATGGTTACTAGAAAATGTGAAATCACACATGTGACTTTTATATTTCTGTTGGTAGCACTGACTTACCATTGGTAAATTCATTGGTCATGTTAATTCTGCTCATTCATCTTTTATAAAAAAGAATTTAATGTCTTTATTTTTGGCTGTGCTGGGTCTTTGCTGCTGGTCGGACTCTTCTCTAGTTTCAGCAAGCGGGGGCTGCTTCATAGTTGCGGTGCAACCTCGCTGTGGTGCTTCTCTCGTGGAACACAGACTCGAGGGCACGTGGGGGTCAGCAGTTGCGGCCCCTGGGCTCTAGAGCGCAGGTTCTGTAGTTGTGGTGCATGGGCTTACTTGCCCCATGACACATGGAATCTTCCCAGATCCGGGATCGAACCTGTGCCCCTGCATTGGTCGGTGAATTCTTTACCACTGGGCCACCAGGGAAGCCCTGCTCATTTCTTTTGATACCAGAATACAGACAACATTTCTTCTTTGTGTCTGTGGTGTTCAGCCTGTCTTCCTAATAAGACAGGGCCTCCTTGCTGTCCCTTGGAGTGCTCAACACAGAGCTGACCTGTACTGTTTAACAGCTGCTGCTCATTAAACTTGAACAAACGTATTGAATATTCAGCACAGAAAAGGAATGGGTCGATCTTTTGTACTCTAAATCACAGAGATAGTGGCCGTGGACTTGGAGTCCACGTGGACAGAGTCGTGTCTGACTCTGCAACCCCATGGACTGTAGCCCACCAGGCTCCTCTTGTCTATGGAATTTTCCAGGCAAGAATCCTGGAGTGGGTTGCCGTTTCCTCCTCCAGATGGGTTAGCTTGTTTCTCCCGAAATAAAAAGGACAGTACAAACCTTTGAGCTTCATTAGTTCAGATCATCTGAGATTGCTTTGAGAATCAGTATGTGCAAAACAGCTATCTGAATCCTCTAAATAAAGGCCTTTCCCTACTTGGAATGAATGCAAAGATGATTTTGTCTCCATTTCTGCAATACTGACTGGATAGGGACTGGCTTAGTTTTCAGAGGCTCTGCTGGGTGCCTCTCCACCTCTCTAAACCCCACTTGCTCATCTAGAAAACACGGGGTTATCATACCAAATAGCCCCAAGGGTCTCTTCTGGCTCTGACAGCCTGTGGGAACCCACCAAGGGATGTCTCCCATGGCACCGTTTTGTTGGCTAACTTGCCTGACGGCTCCCTGTGCTCCAGTAGCACCTACTTTTCATGAAATCGGACCTACCTACCTATTTCTTTCAGGAGAACTCAAAGTAATGGCAGCAGCCTGCCCCAGACAGCGTGAAGTTTCCAGGGAACTGGCCAACTGCCCAGGCTTCCTCAGAAAACTGGGGGAGCGTGGAGCCAGGCAATTGTTTTATACTTTGGGCTGCTGACTTCCTTCCTGTGCCATGCTGGGGCACAGGGAGTGCTACTTGTGTGTCTTGCAAGTTTGAAGATTTGCAGACGCCATCATATTTCAAGTTAAAAATTCTGAAATGCTACTGAAAAATAGCACACGAATAACCTTCAGCCAAGCTCAGTTTCAGATGTCTTTGGGAGAGCCTCATTTCTCAAAAAGTTGAAATTCCGTTGTAAGATGTTTGCTGTATAGCAGAAATTAACACAGTATTGCAAATCAATGATCCTTCAGTTTAAAAAATGCTGTGAAACAATTCACCTCTTGGGTGACAAAAATGTCATCGCACATAGCGTAAATGGTTTCCTTGACTTTTCCTGCACCACCGCTGTGTGCCAGGCCCTGTGCTGGGGACTGTGGGATGTTCAAAAATGAACATGACAAGGGACTTCCCTGGGAATCCAGTGGTTAAGACTCTGTACTTTCAATACAGGGGGTGAGGGTTTGATCCCCAGTCAGGGAACTAAGATCCCATATGCCTCACAGCCAAAAAACCAAAATTTAAAACAACAGAAGCAATATTGTAACAAATTCAATGAAGATGTAAAAAAAAAAAGTCCACGTTAAAAAAAAAAAAAAGACAAGATCCCAGATTCACAATCCAGCCTGGGAAGATGTCCACAAATAGCTCTAAAAGAGAATTCAGGGAAGTAACTCTTCAAGAGACCCAACGATGTTGTAGAAGACGATTCCTGAGAGCAAGGATGAAGGTACTCAAGAGTTGAACAATTCTATGGAATCTTTTTTAAAATAAAAATCACTCAAGTACATTAAAAGCAGACAAGGTTAGAAGAGAGACTGAGGTCACTGGGCTGTCTTCCTAAGTGCAGGGCGTGTGTCTTACCTGTGATGTAAAAGTTCATGTTTCTTTCCACAGTCCCGACTTTATTGGTAGCCATGCAAGTGTAGATTCCAGAAATTCTAGCGTCAGCCACAACCAAGGTACTAGACGTCTGCAAAAGGAGAGGCAGTTTTAGCGACGGGACAGAGAACCCTCGGACACCCCCGAGATGCTTCTGAGGGGCACGTGATTCGGCCACCCCGTGGCCTCGACACAAATGGGACTGCACGCGTGCTGGTTACCAGGATCTCTGCAGCCCAGAAAGGGTGGAAAAACAACAGGAAAACAGGTCCTCAGGAGACCGGGGGCTATGACATCCGACTTGTATGAGGGCTTCAGGCTTATTTACCTCGCGCTGCTGGCCTAACAATTACAGACCTGAAGCCCATATGCGGCACGGCACGTCCTACCCTAAGAGGTGGTCAGCGCCACGCTGGCCAGAGGGGAGCCTGGCCCGTCTCTTTTGTCTGGATGACTTGTGATCACGAACACGGCTTGCTAACAGGAGCCTGCCTCACACGGGAGTGCTAAGTGAGCAAGGACAGAGGAGAAAGTCTGGCTGAACCACTGCTTTTCTGGAACGTGGTGTTGCAGCCCCGATGCCCCAGGAGGAAGAGTGGACGCTTCCTAAGACCCTTGCATGTGTTTGTAAATTATTGGGTTGGCCAGAAAGTTCTTTTGGGTTTTTCCTGATGGTATGGAAAACCCAAATGAAATTTTTGGCCAACCCAATACTTAATTTCTCAGTCTGTTCATTCCTACTCTAGAAAATGAAGATATAAGTGATGAATGCATACCACAGTATCATTTCACTGATTTTAGCGCTGCTGTTTGGTGAGTGCGCCCCTAAAGAAACACGAGTCAAAAGTGGGTAGACTTGAAAGCACTTTCCAAACTGTGACGTCACAAAAAGTCATGCCTCAAAAAAAAAAAGTAGTGAAACACCAACTTACATGGCTTAAGGATTTGCACTGCTGTCTTCAGGATAAAAATTAGTAGTATTAAACGCATTATTGAGAATTTAAAAATTTAACCCGACCTTGCAAAAAAGTAATGCATACTATACGTGAAACAATGAGACAGCTAGTAAGGTTTTCATATTTAAAATTACAAAAAAGTTGGATCCAGTTGCTTATTGATCACTGCAGCCTATCTCTAGGGCACAAAGGTCTGGTCACAGGCTCTGACACTGTAGACAGAGCTGGTGCTTTCGGACTAATGGGGTGTCCTGGCTGGAGTAAAATGATCCAGTCATTCACAGGCTAAAGGGATATAAAGGCTGAACTGTGACAGTAGACTTTTTTTTCTAATAATTAAAATAAAATATTATTGGAGTATAATTGCCTTATAATGCTGTGTTAGTTTCTGCTGTACAGCAAAGTGAATTGACATTGGGCTTTCTAAGATGGTCACACAAAGTCTACAAAGGGTCTTAACAATTTTATAAGTTGTTCAGTCACATGGTAGGCATTTTACCCGTGTTCTCATATTCCTTCCAATAAAGTATGTCTGTCTTTCATCTACGGGTCAGGAAGACTAAAAACTCTATTCCTCGTTTTTTTTAGCCAGCAAGTCTATTGCTCCAAATCCCTTGTAATTGTCACTGTGGCACAGTCAATATTTTATGATGATTTCATCGTCTGTCTGTTGGATCTGTTTAATTACATCTATTCATATGTCCTCTGTGTATTGTTGAGATTCTGGGAAATGAAAATGTTTGCAATTTGTGGCATGTTCATCAATTTAGCATATGTGTATATATGTGTTAAGTCACTCAGCCATGTCCAACTCTGCAACCTTATAGACTGCAGTCTGCCAGGCTCCTCTGTCTGTGGGATTCTGCAGGCGAGAATACTGGAGTAGGTTGCCATGCCCTCCTCCAGGGGATCTTCCTGATAACTGATTATTTAAGGCACTGCCCAAATGTTGTAAGGGAGACAGAGGGGAATAAGAACATGACCCTTATTCTTAACTTGAAGGACTACTTGAAGGTAATAGAGAAGAATGTCCCTACTTGAAGATCAAGTATATATATTATACTATTCTCTCTTTCATAGAGAAACACTCGCATGAAGGCAAATAACCAGTGGAGAGAGAATGAGAGCTCAAATGTCTCTTTCTCTATTTGATTATCATTCTAAGAGGTGGGGCATAAAATTCTGGATAGCGATTTCTTTATAGTTGGTGCACCCACCACTTCAGAGTCACAGAGGAAAAAGCAGCTGGAAGAGGAGCTTGTAGATGAGAGGTAGAAGGACCAGAGAGAGCACTGAGTAAGAGTCTGATTGCCGTAATCTTAGGAGACGCACTCACGTGCTTGGGGCAGAGGCAGATGAAGAATAGGCTCAGAGCCCTCACAGCCCCTCTGCTGTTTGTCTCTAGGCCCAAGCACAGCCTTCCCGGTGAAGTTAGGGCTCCAGTGTTGATCCGAATGAGCCTCAATACAATCTTGTTTGGATTCTCAGATGTATTGCTGGTCCATAAATAAGTGAACACCTCATTGCTGTTTGGCTGGAAGCTTTGAAATTATAAACAGCAATTACCTGAATCTGAGAGTTGCATTTGGGTTTCTATTAAAATTACTCTGATTTCTCTGAACTCAGGCCAGCTGAGAACCTGGGGTACATGGCAAGGGCATGTCAGTTCAGATGTGTGCACCTGCCCTGTTTAAGGCCTGGGTGGGAACCTGGGATAGCTGTGGCTATTTTACAAGACTCCCAGTAGCTCAGAACTTCTGTATAACCAGAGCGTAAAACTGAGGTCCATAGATGGGAAATGAATGAATTCAGGTCACACCAAGTACCCTGGAGATAAGGGGTCCATTTGAGCCTCTCATTTTGCCTAAATAACCTCTTCCAAAACAGACTCCTCACCCACAGTCAAGCCTGTCCCAGAACTCACCTCTCCCAAGTGCCTATGAAAATTGATCTAGAAAATGACATCGATGGAGTTTACATTATTTCTTTGTTTCTGGGTAGCTTTATGTAGCCCTTGCTGTGTGCCAGACAGTGTGGGAGGCATTTATCTTATTTAACCCTCCCTGTAGCTCAAGGACATGGGTGTATTACCTGATCTACAGAAGGGGCAACTGAGCTTACAGAGGTTAAGCGATTTGCTCAAGTTATGCCCAGGTTTGTCAGACTCCAGTGCCTAAGCTCTTAATCTACACAAAACCGCTTCCTGGACTAAAACTCTTTAAATTTCACAGCACAGATCTGGTGGTAGAGTTGTCTACTCTTTGAATTGGGTTTCCCCTGGAAAATACCTCCTTTAATAAGCAAATATGGGTCCCTACAAGCTCAACTGGAGAAGGCAATGGCACCCCACTCCAGTACTTTTGCCTGGAAAATCCCATGGACGGAGGAGCCTGGTAGGCTGCAGTCCATGGGGTCGCTAGAGTCGGACACGACTGAGCGACTTCACTTTCACTTTTCACTTTCATGCACTGGAGAAGGAAATGGCAACCTACTCTAGTGTTCTTGCCTGGGTAATCCCAGGGACGGAGAGCCTGGTGGGCTGCCGTCTATGGGGTCACACAGAGTCGGACACGACTGAAGCGACTTAGCAGCAGCAGCAGCACAAGCTCAATACTACTCGGTACAGAAATACCAGTTTCTTTTAGCATTTTATACAAGTTGCAAGCTATTTTTCCAATGGATAAAGTGTTATATGGTTTGAAAATATGATTTATAATGGACAAATTATAAGAAAAATTTACTTATTTATTTAAAAATATTTACTTATTCGGCTGTACTGGGTCTTAGTTGCGGCACATGGGATCTTAGTTACAAAGGATCTAGTTTCCCTGACCAGGGATCAAACCTGGGCCCCCTGTATTGGGAGCCTGGCATCTTAGCCACTGGACCACCAGAGGAGTCCTTAGAAGAAAATTTTAAAATAAGATACAACTTATATCATGTGAGTAACTTTATTCAAAATTATCTGATTTCTAGAGGACCTATTTTTCTAGAGTATATTTTTAAGTTATACATTAGCAAATATCAACTTTGTAGTTAAAAAGAGGAAGTATTTCAAACTCAAGAATTTGAGTCGTAGCATCTATTTGAAATCATATTGCATAAGGTACACCAAAAGAAATTCTCAAGGCTGTCTGCTTCCCTTTGTTCTAGAATTAGTTTCCATTTGTCACAGCTTTTTGAGCTCTGAACCCACA
Organism: Bos indicus; assembly: GCF_029378745.1. NCBI lineage: Eukaryota > Metazoa > Chordata > Mammalia > Artiodactyla > Bovidae > Bos > Bos indicus. The sequence continues at coordinate 31,564,311 of NC_091771.1, read as the reverse complement.
CTTTGCCTCTATTTGCTCTTGGAGGACCATAGGATTAAGATATTTGAAACATGCTCTTAAAGTCCATTCTCTGGATTCTTCTGTGTGACCCAGGAACACTGCTGAGGATTGTCGTCAGGCTCTGTCAATTTGGAATTTATTCATACTCCTTCCTTCCTTCCCTTCCACTAAGCATTAGTGATTCACTACTTCAATGCGTTTGAACCTCACGGAACAGAATGGAAGGGACGATGTGTAAGTCAGTCTAATTTCCAGCACTTGCTTTAAAAAAAAAAAAAATCTATATATGGAACAGTGATTTTAATCTCGGGATGTTTCTAATACAGTTTCCTTTAAAGTGTTTCAGAGAGAAATAAAAGGAGATATGTAAAGGTCAGGGAAGAATCTAAAATTATCCTAGGGTGGCACATCTGAGCCAACTGATGGGAAAATAGAATGTGATAATTAGACAAAGCTGGGGAGTGTGCAGGGGGTGGAGCCCACACTGTGATTCTGAGATGAGGCATTCGGGCTTCCGTCATGGATGTGTCTCGTATGGCACACACATTTCTCAATGAAATCTCAAAATGATTTCAATGGAAATGTTGCTAAGACAAGTTGTCACAATCCTCCAGCCTCAGAGAATCAATGCTGTAAAACGCATTTCCTGTCTGTTGTTCCCTAACACCAGGTTCCTTCTACTTCCTGCTCCAACTCTACAAACCAACAGTCTGGCAACTCTGGGGAAACAATACCAAAGCTCCTCGTGTGCCATTAGCAACTCCAATTGATGACTCACTTTTCATAAATCTGGGCCAAAACTTGGCCATAAGGAAACTGAATTTTATTGTCTTGTGCACCCTTCCTTGGGTTAAACAAAACAAAAAACACAACAGAAAGGGGAAAAAAGCAAGTCCTTGAAATCCGGCAGGTGCTCGAATAGGACCTCATTCACTGATAGCTCAAGTGGGGTCCTGGACATGCTGACTACATGACTGTGGGGAAACGTATTGGTATGTTCTAAGCTGGGACTTTCATTTGCTTTCTTAACATGTACAGAAAAGAAAGGCAGTTTTAATTGTAAAAGAAAGACTGCAAAGAATTCTGAGACAGCAAAACTTCCATCTGTCATCTGAAAGGTTGATGTTTTTCACAGACACACAAGGATACATCAATAGATGCTAAAAGCCAAATTAGGAAATTCTTCTAAAGGTAAGATGTGAAATTAATAACTCCCTTAAAATCTAATGTGTTACTGTTACTAATAGGATGTGTGTGGGTTTTGTGTGTGTGTATACTTTGTTAAGAAGGAGTATAAAATTTGTTTTCAATGCAAACTGTTTTAACAAATAGTCTTCATCTGGGCTTCCCAGGTGGCGCTAGTGGTAAAGAACCCACCTGACAATGCAGGAGACGTGAGAGACACGGGTTCAATCCCTGGGTCAGGAAGACCCCCTAGAGGAGGGCATGGTAACCCACTCCAGTATTCTTGTCTGGAGAATCCCATGGACAGAGGGGCCTGGTGGGCTACAGTCCACGGGGTTGCACAGAGTTGGACACGACTGAGCAACTTAGCAGCAGCAGCAGGCTTCATTTGCTGTTGTTGTTTAGTTGCTAAGTCATGTTCGGCCATTTCCTCCTCTGGGGATCTTCCTGACCCAGGGATTGAACCAGGATCTCCTGCAATGGCAGGTGGGTTCCTTACTGATGAGCCACCTGAGAAGCCCAATAGTCTTGATAGCATATGTTCAGTATCTGGGGGATTGCACTAGGGCACATATGACAATCGTTTTGATAATGGCCAAATGAGATAGGCCAGATGTTAGGAGCTCTGTTTTTTCCTGGTGGGGAGAACTCAGGTTCAGAGAGGTGAACTGATTTGCAGTTGGTTATATATAATAGAAAGAGCAGAGCTTAACCATGAATCCTGCCCCCAGGTTGGATGACTCCAGAGCTAACTGTGTCTGGTGGTCTCTATTTAAAGCCTCAGTATAACTACACTCCCTTGGACTGCAAGGAGATCAAACCAGTCAATCCTAAAGGAAATCAGTCCTGAATATTCATTGGAAGGTCTGCTGCTGAAGCTGAAACTCCAATACTTTGGCCACCGGATGCAAAGAGCTGTCTCACTGGAAAAGACCCTGATGAAAGATTGAAGGCAGGAGGAGAAGGGGGTGACAGAGGATGAGATGGTTCGATGGCATCACCGACTTGATGGACATGAGTTTGAGCAAGCTACGGGAGCTGGTGATGGACAGAGAAGCCTGGCGTGCTGCAGTCCATGGGGCCGCAAAGAGTCAGACACAACTGTGCAACTGAACTGAACTGATAACTACAGAATTATAAGACAATGCATTTGTTTAGAGCACACATGGAAGAAATCAGGGAAGACTATCTCACCCAGATTTTGCTCCTCCATTCTGTATGGAGGCAGGTGGATACTTCATGGTTTCAGCCTAATCAGAAACCTGACCTGGCTTTTTCATTTTCTATCATATATATTTTGTGGATAGAATACCAAAACCAGACTAGAAGTTCCTTTGAAATTAAGATCGTAATTCGTGCTTTAATAACCAGTGGTTCACAGTACAAGCACCTGATAGGGTCAAGAAGAGGCAAAATGATTCAACACCCTCAATGGCATCTTGGAATTTTCTAGTACTTTGTGACAACTAACTTGCTTTCCATTCTGAGGCAATTTCCTGTTTAAAAAAAGTAGTGTCACTTGAGTTAAATTTTCCAGTTCACAGAATTTCCTTTCTTCTAAGTATTTCATTAAATGGCTCTGTCATCAATCGCTACACATCATGGAATGTTTTAAACTATAGTTCATTTGTATTCAAGAAAAAGACGTGTAAACCACCTACAGCTACTGCAGTGGTTAGAACAACTCTTCCTGAGTGCTTGACAAGTGACTGCAGATGTTATTGTGCAAGCCATCAGCATCTTAACAAATTTCTGTATTGGTTTAATTGTCAGAGCCCTGGGTCTCGGCAAAGGAAGACTTTGGTTTGAGTTTCTCATAAGCTACTATTATGCTGCGACTTTGAGTTAATCATCGTATCGCCTCAGTTTTTCTTATCTTCAAAATGGAGATAACCACTTGGACCTGCCAAAGAGTGATGTTGACATGAGCGTATGTCAAAAAGTTTTCCATAATGAAGAATTCAGATGTTATTTGTTATTTTGAAGTCCTGCAGGGACGATGATGCCATCTACTTTGCTGCTTTGAAATGCAAAGAATATAGCTGGACAGACAGCAGTAGCATGTGAGCAGATGACATCCGTGTTAACAGACACTCTGAATATGCATGTAGGAGTAGATATTCCAGCAAAGGGTGATGTGATATGTTTTTCTCTCTTTGTAAAGCATCACTACCTCTGTGCCCAAGAATAGTGGATTTTTAAGTGTATTGTTCACTAATTCAGGAGAAAAAAGTCACCAGGCTTGAGATGCACTGAGTTTTGCCTAGTTCACGAGGTGTCAGCTCGTTCTCAGGCTAACGGAGTTTAGAAGAATGAAGAACGCATGTGCAAGAGCAGAAAAGATGGTTTATAGAGCCTGACTGGGTTAGAGAAACTTCTTTTTTAATGGAAGTATATTGACAAAATACTAGCTCCATGTGTATGACGTAACAATTCAATATCTGTATATATTGCAAAATCATCACTACATTAAGTCTAGTTAACATCTATCAAATGCACAGGTAAAAAGTTGTTTTTCTTGAGCTGAGAAATTTTGAGAGGTATTCTCTCAGCAACTTTTAAGTATACAATTCAGTAGTATTAACTACTGTCACAGTGCTGTCTGTACGTGATAGCCCAGTGGCTATTTATTTATTTTACAAATTGGTGGTTGCCAGAGGCAGGAGGTAGGGTGTGGGCAAATGGATAAAAGGAATCAAAAGGTACTCAATTCCGATTTATGAGCTTTTTTTTTTAATTTGTTCACGTGAGATTATATGGTATTTGTCTTTCTCTTACTTACTTCATCTAGCATATGCCCTCAAAGTCTGTCCATGTTGTCACAAATGGCAAGATTTCATTCTTTTTTTTATGACCAAGTCATATCCCACTGTGTATGTGTACTGCATTATCTTTATCCATTCATCTGTCGATGGACATTTAGGTTGCTTCAGTGTCTTAGCTACTATAAATAACGCTGTAGTGAATGTGTGGCTACACATATCTTTTGAGTTAGTGTTTTTGTCTTCTTTAGACAAGTACCCAGAACCGGAATTGCTAGATCATAGGGTAGTTATATTTTTAATTTTTTAAGGAACCCCAAGACTGCTTTCCATAGCGGCTATACCAATTATAGTCCCACCAGCAATGCATAAGGGGTTCTGAACAGCCTCACCAACATTTTTTATTTCTTGTTTTTTTATTCTATGTGTGATTTTATTTATTTTTTATTGGCGTATAATTGCTTTACAGTTTCATATATTTCTAGTCTTTTGCAACAGCCTTTCTGACAGGTGTGAGGTGATAAATATCTCACAGTGGTTTTGACTTGCATTTCTTAGGTCAGGATATCTGATTCACTGTGGGTTTGTATATCCCAACTGAGGCTTTGCCAGTGCAGAAATGGAGGGGAAAAACAAGATATTTTGTGAAAGGGAAACATTCCATCTTAGCCTAAGTTTGGTACTGGCTTTTGCTTACTGACATCCCACTCCAGTTACGTCAGAGACTCTCCATGTTGGTTAAGCTAGCATCTCCCCGGGAACTTTTGTGCATCCTGGGCTCCATGCTGAAGATTCACATGGAATAGTAATTGGTGGAGCAGGATAATATATACTATGTATATTATATAGTGTAATAATAGACTACTATGCAGCCAGGGTCCAGAACCATGGATGGGGGCCAGTCTCCTGTTCAAGAGGCATCAGGACAAGGACTTGTTCCCTTGGGACCGGTGGTCGTTTGGGCGGATGCAGCAGTTTGAGTCACCTCAGTGCATCTCTCCATGAAGACATATGCCTTTCTTCTCTCAGAAGTTTTGCGTGAGCATTTGAATTCCTTCTGACTCTAATAAACCCATAACTAGGAAATGAGTGTGAGCTTTTAGAATAAATATCCCCACGCTTATTCTGATAAACAGTACCTTATTCTTTCCTTCTATGATTGCCGTGCGCTGAGTGAGGCTCTCAATTCTGTTTCCTACAGTGCTGTCAGGATCCAGGATAAAGGCCTCTTCATTAGTGGAGCAAGAGTTATACCTGTTTTTTAAAAAAAAAGGAAGTCATCATTATATTGCTTTGCAACCTGGTCCAGCCCATGGTGGCTGGTGATGTGAAAACCATTAAGCCCTCAGATAATAAAATCACACATTTTCTTACTTTCCTTAGATTCCACCCCCCATCCCCACCAGCATCCATCCTCAAAACTTAAAATAGCAGATAGATTTTGCCTTATCTCTAAAAAAAAAAAAAAAGACCACCAATGTGTCTTCATACATACTTCCTGTTCTAAGTGTTAAATACTAAATAAAAATGCGTAAGTTCAACAATCTAATATCTAGATTTTAATTAGTTCCTAGTGGAGAAAACTTGCAAACACAGGAGAAAAAAGTTATGTTAATGAATGGAAACCTTAAGGAAATAACAGTATTTCACATCTATAAAAGGCTGGCATTTAATGAGAATATTCTGTTACACAGCTAATTTTTTCCAGGGCTAATTAAGTGTATATGGAAACACACATCATGGAGCAGTTATTAATTTCAGTCTATGTCTTTTCAAGTTTGGGAGTATCATGGCAAGTTCTTGAACCTCTCAGGCCTCAAGTGTTTAATTATAAAATACGTGTGTTAAAGATTTTTAAGATCTTTTTGGCTTCTGAAAGTGCATGAAATCTCTCTCAATACTTAAACTAGCTGGTGGAGTATATGCTCAATCTCTCAGTCGTGTCCCACTCTTTGCGACCCTGTGGACTGTAGCCCACCAGGCTCCTTGTCCATGGGATTGTCCAGGCAATAATATTGGAGTGAGTTGCCATTTCCTTCTCCAGGGGATCTTCCTGACCCAGGGATCCAACCCACATCTCGAGTCTTCTGCATTGGCAGGCGGATTCTTTCCCACTGTGCCACCTGGGAAGCCCAGCTAGTAGAGTACCAGGTAGTTTGATGAGATTCCAACCTTCACCTGAAAGTAAGCATGTTCTTTCAAACACCTTATTATCAGTAGGCTTCTATCAGTTTACTATCCAAATCATCAGTGTAAATATCTACTAATTATTCATTATGTTTCTTTGTCTCTATTTCATGATCTCTGTGATGTCTCTTCTACTAATTTAAGGTTTTGTTTGTTTTTCTTTCTCTAGTTGCTTTAAGAGTAAGGTTAGGTTGTTTGCGATTTTTCTTGTTTTCCTGAGCTAAGATTGTATTGCTATAAACTCTCCTCTTAGAGCTGCTTTTGCTCCATCCCACTGCTTATGGACCATGGTGTTTTTGTTGTCACTTGGATCATTTAGTATGTTTCATGTATTGTAAGTTCTCCATGAATAAAAAAATCCAAACAACCAAAAAAGACCCTTATGTCCACTCTGACCCAGGCAGTGCAGCAGCGTTTCAACCTGCCTGTCCCCAAGCCAACACCCACAGAGTCGCTGCCAGACCAGACCCCTGAGCACTTTGGGTTTTAGTGGGATCTTCGTTGCTTCAAAAGCTTCAACAGCTGTACTGCAGAAAGCCCAGGTTTCTATAATTGACAACCAAGGCCACCCCAAGTCCACTCCCTACCTGCCTTTCTGACCTTACCCCTGCAGACCCCCTCCTCCCGGGCAAACCACAGTTTGGTTCAGCTCCTTCAAAGAACACCTGAGTCCTCTACTTGCCCTAACTTCCCCTAGCTCTACGACCGTTTTCTCCTACTGAAAAATAAGAATACAATTATATCTGCCCCATTAATCTCATGGGATCATACAAACGTTAAATGACTTAAATTACTTGGGGAGGTTTTGTCAATGAAAGCCACCTAGAAAACCTGGGAACTAATCTTCCTGTCTCGGGGTGTACACGCCTGACTCCTTCATCTTCACTCACCAGTTACCAGGACCTCGACGCCCCCTCACCACCCACAACCCGATCTCCTCCAAGCGGCTGTTTCTGACCTCCATGGGCACTCGCGACCAGAACCCCTGGGTGAGCCTGAGGATGGACCACCTTACTTTGTGCTGTGACTTCTATCTGCACGTCCTGCCCAGAGCCCAGCATGGCGCTGCCCCGTCTGATGAGTGTAGGTGCTAAGTGGACACTGCAGGTGACCTGCTTTCTACCACTTATGACAAAATGAACACCATCTCCTTTATAGTAGCCTTTTGAGATTTAAATATGGATTTTATTGGGGACATGATGCAAATATACAAAGAGGTATTTTCTGTGCCTCAAAATAAATAAATAATCTGTCGGATCCTGAGGTGTGTTTCTCTGCCAGCCTGGGGAGCTTAGGAGCCGAGTGTGGGTAGGAACTGGCATGCGTGCCTGCAGCCCCCGTGCCACCTCGGCTGCTTCCTGGTGGCCTTATGAATTGAAGCTGTTCATTTCTTCATCCCTCTCCTGAATGCAGTCTTTCCTCCTATCTCCCAGCCTAATGAGTGAGGCAAGGAAGTGGTTATTGTTATGATTACTTGCACTGTGAACTTTCCAGGGAAACATGTCATATTCCTTCCTTCTGGCTTCGAATCTGTGGTGAGCACACTCTGTTCATGGATTGGGCAGATTCAGGAGATTCTCAAACCAGGAGGGAGTGTAAAGCCCCATTTCCAGAAAGAATGAATGGTTGGTTTTAAGTCATTGCTGCCCTTGGCTACTTATGTGAGAAGAAAGAGGATGAAACCAGTGAGAGAAAGGGTGAGAGAGAAGGAATTGTGATGAAAAAGTTCTGTAATTATTTCTCTCTGGTGCTGGAGCTGAGAAAGAACTCTAGTATGTGAAACTGGTGCGTTTTCCAGGGTGGTCTCCCCTCCTGGGGGGCATGCTGCCCCTTAATGTTCTCTCCCCCGCCCATCCCCCAAAGCACCCATCACTTTCCAAGTGTGCATTCAGTGCTTCGGGCAGCTGCAAGGGACACGGACCACCTCGGTGTGATTGCCCTGTCTCCATAGTTACACCAGGGCCACGCATGTAACTGGCACCCCACAAGCCTCTGTAAACATTTGGCATGAGGCACTGATGTGTGGCTTGTAGTAAGAGTTCTTGTTGGTTTTAAGTGTTTATTATCTCCAATCATATAGATGAGTAGAGCCATAGTGTCAATATAATAACCCCCCATACACCCATCACCCACACTTAATGATTATCCAAGTTTGCCACAGTTGTCTCATTTGTCCCCTTATTTCATTTTTCCTTTTGAGAGATATTGTAGAGTGAATCCCAGACAGCATGTCATGTGAGCCCCACACTTTTTAGTGCCTGTCTAAAAAGTATGCACCTTTCCCAATATAACAACAACACGGTGATCCTGTCTAATAGAATTAGTAATTCCATGGTGGTGTTTGTACCAGGCCCAAGTATCAGATTTCTCCAAATGTTTTTCAAATGACTGTTTTTTATAGTTAGAGTATAAGATTTAAAATAAAAAAGAATTCATAAGGACTGACTATTCCTTAAGGAACTTCTGCGATTTTAAAAAATGTTTTGTTTTGGAGTATAGCTGATTAACAATGTTGTGACCATTTCAGGTGGATAGGGAAGGGACTCAGTCACACCCATTCTCCCCTAAACTCCACTCCCATCCAGGCTCCCACATAACATTGAGCAGAATTCCATGTGCTATACACTAGGTCCTTGCTGCTTATCCATTTTAAATATAGCTGTGTGTACATGCCCATCCCAAACTCCCTAATTATCCCTTCCCTCATCCTTCCCCCCAGCAATCATAAGTTTGTTCTCTAAGTCTGTGACTCTGTATCTGTTTTGTAAATACATTCATTTGTATCATTTCTGTGATTTTTGACTAACTGTTCCTTATTATCAGGTAAAATAAGTGAACATTTTAACTTATTGACTAGAGGAGGAAACTGAAAATTTTATACCTTCTCCTTTACTTGACATATGCTAATGATAAAGTTTCAAAGCCATGTATCATTTTGCCCTATTTTTTATAACATGTTTACCTTGAACTGGAGAAGGCAGTGGCACCCCACTCCAGTACTCTTGCCTGGAAAATCCCATGGATGGAGGAGCCTAGTAGGCTGCAGTCCCTGGAGTCGCTAAGAGTTGGACACGACTAAGCGACTTCACTTTGACTTTTCACTTTCATGCATTGGAGAAGGAAATGGCAACCCCCTCCAGTATTCTTGCCTGGAGAATCCCAGGGATGGGGGAGCCTGGTGGGCTGCTGTCTATGGGGTCGCACAGAGTCGGACACGACTGAAGCGACTTAGCAGCAGCAGCTACCTTGAACTACTGTTTGCTCTCAGATCTTTCACAAACACAGGGTACATATATGGGTTTATATAATGTGTGTGTGTGTGTAACATGGATATGGGGGGTTGTCATATGTATGCCTGTATTGGACACGTGTGTATGTACTTGATGCTGTGACATTGAAGAGCTGAAGTTTTCTTGCATCTGAGAGAGAAACCTATGATTTCATTCTTTTCTCCTCAAAGAAGTAAAAAAGATAAAGGAGGCCTTAGAGGTCTTAATTTCATACTCTCAGTTGGTCGTCGGGAAATGTAAAGAAATACATTAGGGTAAAGCAAGAGGAGGCATTTCCCCAAGGGAAGCACAATTGGCCTCAGGGGCTCACTGGGGCTGCCTGGCTCCTCCCCACCCACCCACCCTCCCTCCACCCCACCCACCCTCCACCCCACCCACCCCACTCCTCTAGGACAGCGCCCGTCAGCACAGCCCTGGCATGGAAATGACAGGCTAGACTTGCTGCAAGGTCTCCAGATGAAAAAAGGGCAGATTCTGTGGCTATTTTCCATACTGGGGACTGTGATTTTTTTCCTCTTTGTCACTGGAACCTTAAAAATAGAATGTCTTTCTGAGGCTGACTGTGTAACACAGCACTTGAAACGAGAGGTCGGGGGGAGGGGGGTCTGCCTGAGCCTTAAGAATACATCAAGCTCTTAAGGAAGTAGATTGTGCCATGTTTGAAGATGCAAAGATAATTGCTGTGCTGGGAACCGTCTTGAGGGGGGAGGAAGCCGAACAACAAGAGGAAAGCGGCGTTCGCTCCTGATTTCGCACAGGAAGCCCTCCGCACCTCCTGCCAAAGGGAGATAAGAAAGCTCCCAGGCACATTCTGGACAAGGCCACCGTTATCAGCTCCAGCTCCACGCTGTCCTCCCTGAGCCCCAAGCCCCTTGTCCCTTTCCTAATGAGCTTCAGGACTCCGACCTCTATTTGCATACAGCATGCCAAGTACAATAGCGTGGAGGTATTTATAACCATCCACAGGAAAAAAAAAATTTCCGGGGTAAGAGTGTACTCCATGTCGATTGCCCTGGAGCTGAAACAAATTAGTTTTGGACTAGAGACTGATGTAAATAAATTAAAAGAAAGCAGCCAATTATGGATCCAACACATGGAGCAGGGACCTTCCATGGGGCACGTCTGTCTCTTTGCCTCCCAAGGAGGAGAGGCCTGTAGGGCTCTCTGGTCTGGTCCAAGTGAGCAGGCGGCTTTGCTTGACGCAGAGTAGGGAAACACCACCTACACCTACGCAGATGACCTTACTGACCTACATGCTCTGGGTTTGTTCCTGTGGTGCTGACAGATTCTTCCTGCACACTCAGAAGCATTTGGCTCCTTTGTGACCAAAGACAGAAGCCACCTTTCTCACAGAGAAAGGCAAAGCCAATGCTGGGATCCAACCTGCAACACTGGCAATTTTGACTGCTGGTCCCTACAGGCACACTATGGGCTGTTATAATTACCATAGATCCTATGCAGTATCATAGTCTACTCTAATAAGGATTATATTTTCTACATGCTAAGTAATTTCTACTGTGCTAAGTGATTCATATACACTATTGCACTGATCTCCACAACATCCTGAAAAGTAGGAACTCTTATCCCCCCGTTGAATGGATGAAGAAATTGAGGATTAAGGAGGTTAAGTAAATTACCCACTAAATTACCTACTAAAGAGCTAGTAGGGCTTCCCAGGTGGCGCTAGTGGTAAAGAACCAGCCTGCCAATGCAGGAGACATAAGATTCAGGTTCTATCCCTGGGCTGGGAAGATCCCCTGGAGAAGGGCATGGCAACCCACTCCAGTATTCTTGCCTGGAGAATCCCATGGACGGAGGAGCCTGGTGGGTACAGTCCATAGGGTCGCAAAGAGTCAGACAAGACTGAAACAACTTAGCATGCATGCACAAAGAGCTGGTAAGCGGCAGAGGCGGACTTTGTAATCGGTTCTTACTCCAGAATCAATGCATTTAACCTGTGTGCCACATGTAACATGTCCATGTTCTATCATCATCTAAAAAGAAACTGTTATACTTTAGTGTTTCTTTGTATCCCGGGAGGAAAAGACTTCTCAAATAATCACTACACATACACCATTACTGTGTTGGGGACTGGATGTCTTTTTTTTTTTTTTTTTTTAGCCCTTTTGGTATTAATAACTCAGTCAACTGCTTTTCCCAAGATTTGACAAACAGCTCTCGTGATACACAACCGAAATGTACTGCGTGCCCACCGTGCACGTGGTCTGCAATGGCAGTCTACATTCCGTTAGGCATCCCCTGATTTCTGATCTCAGGTCTGTTCACCTTTACAGATCCATCACAGGAAATTCAGTGCAGTGTGTGCGCCTGCTTATGCTTGCCTGTGCTTTCCCTAAGGAGCTGGCTTTGAACAGTCCTGATTGTCAGACTTTCTGCAGTCCTCCTGCCTTTCTCTCCCCTCCCCCGCCACCCCAAATGCAGAGCTGGCTCTTTCTCTAAAGGATGGTTGTTGCAACTGGTGGAATCAGAGGGGAGAGATGAGCTTTAGCCCAATGAGGGTTAGTGTCTGTGTTTTCGACTCTCTGAAGAACCAGGTGAGGTGATTTAGCCCTTTGAGAAACTGCTCGTTTTAGTGCCTGTAATGGTACCTAAGACTCCTATAGTTACCTAAGCAGTCTCATTTTGTAAATGATTTCTAGCAAACTTAATCACCAGCCCAATACTAGAAGGTCTGCTCTACAGCCTGAATCTTTCTTAAGATAGTTGGTTTTTGTTGTTGTCTTTTTAGGATCCCCTTTCATCCTGTGATAAATGACATTAAGCTGACCTTTCTTTTAAAAATCTCTGTTCTGCTAAGTCGGGCTCTTGATTGGGCTGAAGGGAACCAGTTTCTAGTGGGCTGCTGTTATTGCACCAGGTCTGAGGCAGCCCTTGCACACATTTAAGCTGAACTAACTCTAGCGGTCACCAGTGAAGTGGGTGTTACAATCTCCACTTCACGATTCCTTTTACCAGTAAATAAGACAACTGAGACTCAGGAAAATCCAATGTCTTGCTCAGATTCATAGAGAAAGTGGCAGACAAATCTGGAGTTAGAACCCAGATATTCCTAACTCTTTCCACCACACCAGAACTCAGTCCATCCCACGAGATGAATTCTGCTCCCAAGGGAATCCCCCCCACCCCAAACTTTACCACCATGCTTCAGAGTCATGTTAGGAAACTCTGGGGGTCCTCTGAGGCCAACTGGTACAAAGTCAGACACAGGGAGAAGCGAAATCTTAGCTTTCAGAAGGGAGATATTAGCCCCGAGTCCTTTGGTGAGGGGTGGGGAAGGAGCAGAGGAATAGTTTATAATTACAGTTTTTAGTTGGTTAGTTTTCATCATTAAAATGCTAAAATTATAGGAAATCTTGGCCTTCTGCTGGCTGATGAAGTTCATCATTAGAAAAAAATCTTGCAGCAAAAGAAAGACCCCACTTTCATGGCAATCTTTTTTTTCCCCTTGGTAACTTAAAACTGTTGTCTGCACGAGTCCTAAATACGTTCTGGGATGAAGCTAGTCTTTTATTAGGAACACCAGTACACTTATGGCAGGCAACTGATTTAGAAGGGACCTCTGGGGTGGGCTGGGGGATACACGGCGGTGAGCTGAGCACCCCAACATCCAGTGGCTGCCTTATTTGAGCCTGAGCCATGCTTAGGAAGATGGTATATATTAATGTACAATGAAAGCACCTTTAATTTGGGGGTGAAAAGGCTCTAAAAGTTCTGCAGAGCCCCAAGATGCAGGTTAATCTCCCTCCCTTTTAATCTCTTCCGGATGATGGAAGCTGAGGGCTTCTTGTGCAAAGTCTGTGTCTTTGTTTGGGGTCTGACTGCCCATGCTCACTGTGATTAGAATCTGTTTGTGAAGAACAGTGAACCATTTCAAGTGAGGAAACAAAGGAGGAGGGCAGTAGTAAAGAGCAATCGAGGCTGTAAAATGTCTTTTTAAAAAGTGGAAAGGGGAAGAAAAAAAAAAAAAAGGACCACCTGGATCCCTGCCAAAGGACAGGACCAGGGGCGGCTCCCCATCGCCTCCCGCCCTCCTGCAGAAGGGCCTCGTGTAAACTTCCCTGCGCTGCTGCGGGTGTCGTGTCAAACGCTGGTGCGCGTGTGTCTGAGCCATCAGATTAACAGAATCTGCAAACACTATCTTTTCCCCTTCTCTCACATTCTCTTAAAACAAATAAAACAATACAGAGGAGAGGATGCTGGCAGAAGGCGGGCGGCGGAGCGCAGGCAGGAGTGTTTAGACAGAACGGTTCCTGCTCCTTCTGCTCCAGGAAAAGGGCCTGGGCCTCCGTGCTGGTCACAGGGTCAGGCTGGGGGGATTCTGGGGCGGGGGCGGGCGTCGGGGAGCCTTTCTGACACGGCCAGAGGACCTCGTGCCGCCTTGGAGCCCACAGTGAAAACTACTTCTTGTCTGAACGGCGCGGGGAGGGGAGTAGAGAAGGCTTTTTGGGGACTGGAGGCTGGGGTCAGCGCCAGGGACAATGGCAGGGGGCGTCCAGGGGGCTGGCCAGCTCTGCTGAGATAAGAGCTTTCCGTGAGCGTCTTGGCCCGTGGCGCTTCCTGCTCTCGAGGCCTCACGGTCCATTCACACTCGGAGCAAGGCCTGTCCTCCCAGCCTCTGTCTTCCTTCCTCCTCTCACCCCAGCTCGCCTCCACCGAGGGGCCCCTGGGATCCGCCCCCCCTCCCCCGACTCTGGGTCTCTCTCTCTCTCTCTTTTAGGGAATAGGGGCCAGGGTGTCCTGACTGACAGCCCTACATTGGGGTGACCATGGAGCTGGGAGGGGGTCACCTCCTCAGCTACACCCCGATAGGAGCCTTAGAGAAGTCATCCGTTTTCTTCATTCACTTTTCTTCCTAGTAAAAGGCTGGTCAGTGGAGGAAGGGTGATTGGAGAAATTTTATTTAAAAAGTCTTTAGGGAAATGTTTGGGGTAGTAAAGAACTCGCGTGCCAATGCAGAAGACATAAGAGACGGAGGTTCGATCCCTGGGTTGGGACGATCCCCTGGAGAAGGAAATGGTACCCCATTCCAGTATTCGTGCCTGGAGAATCCCATGGACAGAGGAGCCTGGCGGGTTATAGTCCATGGGACTGCAAAGAGTCAGACACAACTGAAGCAACTTAGCAGCAGCAACAGCAGGAGTGACTACAATAACCTCCTTTAATTCCAGAAGATTCAAGGAGTCTTAAGGTATTGACTCCAGTTGCTCAAGGAAGCATATGTCAAGCTATGGCTATGTATCGTTTGCATAAGGAGAGCAGATTACTATATCACAGTCAACATGGAAACATCCAGGTGGCCTTCAGGGCTAAATGGTGGGGAATCACATTAAGTAGAAATTCTAGACCAAGTCAGACCTGAGTCTGGATCATGGTTTTGCAACCTTCTGGTCATGGGAGGCAGGATGACAAGGTGGGGAGAATCATGTCATAGGAAATGGATCAGAGGCCTTGACTGGTCTTTCTAATTCCTTGAATACTTTTGAAATCGCTGGGTCACGTCAGCCCAAGGAATTACTCTTAATAAATTCGGGATTGGTGTCATGCCACCAGTGACCACGGAGGAAGTGGTAATGACCAGCACTGTGTCACTCACTGTCTGGAGTGGAAATGTGGTTGAGGAATTTGTTGCCTACAGCCCACAGAGGAGGAGAAAAGAAATCACTTTTCTCAGATCTCAGTTCCCTGAAAAATTGTATTTCTCTTGTTTTGCCTTTATCTCATGGGCCCCTTCTTCTTGCAAATGTCTATTTTATGTTTTTCTTTGACAGCTAGCAAGTAAAGCATGTGGGCCATATCTCTGTCTTACCCCATCTTCATCCAGATTTGCTAAATAATGAATTGCACTTTTCACGAACCACCTCGAATTCTTTGGGCATGGATGTGTTCTTAACTCAGTATCACCCTCATGTCTGCTAACGCAAAAGGACCTTCTCTGAATTATTTCCTTTCTGTTTTTTAATCCCTGTAAGAAAACTACTAAGACGTGGTAACATGGGGCTGCTTCCTTTGTTGGCAATGTTCAGATGGGGTGGAAAATGGTAAAATCTTCAGATTATTCAGGAAGTTAGAGTTGTTGTCTAGGTTGGTCATAGCTTTGCTTCCAAGGAGCAAGTGCCTTGTGTCTTTTAATTTCATGGCTGCAGTCACCATCTGCAGTGATTTTGGATGCAGTGATTTTCACTTGCTCCTTGGAAGAAAAGCTATGACCAACATAGACAGCATATTAAAAAGCAGAGACATTATTTTGCTGACAAAGGTCTGTCTAGTCAAAGCTATGGTTTTTCTAGTGGTCATGTATGGATGTGAGAGTTGGACTATAAAGAAAGCTGAGTGCTGAAGAATTGATGCTTCTGAACTGTGATGTTGGAGAAGACTCTTGAGAGTCCCTTGGACTGCAAGGAGATCAACCCAGTCCATCCTAAAGGAAATTAGTGCAGAATATTCATTGGAAGGACTGATGATGAAGCTGAAACTCCAATACTTTGGCCATCTGATGCAAAGAACTGACTCATTAGAAAAGCCCCTGATGCTGGGAAAGATTGAAGTTAGGAAGAGAAGGGGAATGAGATGGTTGGATGGACATGGATTTGAGCAAGCTACAAGAGTTGGTGGTGGACAGGGAAGCTTGGCTTGATACAGTCCATGGGGTTGCAAAGAGTTAGACACGACTGAGTGACTGAACTGACTAGAGGAGTTGTAATATCCTAGACCTGGCTGCACTGGTGAATTCTGCCTCAGCTCTTCAAACCCTCATTGCCCCACATCCTGTCCAGCCTACCATGGCACGTGGGCTCTGGACATTTACTGGCTTGTGTTCAGTTGTCTTCTGATACTTTTCCACGCGTTTGACTTTTCAATAACCATATCCTTAATAACAGAAGGAACTAAATCTTGTACTTCTTTCGGAGGACATGATTCTACTTCTTAAATGGACTGCTGCTGCTGCTAAGTCACTTCAGTCGTGTCGACTCTGTGTGACCCCATAGACGGCAGCCCACCAGGCTCCCCCATCCCTGGGATTCTCCAGGGAGGAACACTGGAGTGGGGTGCCATTTCCTTCTCCAATGCATGAAAGTGAAAAGTGAAAGTGAAGCCGCTCAGTCACGTCCGACTCCTAGTGCCCCCATGGACTGCAGCCCACCAGGCTCCTCCGTCCATGGGACTTTCCAGGCAAGAGTACTGGAGTGGGGTGCCATTGCCTTAAATGGAGTATGTGTGAACAAATTAGTTTTTTTATTGAATCAAATGGTGCTAGTAGTTATTAGCTGCTGGTTAAGTTATTTTCTATTAGCCTAGAAGGTGCTTCTGCACATGTCAGCACCATTGCTTGGGTAGAAATTCTCCAATACTATTTACTTGTCAGATGTGGATCCCAACATGATGAGTCCATCCTGGGTCATTAATGCTCCTCCTTGGGAGTGGACAGCCCTGATGGCGGTAACACGGCACTGGGTTGAGGGGGACGTGTGAGGTCACTGGAGGGTCAGCAGTGCCCCTTTCTCAATATGTGTGAGGTGAGTGATGGATGGCTGAGTTGGCACCCATGTGAGATTGAGTCCATGTCTAGTCCGCTGTTCTTGGTGGGCCAAGAAGACTGGCTCTTCTTGTTGGGCCATCACTCAGTGAGAGACACTGTGCTCTTCTGCTGGTCCCCAGGTAGCTGGGCTAAGCCCTGAGGTTATGATGATGAGTAAGACCTAGTCCCTGCTCTTAAGTAGCCCTCAGTCTGGTCAGATAATCACC
This sequence comes from Bos indicus, assembly GCF_029378745.1. Classification (NCBI taxonomy): domain Eukaryota; kingdom Metazoa; phylum Chordata; class Mammalia; order Artiodactyla; family Bovidae; genus Bos; species Bos indicus. The sequence goes on along the minus strand of NC_091771.1, from coordinate 31,547,123 downwards.
GCTAACATGAACGACCTGTCTGCTGTGTACCAGGCATTGCACCGAGCATCTTACAAATTAATTTCTTTGGAGTAAATCACCATGGTTAGAAGACCTGTCCAAAGGTGCAAGCATGTTTTGGGGGGGGACATGAACCCAACGTCAGGGACTGTTTTGTCAGATTGTCAGCATTCACTGGACATTTGTGTGTATCTGATGTTAGGGAAGTAGCTTTGCAGTGGGCGGCCCCAGAGCAACCAAAAACAACTATAAGCAAACAGATTTGAGCTAAGTATTTGGGCTAAGTACTACTGGACTGTGCATGCATGCTAAATTGCTTCAGTCATGTCCAACTCTTTGCGACCCTATGGACCATAGCCTGCCTGGCTCCTCTGTCCATGGGATTCTCCAGGCAAGAATACTGGAGTGGGTTGTCCAGGGGATCTTCCCGACCCAGGGATCAAACCTGTATCTCTTACATCTCCTTCATCGGCAGGCAGGTTCTTTACCACTAGCGCCACCTGGGAAGCCCCACTACTGGGCTAAGTACTTTTATGCATTTTATCTCATTTAATCCCCCTAAACAACCTTAGGATGTCAGGAAACTTGGACCCAGAGAGGTGGTTCACTTCGCCCAGAATCACACAGCCAGCAGGTAATAGGAGCCAGGATGTAGACTCCAGAGCCCATGACCTTCAACTCTGGGCTACACTGCCTTTCTGCCTTCTCATGCCTTTTAAGGTTGTTCCTGATGTCATAACACAGGCTTTTCAAAACATACTTGCTTTCTGGATCATGAGTTTTTGAGCAAAAAATATTTAATGTCTACATGGTTGTGCATAATGACAGATGAAGTGCATGGATGGTGATGTGCTAGAAGGCCACTCGTCTGCAGTCTCTGGCATATCAGCCAGGACTGGCTTCCCAACGAGATCCGTGGAACACTCTGGGCCTCATCTCTGAAATGGTAGTAACTACAGTCCTTGTCTCATAGAAGTTCTGTAAGAGTTAAATGAGAGCCAGTACATATAAAGCACTTATCCTTTGCTTTTCAGTTGCTAAGTCGTGTCTGACTCTTTGCGACCCTATGGACTGCAGCACGCCAGGCCTCCCTGTCCTTCACTATCTCCTGGAGCTTGCTCAGATTCATGTCCATTGACTTGGTGACGCCATCCAACCATCTCATCCTCTGCTGCTCCCTTCTCCTCCTGTCCTCAATCTTTCCCAGCATCAGGGTCTTTTCCAATGAGTCAGCTCTTCGCATCAGGTGGCCAAAGTTAGGTGCTTAATAAGTTTCAATAATAAGGAAAAAAAAAAAAAACAAACCCAGGCCATACAGTCTACTGGCCATAATCTTTCATTTGGCTGTAAGTAGAGTCTAAATACCATTTCTCTTTTCCTCACCTCACTTATCCAGTAACTTTTTCACACTCACAAAAAGAGGATTTCTCAATGAGGTAACAATCTCTGATTATCTCACATGTTTTCAGTGAAGAGGACAAGGCATGTAGAACATGAAAGGCCTAAGAAAAAGGGATAATAAGCAGCCACACAACTTTTTAAAAGGCCTGAGTGCAAACCTAAGACTTTGATCTTCAGACATGGAAGGCGAGCTTTGGAGCCATAATGCGCATAACGTGGGCTAAGGACGGGAGTAAGACACCCTCCCACCCCCACACTGAGTCTGTACAAGCCCATCATTCTGTAAGTGCCATGGGGGTGGGGGGTAACCAGAGAGCAGGACGCCTGGGTGGTGGCCAGGGAAGGCGAGCTGGAGCAGAATGACTGGCTGGCAAAGTTTTTAGCCTCCATTCAAGAAGTCCTACGTTGGGTCCAAACCTCCCTTCCCAGATTTGGTTTTCATTTTACCTCGTCCTGGTAAGCCAGCCAATGACTCTCTAAGCATCTCCTCTTCAACCCCTCCCTGTCATTCCCCTGAGTCCCTCTATCAGATCTGTCCTCTCCCTTCCCATCTGATCCCCCCAGGACTTCCCATCACCTTAGGACCCAGATCTCCTCCCCTGCCTCACCATGGTGCTCCCTCTTAACTGCCGTCCATTGAAACCATGTGGGTTTGTTTAGTCAACCAGAGTGGAAGCACCTCCCTGGAGAAGGAAATGGCACCTCACTCCAGGATTTTTGCCTGGGAAATCCCATGGACAGAGGAGCATGGCGGGCTACAGTCCATGGGGTCACACAGAGTCAGACACGACTGGGCATGATAAACACCTTTCAGCAGGATGCAATACAATGTTGTAGTGAAAATAAGAATAACAGGAATTGCAAATACTTTCTAATTTTCCTTGTTATGGCTTCTTAGATACACTCATCATTTAAAAGTGGACAGTTCATTTCCAAATACATGGGGTTTTTGAAGTATCTTTGATATTAATTTCTCATTTAAATGCTTTCTTTTCTGCAATCACCTGCAGTGTTTTTTTCAGTCTTTTAATTTTATCGAGGCTTTCAATGGCTAAGTCAAAGAATCTCTCTTGGTAAATGTCACATTGCACTTGAAAATACGTGGGTTACTTTCAAACATCTTTTGGTAGTGATTTCTAACAATTCCACAGGGATAAGAGAACAGACTCTGTATGATTTCAATACCTTCAGACCATGACATTTCTGCACCTTGATTTATGTCCCTGAATATGCACCAGTGTCTCCTGTTTTATACCTATGGGAACTTGAATAGAACTTGTATCCTGCTGTTGTGTTAAAATTGTATAAATCTTAACTATGTTGAATTGGTTCATAGTGCTTCTCAGGTCTACTGTATCCTTTGCTTTTCTGTCTATTAATTTTTGAGAGTCTGATATTGAAACTACAATTGAAACTACAATCTTATCTACCTAAAAAATAATCATAATGTATTTAACTTTGTTCTGTATTTTCCAAGTCTCCTGTAAATGTGCTACCATACTTTCATAATCTAAAAAAGAATAAACAGGAATAATAAGCAGACAGAAATTTGAGACTTGGGTCTAGTCCTGGGCTTGCCATCATCTAGCTATGAGGGGAAGAATAATTATCTGTGAGCTTCAGTTTCTCATCTATAAAACAAGCTCTCTTTAATCTCTAAAATATCTTAAGTTCTTAAAATTTTTTTTGAAGGATAGTTGATTTACAGTGTGTTAGTTTCTGCTGTACAGCAAAGTGAATCGGCTATACATAACCACATATCCACTCTTTTTTAGATTCTTTTCCCACATAGTTCATTAGAGTATTGAGTAGAGTTCCCTGTGCTATACAGCAGGTCATTATCTATTTTATATACACTAATGTTTATACGTAAGTCTCAATCTCCCAATTTATCCCTCCTCTGTCCTTTCCCCACTGGTAACCATAGGTTTGTTTTCTACATCCGTGACTCTATTTCTGTTTTGTAAATAAGTTCATTTATACCATTTTTTAAGAGTCCACAATATCATATGATATTTAGAATGTCTTAAATTCTACGTGAATGAATCACTCACAGTGACTAGACCCAGGCGTGTCGAGGCTGATGCCCGCACCTCCATGTCCCCTTCCATCAGCTGTAAACCCTTATGCATTCTCCTTCATCTCCTTTTATCAATCTTCCATGAGCTTCGTGAGGCGGGCTGAGGGTTGAGTGTTTGCTGAATCCTGACCCAGAAAATGAATCCTGAACCACGAATGGGAGGGAATGGGACTTCCCTGTAGGACAGGAAACAGGCCTGCATGGTGGGAAAGCCACAGAGACGGCAGCACTATTGATGGAGCATCAGTCCACTGTTTGATTCGCTGTCCTCCTGAGGTTGGTCCTATACAGGCTCGCTTGTCCCCGTGGGGTCTCTACCCCCTCAAAGGGTCTATCTACTCCCTCTGCAGGTTTGGGGCCTGAACCAGCTTCATTCACATCATCCTTGGTTCCCAAAGAGATTGTGAGATTGGAGTCAGATTCCCCCAACAGCTGCTAAGTTCTTTCTTCTTTCCTCCCCAACCCCAGTTCAACTTTAACCCAACCAGTGGAATCTGAGATCGCTGGTGACAAGAGTAAACCCAAAAAGTGAGGCCAATGCTCTCCCAAACCTGTCCCCTCGAGGACTTCTGCTCCTTCCTCTAGGAACCCACAGTGATCCACCGTGGCTCACTAACAGTAACCTTCTGAAATGCCAACCTACGTAGCCTCTTCTATCCCAGATCTGAAAACACCTGAGAGAGAAAATTCTGAGCTTCAGTTTCCTTATGGGGAAATTGTGGCCATCATGTAGAATTGTTGCACAGATTAGGGGTAATGTATGGAATGGAACGCACACAACTTTGGCCCTAGAAAGGATCATTGGTTCAATCTCTTACAGCTATCATCATGAAGTAGTCAACTGCATTCAAGGTGACAAAACATCCCATGAGTATTCTAGAGACGGTATGAAGAAGTGACTATTGAAGCTCATTAGGAAGTACCACCTGGACCCCAGTCTAAATTGATCACACGCTTCCTTCTAGTCCAGGCCACCAGGTTCTGCTTTTTCACTTAAAAGGGCAGTGAAGTTTATCAGGTTGGCCAAAAGGTTCATCGGGCTTTTTCCATAATATCTTATGGAAAGATGTATTGGCCAATACATGAGAACCGCAGACCAAGGCCCATGTTTCAAGATACAGTCTCTCCAGCCCATGGATACATAACTAAGATGTGCCTTTCCAAGGAAAGGTGTATGTTTTACAAGGGATTTGTTTACATGTTATCTCAGGATCTTGTGTCAGGATAGGAGTTTCTAGATTTGGTCATGAAAATGCCCATTCAATTAAAAAAAAAAACAACTGTGAACATGGGCTGAAGACAATTGGGGCGGTTCTGCCAACGTTCTGGAGGAATCTCCCCAAATTGCGGGTTGCCACCTTTTGGTCTTCCTACTCCAGGGAAGCTAACATTGAACTTTGCTCAAAAGCTCCCTCTCAAAATCACCCAGCAAGACTTCCTATGACTCAGCCTTTTGGTTCAATTTAAACACACAATGGAACGTTTGATAGGAATTACAGGAGACAGTTAATTCATTAGCAACAATTATTCATTGGACTCCCCGTATTCCTAGGAAGAGTGGGGAATGAGGAAAATCTCACAAAGAGTAGGAAAGCGGCAAAAAGGCATTGGCGAATGAGCTCGCTCTGTTGAGATCTCTGCATGAAATATTAATAAGGGCTGTTGGAAGACTCACACGGGCGGCGAGGACTTCCTTATCCCATCATTATATAACAGAAGCAAGACGTTTCCCAAGTGAGCAGCCACTTCTGGTTTGTGATGAAAGCTTCTTGGGGGCGGCCAGATTTACGCTGCTGTTGTTAAAGCTCAAAGTCCTATTCAGGTGGGCTTGGGTGAAGTGGTCATCTTTTAAGTCTTTGTATTCATTTGAGGTTTTGCGTGTGCCAAGTTAAAATTCTCTGGAGCCTGTCTGATTTGAGTCTGCCTAGGTATACCCACAAGAGACGTGGGTACAAATTGTATACTTAGAAGCAGTGTGATAAATATTAAAGCGTGAAGTATGTGATCAAATTTCCAAAACACGAGGTCATCTTAAATTACAGCTTCTCTCTGACATTGACCTACATCTAGCCGCAGGAGAGGTTGGCTTTTGCAGTGCTTAAACCGGTAAAACTTGTATTTTCTAGCTAGAAAAATCAGATACGGGACATAAAATTGTTTCAGCATAAAAAGAATAGACAGCCATGCTGGTAGTCAATTAAATTTGGGTCCTTGAATATATTTCTCATTAACTACCATTAATGATTGTTTTGTTTTTGCCCTGTTAATTTTACATACCCCACTGGTGCACAAAACTGCTTCTCCCAAATGATCTAGACCTAAGACATCCTTAATGATTCAGGCCTTCCTTTCTCTGCCAATTTGGTGATGTAAACAATAGAGAAATGCAATTAGGCAACTTCTCAGAGTTCCTAGAGGCCTCTGCCTCCGTATTTTGTAGGCCAACCCCGTCTCCCCTCCCCCACAAAACACTCCCCCCTACTGTCCCTGCAAGAGTGTTTCAGAAATGGAATGTCAAACCATGTAGCAGGGAATATAATTCCCTTTCTTTTTTAAAAAATTGAAGTAGAGTTGACTTACAATGTCGTGTGTGTCAATTGTTCAGTTGTGTCCAACACTTTGCGACCCCCATGGACTGTAGCCCACCAGGCTCCTCTGTCCATAGGATTTTCTAGGCAAGAATATTGGAGTGGGTTGCCATGCCCTTCTTCAGGGGAGCTTCCAGACCCAGGGATCAAACCCGGGGCTCCCTCATTTCAGGCAGATTCTTTGCCATCTGAACAATGCTGTGTTACAGGGAACATTTTTGGGCTGGGCAAAATGTTTGTTTGGACCTGGATGGGTAGGGTGGGGAGGGAGGTGGGAGGGGGATTCAGGACGGTGGGGACACATATATACCTATGGTTGATTCATACTCACGTGTGGTGGGAACCAGCACAGTGTTGTAAAGTAATTATCCTCCAATTTTAAAATCAATTTTTTAAAAGTTTAGATTTTTCCATAATATCTTATGGAAGACCCAAGCAAACTTTTTGGCCAACCCAATATTTTCTATCAAACACCTAAACACAGAATTATTTGAGACTCCAAATCTGATTTGCTTTAAACCTTTGGAAGTAGTTCCTTGAGATTCCATGGATGTCTATTAGGTTTTCTTAGCAAATCCACCATTTTAACTAAGAAAGCAATAAAGAGTACTCCACCCACGTCACCTTCCACGAGGTGAGAATCCAGTTACACTGCATGTGTTCTGAAAGACTGCGCTGGCAGAAGACCACACGGAGCAAGCACGGTTTTAGGACTAACCGGGCAAAGAACGCCGGTCTGAATGGGCTGGACGGGGCTGACAGAGCAAAACAGCAGCAGTGGAGGAGCTGCTACATTTTCTTCCTTAATGAGTGATTATCGACATTATAATTAGAGTCAGTTCTGCACCACAGCATACACCATTACATGTAAGACTTCTCTTAACAACCGCTCTGCATTCCTAAGTTTTTTGTTGTTGTTGTTGTTCATTTGGCCCTGACCTTCAGAGTTAATCCTGAGGTCCAGGGGCTTTATAATTTGTAAGAAGTGGAAGGGAAATAGTGTGCAACCACTAGGGAATTATTTCAAGCTCTTCAGAAAGAAGAAAACGTCATTTTAAGTGGTTGTCTCATTTCACTCGTTAACTCACTGGGTATTATAGGAAAGGGGAAGCAGGGCAGTTACCATTCACAGAAGGGGAAACTGGAGCCCAGATTAAATAACTGGCCAAGGTCACACAGAAGTCAGGGACAGGGCCAAGAATAGAACCCACTTCCTTCATTCCCAGGTCTCCATGCCCAAGACTGTGGAAAAGAGATGCTGCAGGTACGTATATAGAGAGGATACATAATCACCCAGTGGGTTTGACTTTACATCATTAAATTCTAAACACAAAATGTATGTATCTTTGTTTTGCTCAATCAGTAGATGTAGTAAGGCTATTTAGGCTGAATACGGACCATGTGCACAATGCATTGTAAGATATAGGCAATGTCAACACAGTGTATCAGATTTCTCTCGACAGATTTTTATGGGTCACAGATAGCTGGTAAAGGAAACGAGACTTTCACAAGAACCCAATATACCTAACATTTTCCATCAAAGCATGATGACACAGATGTGTTGCAACTCTGTTGTAATCTATTAGTGTTGTTGATGATAATTTGTGATGCTGAAAAGGGGAAAATTACAGTAGCCTCTTGTCTAAAGAATGTGTGTTCTAAAACCCAAACCGCCATCCTTAAAGGCTGCTGGCCTTGAACCTCCTTACATTAAAGAACCAGATTCAGTTCAGTTCAGTTACTCCATCGTGTAGGACTCCCTGCGACCCCATGAACCGCAATACACCAGGCCTCCCTGTCCATCACCAACTCCTGGAGTTTACTCAAACTCATGTCCATCGAGTCAGTGATGCCATCCAGCCATCCCATCCTCTGTCGTCCCCTTCTCCTCCTGCCCGCGATCCTTCCTAGCATCAGAGCCTTTTCCAATGAGTCAACTCTTCACATGAGGTGGCCCAGGTATTGGAGTTTCAGCATCAGTCCTTCCAATGAACACCCAAGACTGAAAAGAACCAGATTGCCCTTCCCCAATTTCTCCTGGCTTCCTCAAATTCATCCTCCCCATTCCCCAAAGAGGGGCCCCTTCCAAACAGCCCATATTGTTCCTTTACAGAGCATCCTCCATGGAGCAGGCGGCCTTATCTGAGCAATTTTTCTATGAGACTGGACCAGCAGTGTGACAGAGCTCACCAAGGACCATGAGATTGCAACCAGCTCACCTCGTGGGTAGTTCATAGTTCTACTTAGTTCTTCACAACCCAGGTTGGAGGGTGTGTGTGTGGGGGTGAAGTTCTAAAAATCTGGCAGCAGTCAGCTCTCTTACATTCCAGTGTACCCCACCCCAGCTTCAGCCAACGCGCAAGTCAGAACCACTTCCTCCCATGACTGGAAACAATGAATGGGGCTGGCCCCAGCTGCCCCGTTATACACTTGCGTTCATTCTTACTTTTGCCTAGCTCATCTATCTTGCCTTCTTCTTCTTCCCTGCTTCTGAAAATCATAAATTCTGTTTTCCTTGATTCCACAACCCAGCCCTACTAGATCTCCATTTCTAAAGCATGGCAAAATGACATTTTACTTTCCATAGTCTTAGCGCTCGTTTCTCAGAAATATTAGGTAAAAGTTCTCACAGTTGTGAAACTAGCTTTGCAGTGGGGAGAACAATGTTTTCCAAGTTCCTTGAAAGTTTTGGAGCCTTACATGGAGACATTTACCCTAATGCAAGCAATAATTACAACCTTGCAAGATTCCATGGCACTCTGTACCTTTCTCAAACACACTGCCTTATCTGAGCCTTATATACTCCCTATGAAGTGTATGTAATCACCCCTATTTCATACGAACAGAAGCTGTAAACTACACATGTGAAAAGCACTATAAGCTCACCACCCTTCTGTGTGCTCCCTGGTTAATGCTTAGGCCGACATGGGGCAAGTTAGGACAATTGATTTAGAAGTCTCTGCCAGTTGCTGGAGGTGAAAGAAATCCCACATTCCACCTCATTTGATATTATAGTAGAAAAATCTGCCTGCAATGAAGGAGATGTGGCCCGAGCCATGGGTTCGATCCCTGGGTTGGGAAGATCCCCTGGAGAAGGAAATGGCTAACCACTCTAGTATTCTTGCCTGGAAAATTCCATGGACCAGGGAGCCTGGGGGTTACAGTCCACTGGGTTGCAAAGAGTCAGACATAATTTAGCGACTAAACACACACACAATAATAACAATGTTTTTAAAAATTCAAAAGAGTCTGCTGCTTCTACTACTTTACTATCCAGATATGCAGAGAATTAAAAGGTGGGGAAGATTCTACTGTATTTTCCCTCAGCTCATTATGTATGTGAGCTTAAAAGTAACTACCTTTCCCCTATCCTTAATGTCTTAGGACAAATTCTAGGTGAATCAACAACCACAATGTCATTCAGTTTGAGCATAGCTTAGCAGCTTAGCACATTGTTTTTAAAGGAGGCAATTTTTGTTAAATTTATTTAAGGCTCTTAGTATTCACAAAGATGAACTACTTGAACAGTTCTGATCATTTTTAAAAATATATTTATTGGACTCCAGGAAACTATACAGTAAGTCTGAATCTCTTTACTTTAGACTCATTAACCAGTTGGCCACTTTAAACCAATGAATAGTTTTGAGCTACTTAAACACATTCTAACCTCAAAACTAATGCTTTGGTGTGGTCCATAGATAGATATATCTCTTAACTAGAACCTAAAAATTAAATACCAAGAATTATTCTACATATTCAAGAGTAATATGTATATATTAATCACGTAATCTCTTTTGACAAAGATGCACAGACAACGTTCTGCAAATATGTACTGTGTAACCCAGAATAAGTAAGATTTTTACAATCCATGCACTAGAACATCCATTATTCAAACGTCACTATCTGAAATTCCTGCCTGCCAGTGAATCTAAGTATATAAAAATAGTTCATAGAAAGTCATATTTGAAAAATTTTAGTAGTAAAAGAGGGCTTGTCTGTCAGTGTGAGCTCTGATCTCTCTGCAGGGTGAAATCAAGTTTTTCTATTTGCTCTCTAGTATACAAAGGTCCCATGTATCTTTCTGAAATATCTCTACATTAAATGTACTGATTCAACCATCAAGCATCAAAGTTGGACCTGACACAGGTAAGCTACTCAGTCTACTGACTTAAAAAATGAGAAACTCTTAAGGACACACACATCTTCTGCATTTCAAGCAACAATTTATTTGTAAGTGAATCATCACTGAAAGAGTGAAAACTTTCATTTGTGATCTGTCTTGTGATAGGAACAAAGAAAGAAAAGAAAGCCTTTAGCATTAAGAGAATACGTCAGATGGCCAACAAACATTTACAGAAGATTTAAGGTACTGCTCTCAATCTTTGAGAGAGTTCCAAGAGGAATAAGATATCTTTCTAGGCCTTGGCAAGCATACTTCGTAAAATGGGAGAAGGATCCTCCTTACCACAGAGAAATCAGGAAAAAAGGTAATGTTTATAAAGTTTCACTTCAGCTGACCTAATTCCCCAAACCACATTTTATTAGCATTATTCAAACTTAACTTTATAATATTGTGTTCTGTCACTCATAATTCTTATTTTCTAACATAGCCATTAGCTCTAATCTTGAATAGAAATGAAATTTTAGATTCTCTATTGTCAAATCACAATAAGAATATTCTTAAAAGCCTATGTTATTCTATAAAAATTCAACTCTATACCTTTATCCAAACCTAAAAGCTTAAGTTAGTTATTTTAAATGCATTTGCAAGTAATTATTGTTTAGTTGCTAAGTTGTGTCCAACTCTTGGCAACTCTATGGACTGTAGCCCCCCAGGCTCCTCTGTGCATGGGATTTCCCAGGTAAAAATACCTGAGTGGGTTGCCATTTCCTTCTCCAGGGGATCTTCCCGACCCAGGGATCAAACCTGAGACATCTGCACCGGCAGGCGGATTCTTTACCACTAAGCTACCTGGGAAGCCCCAGTTGTAATTTAGGTTAGCACAAACATCCAGGCCTTAAAGAGTCCATAAATATGGATGTCTATTTCCAAATCAGCAAAATAATAAAATCTCAGTATATTTTACTTTCTTTGGGGTTGAATAATCACAGTGGTAGAGAAGGTATTCCAGATCTGTGAGTTCTCATATTTCTATTCTTAGCAAAGGATTCACTCATATGAGAAATCAGATGTGTGAAAACAGTCACTTCTCAGGAATTACACACTCACCCAGGAACTTTCACAATCAGGATAATATGCCTTAAAAGATTAAAACACGAGATGAAGACAGGCTGAAATTGCAGGAAGTATCTATAAAACCAAGTAGCCTCTTCTTTTCATGCTAGAATTATATTGTGTTTATTTTTTTATCAAGCTAATTAAAAAAAATAATAGCAACTCTCCCAAGCACTCTACAAGTGGGACAAAAAGCAATAAAGAAAACATTCTGGCCTTAAGCTAATCGTTGCGCAGTCTCACTACTATCTGACTACTGCACCCATCAATTCTATCTGTGTACCTTCAAACTCGCTCCTATGAACGATCATGTGTCAATCCTCCAGACTAAACAGTAATGGAAAACAGCAAACAGGGCTCGGTCATCAACAGGAAGCAAGGAAACACTGCACGGCTGACAGAGGGCAAATACACCCCGAGCATCTGTGTATTCAGACAGGATGCTGAATCAGCTCATAGCTCAGAGAAGACGAGTGTACCCACACCTTGTGATGTGACAGAGCTGTCAGCAAAGGGCTGTTCATGCTGAGGAGGGAGAAGAGAGTCTGAGAAAGTCAGGAAGGTTCGTGGAGAAGGTAACCCCACTGATGAGCTTGGGAAGATAAAGATGGACCTCTTAGGGGGGAGAAAGCATGTGGAAGGTCATGTCCAACGAGTGTAAGAGCACACACAGAGCCTAGGCAAGGCAATGATCACCAGTGGTGGGAAGATCTGATGTCATGCTCAATGCTTTTGGAGTGCTAAATGGGGGGACCAGTAACTGATGTAGTAATGGAGCCGAAGTCTGGGGGTGCCCGGCTGGAAAACAAGAGATGGGAGTTCCAACCCGAGTTCCAAAGAGTGGCTCAGAGGGGGACCCTCATTCTGTCCCTGTGCTCCTAGTCTAGAACTATTGGAATTATGACACGGTTAGCCATGGTAAGGAAGAAGTGTAGGTAGACTGCCTACCTTTTCCCAGGGCAGGGGAAGCCTCGCCTGCTGTGGACCGCACGTCCCAAGTGCCAACTCCCATCTGTGGCCGTGAAAGACCCTGGAGTCCAGATGTTGAAGAGCATTCGAAAGTTATTTGAGAAACAAACTGTGCCTACCTTGCATTGGAGTGATTATGGTTACAGGGGTGCCAGAACCACGTGATAGCAGGTGTGGGGACTCCATAAATGGTGCACGTCAGGATCTGTCTGCTGCCCAGTGGGTACAAGATCGGATCCGGGAATGATGATACAGCCCTTTCGTAAATCTGGGGTTTCACTGAAAGGAGAGAACAGGACAGAGGTTGAGAACTGGTCCAATGACTGGACCATACCACCAAGGACCACGTTCTCACTGGTTCTGATGTCAAGGAGACAAACACGTGGATGAAAACCAAACCTGTGTAACTGTCATCATAATGTCAATTGAAAAGCAACAGGTATGTTTTGAGAGCATGTAAAAACTTGATTCCATGGTACGTACGTTCTGATCACAATGATAAAAAAAAAATCACATTGCTATGGGAGATAAGAAGCAACCATGAAATAGTTGGGATGGGGGCATAATGGTTTTTAAAACAATTGAAAAAATTTTAATTTTCTTTGTTATACTGACTTTAAAAATCAATTTTTATTAGAGTACAGTTGCTTTACAATGTTGTGTTAGTTTTTACTGTACAGCAAAGTGAATCAGCTATATGTATATATATATCCCCCCTTTTCTGGATTTCCTGCCCATTTAGGTCAGCACAGAGCACCAAATAGGGTTCCCTATTACAGACAGCAGGTTCTCATCCATTATCTATTTTATTTACTGGCTTTTGACACAAATGGTCACTAATGTCACCTCCACCAGAACCAAAAGAACGTTTGAAAAGTCTGAACGGTGAACTCACCATTGACAATCAGAGTGACAGTGAAGTTTTTGAACACATTTGCCTGCTTTATGCCCAGCAAGACTGTGTAGTCCCCTGCATCTTCGGGAGTCACATCTTTGATAATCAATGAATAGCCACGAATCAGATAGCGGGCAGACTTCTCAGTGGCCAGTGACCCGTCTTTTAACCTGTGGTTAAGTGCATGATTAGTAAGTTATTTCATACCACCTCTTAGATAACACGTTAACATTGCCACGTACGGATGTGTGCTCCAGTTTAGACATCTAGAGCCCTGGATTCCTCAACAGCCACTTAAAACATTTAGACACTGACTTAGTAAAGCCCAGTGGGGGAATTTTAGATTGGGAAACACTGCTTTGTTGATCGGCAAAGAGGAAGAAGCAAGCTGAGGGAAGGAAGACAAGTGATGATTTAATGTACCCACATGGATGCTGCTTGCTACTGTGACTTAAGTATTAACCCAGAAGCACGGGCTGATTCCATCTGAGATGTTTTTTCAGAGTTCTCCATGAGGCTCCATCGCAATACAAGGGTCATTGTAAGTCAGATCAACTAGATCACTTCTCCAGATAAAAACAAAAATAGACTTTCCCATTGTGGCCTCATGTGGAGTTCTTATTAGTTATATAAATGGTCACACCAGTTGTCCCTTTCATAAGCTATAGTGAAATCAAGATTATCAAGGTTCTTTCCTCTGGGAAAGATTAAGGCACAAAACTCACAAACAAAAAGTATAAACTTAAAAATAATTTTTTTTAAACTTTAGAGACAGACTCAAAGCCTAGATATCACTCAATTACATACAGAACCAAGAGTCAGGCGAGAAGGCTCACCCTGGCTCTGCCACTGTATGCCGTGAACTTGACTAAGTCATTGATTTCTCAGTTTCTCCAAGTTTCTCAAAGATCTCTTAACTGTAAAACTCTGTGATTTCATTAAATGGCACAGTTCTTTCAACGGGCATTTTTCATAGGCTTCCCTGGTGGCTCAGGGGTAAAGAATCTGCCTGTCAGTGCAGGAGATGCAGGTTTGATCCCTGGGTTGGGAAGATCCCCTGGAGAAGGAAATAGCAACCCACTCCAGTATTCTTGCCTGGGGAATCCCATGGACAGAGGAAGCTGGTGGGCTACATTCCATGGGGTCACAGAGTCAGATATGACTGAGCGACTAAACAAGTAGGAATTTATTGTGTTCTGCATAAAGCTGTAATGTTAGCAATGGCATTAGTTCATAGGCAAGCAAACAAATTCTAATTCCTAGTAGGTCTCATCTCCAAAGCAGCAAAATGTGCGATTTTAAACCACGCATTTTGCTGTGATTATAAATCCCATTTTAGTATTACTTTAAATTATTTCTTATGAACAAGTCATTACTTTCAAAATTGGGTTTTTTTGTTTGTTTTAGGTCTTTGCTACTTAGCTACTGGAGAAATTAGCAGTGTTGAACAGAGGGCTATGTACTTCCTAGAGTGGAGTGTATATTTCTATTGGAATAACATACATTCATAGGAAATTTACTATTAAACTTTTTAGATATTATGAAACAAAACCTCTCTTCTACTGCAACGACAAGAAGGGACAGAGCACAAAGTCTCATTTTCTCTTTAATGCCCTATTAATGATTTAGAGGAAAACTAAAATGCTACACCCGTTTGATATCGAAAGCAAAACAAGCTCTGATTGAGATTCTATATTGTGTGGGTTGTTTTCCTAATCAGTTGTGTAGTATACTCTTTGGAATGCAATGGCTTGGGCCAAAGATCCTGGCATTTAGAAATGATTTCACAAAATGATTGCAGATTATCAACAGATTACATTGTTTTACATCAGGTGTTGGGCTTGCATTAAAAAAAAAAAAACAGTTGCTTAAAGCGTTTCTGAATATGCAAACTTCCAGCCAGAAAACCTTGTAATTAGTTCAAGTCGGGCCATGGGTGCACCCCTGCCACCAAATCAGTCTGGTCTCTATTAATGTTTATTTTTAAAACAAGACTGGAACTTTCAGCCCAGCTGTACCTAAAAGAATTATTTTCCGATTATAAGAGAATTATTATCCTCATCACAAGGGCCCACTTCTTCAGGGTTAATAGAGCATGTTACATACTCAAGATGCTTCCTAATCGTTGCTCAACATACTCCATTCAGAGGAAGTTGACATCATAGGAAGGTTTAGAGAGGCAGAAATTTAGTCGCAGGGAGTGAATGACTAAACCGCGTGAGCACTCAAAACACCCCAGCCCTTGCTCTGTCCTGTGTCATTATTTGTCCTCCCTATCAGCCCTTCCCACTCACTCCGCTCCGAGCCTAGAAATCAGCCCAGACCCTAGTCTTCCACTGTTGTCTGGGAAACGTATATTGTTTCTTTTCAGGAATTCAAGTCTCTCAAGGCTCCTGCATCTTCCTACTGACAAAGCATGTCTTAAGCTGCAAGGTACATGACTGTGATCCTACCAGACAACTTCTGGAGTGGGGAACGCCTTCACTCTCATGGAGAGCCGGTAAGACCGCTTGCCAGCTACAGCCTCAAACGCCTGCTGCTGTTGAGGCCTCATAGTGATGAATCCCTTGTCTACAAAAGAAGGGAGAAATCCATTAGAAAAGATTATATGTAAACAAAACCGAACCAAAACCCCATTCAAGGAGGGTGCAGCCAGGGAGTAAATGGAACTGAATTACTGGTGGTTCAGATGGTGAAGAATCTGCCTACTATGTGGTAGATCTGGGTTTGATCCCTGAGTTGGGAAGATCCTCTGGAGAAAGAAATGGCAACCCACTCCAGTATTCTTGCCTGGGAAATCCCATGGACAGAGGAGCCTGGTGGGCTACAGTCCACGGGGTCACAAAGAGTCAGACACGACTGAGCGACTAACACACATGCTCAAGTACTGATCAGTGAATAAAACCATTTAGAAGTACCCAAACAAGTGAAATATTTGCAAAATCAAATGGTCCCTGGGACATAAAAGCCCAGTGGCAGGGCAACAGAAACACCTTAAACATCTATATTATAACAAAAACATATAAAGAATCTTCTAAAAAAAAAAATCAACCTGGCCAATATGAGTGCCATGGGAGAAAGTTGTTCCATGTGCTCTAGAACAACTAATTTGATATAAAACATCAACTGGAGCAAGTCAAAAGAATATCAAAGGCATTGGTAGAACTGTCCTCCAGTTTCTGCTCCTTACAAGGTTATCTTTTCAATGGCAGCAATAAAATTAGGTTTTTAAGACTTCTGAAGAGGTTAAAGTATTTTCTTGACAGAATTTGCCTATTGGAATTAAACAATAATATTAGGATTTCATGGGAATAAAATCAGGGATAAAAGAATATCAATTCTAAGTAATTTATCACAGCATATCTTTCCCTAAATCAGTATAATCTCAGAAATGTCTTCCAGAAGTTTAAGGTAAAACTGTATTTTTCTGTTTTGTTCATGTAAACTGAAGTGAAAGTCGCTCAGTTGTGTCCAGCTCTTTGCAACCCCATGGACTGCAATACGTGGACTGCAGCCCGCCAGGCTCCTCTGTCCATGGGATTCTCCAGGCAAGAATACTGGAAAGGGTTGCTATTCCCTTCTCCAGGTGATCTTCCTGACCCAGGGATTGAACTTGGGTCTCCTGCATTGCAGGCAGATTCTTTACTGCCTGAGCCACCAGGGAAGCCCAATGCAACACTAAACAAATAACTTTGTATAGATTCTAATATGATCTAACTGACTTATTATCCACAATAAATTTGTAAGGGAAAGATACTTGACTCAGTGCAAAAGTATTACAGTTGAAGAACACTTAATGTGATTTGCACTTGGGCAGGGGGTGAAGGGAGACAAATTTTTTTTCATGACAGGCTAACTCCTGTCCCAAAGAAAATTTACATGATTTATAGAACTGCACCACCTCCCCCCCCACCCCCAAATCTGCAGTGACTGGAAAGCAGGGAAGGGTTGCTCACCATATATATGCACCGAGGTGTTAACAGACTTGAGCGTTTGCCCGCTTTTCACATGACAAGTGTAAAGCCCTTGGTCTTCCTTCTGCACTTTGTCAATAACAAGGATGCTGTAGAATACATTATTGTGGGGATTGCGTTGGTCAATGCGTTGCCTTATACTGGCTCTCTTATTTACCTAGAAAGAAAATGTATGAGTTATAGCATTTCTAAAATGATTCCTACAATCTGTAATTTTCTGCTAAGAGGCAAACCCACTCAGAGCAAGCTGCCCAGAACCACAGCTCTGTCTGGACATGTTTCCAACATGTGCCATAGCGCCCTGATTCAGCACTTCAGGTTCTTCAGATGGACTTTCACATGTACACTATCTTAACAGTTCCTCGCAACAAGCCAGTGAGATTGGTGGGCTAATTGCCTTTTTGTGGATGAAGAAATCAAAGCATCAAAACACTGACCAGAGTAGCCTGGGAACTTGGGTCTTCTGAGTACAAATCTGATTCTTCCCTCTAGCCCCTCTCTAAGCAGTAACCTGTTCTCAAGGCAGCAATATCAGACACAAACTCAGGCAAGGACTGTCTTCAGTATGTGGATTCATGGCAGGCTTTCTCCTGACAAATCCCCGTGTAAGTTTTTTGGGGCTTTTTTTTCTTCCTTCTAGAAATGAAAGATGATGAATCCTGGCTACACCTATTAGGGTTTAATGATCCATGTTTCATTATTTCACTATTTGAACAAGGCTTGCCAATTTCTGCTAAACCTCACGAAATGGACCTGGGGACCTGCAAAGCCCTTGGCAAGTTTTAGCCAACAATCTAGGGCTGGGGTTGATCCCATGTTTGCAGGCCTCAGGCTCAGCACTGTACCCTGGCCACAATGATCCACTCCTGGTTTTGCGAAGATGAGGTCACAGTGTCTTTTCCTTTCATTGTTCGCTCCTTTCTTTTTCTTACTTTTTTTTTCAAGCATTACATTTTATAACACATAATATGTTATTTCCTCCTCTCGTTTTGTCCCCATGAGGAGGCATGGAAAAAGACTCTGGAAGTTGGCCAGACTAGTCTCTGGGTCTTGACCTTAGCTCTCCCTCTGTGCCATGTTGGATAAATTCTACCTACCTGTTGGCACAGATGCGTTAAACAATTTTCTCCCTTCTTGACAGCAACCACAAAGAAGATGTCAGTCATTGCCATCAAAAATAAGAGAATTGGTCCCTACGTGCCAGACTGGGGGAACTTCAGCAATTCTATTTGTGTTGATATTACTTCTCCCTTCTCCCTTTAGCATCAATGGGTGGTAAAAATATGATTAAAAATGGGATGTTTTTACAGTCTCAAAAAATTTTCCTACTTTACCATGAAGAAATATGGCAAATACCACCTTAACCATGGGACCAAGATAGCATCATGTACCTCCAGATATGACACTGAGAAGGACACAACAGCACTTCTATCGCGCACCTGCCCAAAGTGCATGGCCTGAGTCTAATAATTAGAAGAAAGACCAGAAAACCCAAAAAGAACAGGTATTCTACAAAATAACTGCTGTATTTCAAGGGAGGGCTTTCCTGGTGGCTCAGATGGTAGAGAGTCTGCCTGCAGTGCAAGAAACTCAGGTTTGATCCCTGGGTCAGGAAGATCCCCTGGAGAAGGAAATGGCAACCCACTCTAATATTCTTGCCTGGAAAATCCCAAGGACAGAGGAGCCTGGTGGATTACAGTCCATGGGGTCACAAAGAGTCAGATACGACTGAGCAACTTCACTTCCAGGAAGAGAGGAAGAGAGGGAAGGGGTCTGTTAAAATCAACACAACAAGAGAGATAAAAACACTGAGGGACTAGTCCAGATTAAAAGAAGACTAAAGAGATAGGACATCCAAATGGCAGGATACGATGCTAGATCAGAAATTTTGTGCTTGTTGCTGTTCTTCTTCCCCAATTTGGTAATATCTTCATTGTTTCTGCCTTGGTATCCTAAAACTGCCTCTGGGTTTTACAACAGTCTTGTCAGCAGCCACAAGCTATCTAAGTCAAAATGAAACCCAGTTAACAACTTAGATCTTTAGTCCCACAGACCGCATTCCCCAGGCTGTTAGGCATATGTTGTGACGTGTAATGTACTAGACCACTTCCATCACAGAAAGGTCTATTGAACAGGGCCACTTTCAAAGTTATGGACATTCAACAGATGTATCACCATACTCTCACAGCAGCAACACTAAAAGGATAAAAATTTCTTCCCTCCTTCCATGTATTAAGAATATACGGCTTCTAGCAAAACCCAGAACATATTGCCACAAGTTGTAGCAATCTTATTTCAACCATTTTCTAGAAAATACCTTATGACTGATGAGTCTTTAATATGTCCCTATGGGGTCTTTGTGATACCTTTTGTTGCCAGTTTATTCTGTTTTCCTAGCAAGAAGTATGTATACTGTACAGCACAGGGAATATAGCCCAGTATTTTGTAATAACTGTCAAGAGAGCATAATCTGTAAAAAGTCTGTATCACTATGTTGCATACCTGAAGCTAAACTAACATTGTAACTCAGTTGTACTTCAATTAAATAAAACAGTGGCTGGGGACTGCGGCACTCATCCTAATTCTACATATGCCATCTAATACGTGCTATGTAATGTATACATAATTTAATCATAAGCTAGCTTTGTGACTGGGCCACCTGAATGATGTAACCAATGGTTTACCTGGGATCTGAACCATAAACCATACAGACAGGTAAGAAATGGCGCTGGACTCACTGTCGGACGATTCTCAACAGTTTATCAGGGATTCCCCCTGTATACATATTTAAAACAAAGATTGTTTGCGAGGATGTTTAATTTGAACAAGGGAACCCAACTCAGGCTTCATTCTTTCCATTTTTCTGAAAGACAGAATCACTCCTTTGTCCCTTAACAAACAGAATATTCGGTGGCTGGGTTGTACTATCTTTCCCAAACATGCTCCAATCAGGTGCCTGCCTGTCTGCCGGTCTCTTCAATTAATGCACCGACAACAACTTTTTGCTGTTGTTGTTACAAAAGATAGCCCCTGCCTGGCACGTTGTGATAACTTTCTTTCTCATCTCTAAATCCTAGAGACTCGTTTCCAAGGATAAAACAATCCCCTTTTCCACCCAGAATCATGCAATAGAAATACCAGCTATACACTTCCAAACAAAACCTCCAGACATCAAAAGACGGTATCTCTGCAGATCATACTCACAACACGTCAGGGAGGAGAAGCACCCGAACCAAACCCAAAGCTCCTTTATTGACTCTGCCAGCGGCATCAGAATATTCTGCTTTTTCTCCCTTACTTCAAAAACTCAGTTTAGCATCTCACTTGCAAAAACTAAATACTGTCCTATAGAAGAAATAGAAAAGGAGGTCACTCACTCCTCCAGGGTAACTCCAGGTCATCTCAACTCTTGTGTTCAATGGGGTGGTAGCCGTGCAGTTGAGGGTGAGAGTATGGCCTCTCAGTTGTCTGACTGGGCCTGGTGTGCTTATCCAGACGTCTGTGATTGTGTTGGCTGTAAGCATAAGGAGTCACGTTAAAAAAAAAAAATCAACGTTTCATTAAGTAGATTAACCCTTGAGCGCCCCGGCGTACGTTCACGCTTCCGGAACATCACTTACTTTGCCGAATTATGAGATAGTTTGACTTGTACAAATGTCCGTTGACTGTTGTCTCGCAGGTCAAAAGCCCCACTTCTCTGTAGGATGCTTTATGTATTATAAAACCCCTCCTACTGTCCCAGATTATTCTTTTTCCATTGGGGATCAGAGTACCAGATGGAAACTGGAAAAGGAAGAAATGTGTGTTCACAAAATCATATTAGTGCTATGGTGAGAGCTTCACTCATAGTTTGTAATTGTTGAAATACAAATTTTATCTCAAATGAGAATAGTGCAGGTAGAAACTCCAGGTTGTCATAATTGGTTCTTTAGTTTTCTTTGCATGTAACACATGATACATTAACCATGATAAATTATTGTCAACAACATAATTTGTTATTAGTCTTAGCAGCAAGCTGCACCCACCTAGGGCATACCTAGTTGTTGTTTGTCAGAATTCTAGCAGGACCCTGTGTCTCTTCAAGCTTCTGGGAGTCTCTGTAACAAACTGGCCCGATGCTCAATAGGAAAATGAATTAGGAATTTTTTTCCACTAGGGCTGCCTGGTTATCTTCTTGGTCTCATCACCGGGAGCTCTTAACAAGCCAAACCTTGTCATCTCATTTTGCGTGATTCGTTAAGGAGTTGGCTATCTTAAAAGGACTGTGCATCATTGGTGGTCCGCCAGGATTCACAGCATTAACTTGGCACTCACTGGGGTTATTATCACTCTGGGGAAACTGATGGTACTGACTCTGCACCAGGGAGGGCAACTCTCAGATGCTGCAGCTCCTGAGAGCAAAGAGATCTGAAAAAGGATGTGAGGCCAAAGACAGTCAGGAATGATGTGCTTGCGAATTCCTAGAAGTACTGCTAAACAGCGAGTCCAAACGGAAGAAAAGAACCCACCATTTGATTCTCCCCTAATGCCTTTTCCTGCACACCAGAGAGTTAATCTAAAGCCTCTACTTTGAGTAAAGGGTCACTGTTTCACAGAGCTGCTGCTGCTGCTAAGTCGCTTCGGTCATGTCTGACTCTGTGCGACCCCATAGACGGCAGCCCAACAGGCTTCCGCATCCCTGGGATTCTCCAGGCAAGAATACTGGAGTGGGTTGCCATTTCCTTCTCCAATGCATGAAAGTAAAAAGTGAAAGTGAAGTAGCTCAGTCGTGTTCTACTCCTAGAGACCCCACGGACTGCAGCCTACCAGGCTCCTCCGTCCATGGGGTTTTCAGGCAAGAGTACTGGAGTGGGGTGCCATTGCCTTCCTTCTCCAGCTCCACAGAGCAGCAGAGCCAAATTCCCTATGCCAGATTGTCAGCCAATTTCAGAGGCAATGGTCTGATGACTACTATTATTTATCCCCAGTTGGAAAAGGTGGGGGGGGGGATCAAATCACCTTCTCACAACAGATTATAAAGATTCATAGCATTAACTGCCATAAAGAAGCTCAAGTCTTCTCTGTCTTCTTTTTAAAAGTACACACCACCTTCCACCGCTCTATCCGTCGATCCACAAGTATACTGCTTGTGGAAGGAGCGAATCGGACTGGGATGTGTGACCTGATGGCAGAGATTTCTGTTTCAAAAGCACTAGCTGCCTCTCCCAGTGAGTGTATGTCCACCCTGGTGCACGTCCCCAGAGCCTTACGTGGGTTTGAGATGAACTGCATCCTGTTTATGAAGAACTGAAAGCAATTAAAGGATGCATTTCATGCTTTAGTACATTAGGAGGCTACTTGTAAACTTGGGAATGCTCTGCATTCCCTGGCAGGGGGGTTGGGAGGGTGGGGAGGAGAAAGAACCTTCTTTTCTAACTTGGTGCAAACTATTAAAAGGAAAGTCTCAGAAAAATTTATAACCGGGATTGAAATCTGTCAATGCTTGAAAACATGAGAAATGCTTTAAAAACACAAGAAAACAAGTATGTGCTGAATCTAAGGGAAAGGTTGGCTGATGGACTTTCTCTGCGCCACCAAAAAACACATTGAGTTTTCCTCTGAGTGTGTCTCTTACTCTCGTCTATCCACGACTGCCAGTAGTTGTAGTCCACTGACAAAGCCACGTTATGTCTAGCTGACAAGAGCTAAAACAGCAAAAGGCTACAAAGCTCATCCGCTGTGGCAATCGCTGTATGTGTCCTAAAGAGGCAGGAAGATGGGCAGCCTTGCAAGAGAGTAGGCCCCAGGGAGCTGTCACCAGCTGACCAGGGTTCTACTGAAGTAGGCAGGGCAAAAAGGAGAGGGAAGGGGCAGCAAGTTAGGAAAAGAGGGATGGGAAGAGAAGAGGAAGGGAAAGACCTCATGATAAGGTCATGTCAGCATATATATGTAATAGGTTAGAACATTTTCGATACATATATATGATATACCAAAATCCTTGTTAGAATTTTATGCTTCTCTCACTTGCTTTTCTTTTGTATCATAGAGCTGGGTGGGAAAACAGAGAAAATAAGCTTTCCTTCCCAAAATGCTTGCAGGTGAGAATTTGGGAAAATTCCTCAGACAGACAAGCAACCTGCATTAGGGCCAGAAGGCAAGGGGCTTACATGAAACAAGAAGTTTCATATCCCCATGGTTTGCTCCATATTCATCACAGAGCAATTATTGTCTTGGACTAAGTGGAGTAATGCCAGGCTCTTGAAAACATCACTTGATAATACATTGATTACTGGGCATTAAACTGTTAGGTATGTATCATGGATAGTAAGCTGTGAATGGGCTTGCCTATGCCAAGCGAGGTCCTAAGTGTCTTCCAAGCACGTCGCGTAGCCTTCCTGTCAGGTGAAGGGGTACTCCTGTAACTCTCCCATCTCTCCAGTGAGGACACTGTTGTGGAGGGAGGTCTCATAACTTGCCCATCTCTCTGGCAGGTAAGTGGACAGTGAGGGGAGGAAGAACCCAGGCTGTATGATCCCAGCCTCTGCTCTGAACCACTCTGGTCCTCCTCCTATGCAAACAAAACCATCAGCAAAGGATGGAGGAATACGGGAGCAGAAGACGGAACGTGGGCTAAAATGTTCCGTGTGGCCCCCAAAGCCCCTCACTCCCTGGAAACCTCAGTTTTTTCTTCTACCGACTGAGTTTGACTCCTCTGGGGTTTCTACCTCGTCTACCACGATTTTATATTTCCTGGCAATGGTACCCAGTGTGATATTGAAGATGTAACTCCACAATGTAGGGGACTGAATGCAAGGTATGAAGACAGGGAGATACCTCATCACATTTCAGGATTCAGGGTCAATCGGTGATACTGAAAATCACTCTGGATTCTTCCAATTTGACTACCGTCACCACCTGAGTCCCAACTTCTATGTGATGGGCAGTGCCAGGAGATGCTTTAGACAGTGTTCATTTCTCCTAAGCTCTAAGCACCCAGGATTTACTGCAGTTTTCCATTTGGGGAGTTTTTATCTAATTCTCAGACTTAGCACTACCCCTAAAGTAACCAGCTGAAATACCTGGCTTGGCACATTTTAGGGATTTTGTCTTTATTAGATTTTACTTGAAATCATTTTCCTTCTCTTCATGCACAATTTACAACATAATATGAAGAAAACCCTCACTTATAGTTTTTTATTTCCCCTATGAGGTTAAGTTTAGATGCTCGGCAAAAGATAAGCCTTTTGTTATCAGGGAATTCCCAACTCAGACCAAAGCAACAGTTCTCAGATGCCTAGAGAGTCAGGTATCCTGCCTGGCAGTTCTGCCTTCAGCCAAAATCTGGATAATTAATTTGTATACCCCATAGAATTGGTTTTTCTGACATTTACAGACGTTTGAATTTATGGCAATGCATAAAAATTTTCATGATTTTGGTTCTTCTGTGATTCACATAGATTTATGCCCAGAACATTATCCTCTTATTCCATTTAAATACACACATGGGTATAACATCTAGCACTCAGACTTCTGAGTAAAAAGCTGTTATAGAAAAGTATGTAAGCAAACTATTCCAGAGACAGAAAATAACAATACATTCTGCTCACTTGCGGTGAAGAGCAGGTGAGAGAAGTTTTACCTTTTTTAAAGTAACACTGATGCTGGGAGACGAGACCCGGCAGGGGATGACCACCTTCTTCCCTTCGGTCATATTTATAACCTTAGGGATTTCACTGCGCATGTCTACGAAAGGTCTACCTGTATCTGAATGAGAAGAAAATGAAAACACACACACATAAATGACTGTACGATGAACACCCAGACACTGAAGCTGGCGCGGCAACGTGGGGCCACCATACACCTTCCCATTCATGTGACCCCCATACATCCGTATTCTTCTCTCTCACCCGGCCTTCCATGTTTCTGCCCAGATACAGAAAGCTTCTCTAAGGAAACCAAATTCCTTATTCAGGTCTCGGCCTTCAATCAGCAGACCCCGAGGCCCAGTCCCTACTTTGCAAATTGTGACCTGGGGGATGGGATGAGGAGTGTTTAGATCATTCAGAGAAAAAGCCATAAAAGTGCAGAGTGAGAGTAAGGTGAATATTCTGCATAAACACCTTCCCACAGCTTTGCAAAGGGCCTCAGGAAGCGCCCTCCTGAGCCTTTGTCAGAAGTCCGAGGAGGTGGGTGCACAGGTCCACAGTCTTAGGAGCACCAACGAGAGCGGAGAGTGGGGACCAAGGTGTCAGGCTGGAGAGAGGATTTCCATTTGAATGACAGAAACACTCCTCCACCGCTTTCTGCAGCTTAAAGGCCGACAAGTAAAACGAGACGGTCTGAACTACTTCAGGGAGGGGGTAGGGTGAAGGCAGGAGAAGCATGGTGAACACGGCATTTATTTCACAAGCACGTGTGTCCAGTTCTTTAGCCCGCACTGCACGACTACGAACAGTAAAGCACACGCGAGTGTACGCGAAGAGACCTGGAAAGGGCTTTACCTAATCACCAAGAGATCACCTTTAAAAGCATGGCACTGTCAGCTACAAATCGGCCTTGCCTTTTACCTCTATGAGGATTAAATCAGGTGCCTCTGCAGGGCTGACCCTCAACACCCTCTGGAGGGAGTTCAGGGTGGACAGCAGGAATGAGGCGCTCTGGGGAAAATGGGCAGTCAGTCTTCAGCTAGTTAGATAGTCTCAGGAGATGATTATATGAGCCCAATTCTTGCATCTCCTCATATCTAAAAAAGCACTAAAATCCCTCCTGGTGACATCTGCTCCTCAAGACAAGCAGAAATCTTCTGCAAAAAAATAATACATGCTTGATTGCACATACTTACCCTTCATCAAAATCACATATATGTTGACCTTCCCCACCCCTCTCCTGCCTCTTTGGAGCAGTTTCTCAGAGATATCTGAGATGCTGTCTTCTAAGCTATAGTCCTTATTTCGCCCCCAATAAAACTTAACTCACAACTCTCACATTATGATTTTTTTTTCCCCAGTCGACAGCATTTTGTCCACCTCAGAGGTCAGAAGGACTCAAACCACTTGCTGGGCTTCCCTGCAGTTCCTGTAGGGACAGGACTGAACATTCTTTCAGAAACACTCTCGTAGTCCACCTCGCCTTTGGAATCCCCTGACAGTGATCTCTTCAGGAAACACTGCTCTTAACTTCTCCCCTTGGACCCAACCCTCCCTGCCCAGATGGAAAGAAGCCCTGTGCAGACTCTCCCCTGGGCCCTCACCTGCTTGCCGTTCAGAATAATCCTGGATGCCAAACAGAGAATAAAGGGAGAAAAAACATGGGCATGATGGGGGCCATGGCTGCCCGGACTGATTGGGGGCTGCAGACATTGTTATGAACTGTGTCTCCCCCTGCCCCTCTCCCACACAAATGATATGTTCTAACCCCAGCACTGCAGAATGTGACCTCACTAGGGTCAAATAGAGTCACTGCCAATAGAGTTACTTCAGTCAAGTAGGGTGGGGCCCTAGTCCAGTAGGCCTGGCGTCCATATAAGACGATGGCCATGTGAGGAGAGACATCCAGGGAGAACGCATATGGAGACAAAGCAGAGATGGAGCAATGCAGTTGGAGGTCAGGGCCACCGAGGGTCGCCGGCCCCCCTCAGAATGTAAGGAGAGGCAAACAGGGGCTCCCTACAGGCTTCAGTGGGGCACGGCCCTGCTGCCACCTCGAGTGTCTAGAATGTGAAATGATAAAGTTCTGTAGTTTTTAACATACACACATACACACAACCACTCCACCACCACGAAAAAAGGGACCTTGCTGTAGCCTGCTGAAGGTGGCGGTGTGTGACATACACCAGAGGAGGCCCTAGAGGGACCCAATTAATACAGCCCATCTTGGATGATCAGAAACCCTTGAACGATTCCTCCTGGTCTCCTGGGAAGCCTTCCTGGGCCAGCCCTTCCTGCTTCCCATCCCAGCCCACCTCAGGGGCTTTGCCAGCAGCCCCAGAACTCTCCTGTTATAGCACCTAACGCACAACTTCCCTGGGTACACGTGGGATGATGACTTCTTAGGAGAGGAGACAGACGGTATTCATCTCTGCCTCATATGAAATGAATGAATGAGCCAGTGAATGAACTACTCTCCAACCCTGTCATTTTACAGATGAGAAGAGAGAGGCGTGAACAGGTGCAGAGAGTTGTCTAGCTGTGAACAGAAACCCCAGAGGCCAGTTTCTTCTCCTGAGCTCCAGTCCAAGGATCCTTCCCTGCCCCACCTCCCCTCATCAGAGCCCGCTCCCTCGTCATAGGAAGCCCTGTTGTTGGCAATTGTTTTTCAGAGACAGGCTGATTGTCACAGTTCTCTGGGGCAAGTGTGTGCGATGTCACACGGTCTAGTGTTGGAGGAATTCCCAGACGAGGATGCTCACTGAGGGGCAGGGAAGGGTGGGGGTGCCTATGGGACAGCCTCAGGACAAGGCTCAGAGCTGGGGGAGTGAGGGGGACAACAGATTGTGGTTAAGACCGTACATGTTAGGAGAATTTAGGGCTGAGCAGTGACCCACTCCAGCATTCTTGGGCTTCCCTTGTGACTCAGCTGGTAAAGAATCTGCCTGCAATGCAGGAGACCTGGGTTTGATACCTGGGTTGGGAAGATCCACTGGAGAAGGGAACAGCTACCCAATCCAGTATTCCGGCCTGGAGAATTACATGGACTGGACAGTCCATGGGGTCTCAAAGAGTCGGACACGACTGAGTGACTTTCACTTCACTTAAGTGGTTAGGACTCATACTTTCATTGCTGCTGAGGGCGTAAGTTCAAATCCTGGTCCAGGAAAGATGAGCAGCATGACCACAAAAAAAAAAAGCATGCACTTCACAGCCAGGGTTCAAATCCTAGCTCTGCCCCTTACTAGCAGTGAAAGAAAGTGAAGAAAGTGAAGATGCTCAGTCGTGCCTGACTCTTTGCAACCCCATGGATAGTAGCCTACACCCAGCTCCTCTGTCCGTGGGATTTTCAAGGCAAGAGTACTGGAGTGGGTTGCCATTTCCTTCTCCAGGGAATCTCCCCAACCCAGGGATCAAACCCAGGTCTCTCACATTGTAGACAGATGCTTTACCATCTGAGCCATGTAGCCAAAGCATTTCGCCAATTCCATCCCTCATCTGTAATACTTATCTCAAGGGTGACATGAATTCACACATATAAAATGTTTAGAATGGTACCTGGTAGATGTGTACGTGTTAGCTATTAATTTTCTCATTATGAGAAATTTGAACTTGAGAAAGGGGGGTTAGGCTATATGAAAATCATAAATTATACTCAAGATCTAAACTACAGAAAGTACAAATTTATATTCATATAATGGCATAAAAAAAGACAAAACAAATACACTAAAATGTTAGCCATGATTCCCTTTGAGTATTATGAGTTGTTATTATTTTCTTTGTGACCCCATGGACTGTAGCCTGCCAGGCTCCTCTGTCCATGGGGTTTCCCAAGCAAGAATACTGGAATGGGTTGCCATTTCCACCTCCAGGGGATCTTCCCAACCCAGGGATCGAATCCGAGTCTCCTGTGTTTCCTGCATTGCAGGCAGATTCTTTACCATTGAGTCACCAGAAAAGCCCTTCTGTTTTTGTGAGATTTTCTAGAATAAGCATGTATGATTTTACAATAACATTTTAAATCATTGCATGTAAGTCTCAATGTCTAAACCATTTTTACTTGAGGAAAACTATAAATTTCATGTGATTTACATCAGTTTTGTCCAGTATACTAGGAGACATTAACTATCACATTAATAGTTGTATGTCTATTAGGAAGGCTCAGTGAGTGTAGTAGCATCTGTAGAGAGGAAGAGTTAATTATACGGAGACAAAGATTCACTTATCAGCACAAAATTCCTCCCCTGAATAAAACTGCTGAGCTGGACATCCAGGCAGGACTACTGGGATTCGATCAATTCCTTTCCTTCCTCCTGTGAGTCTATATTTTTATCTCCTTTGTGAGTCCCAAGGTAAACACAAACACCAGGAAATGGTTTAATTCATGTAACTAAATTGTAAATCCTTCACATTTAATTTACTGTCTCCTTAAGCAACCATTTTCAACAAAGGACACTGGCATAAAATGTTCCTGAGGAAACAGTAAACCTTGGTGTAGTCATTTTTAGTCTAAGGAATGCCAGTCCCAAAAGAAAACAAAAGCAGCTAATGCGACATGCCTTTGAACTTCATCTCGCCCTTGTTCATTCTGGATCCTTCGAACACTTGAATTTCATAAGTCAATGCCAATTTTAGCACTGGGCCCACTGTTCAAAAAATATCAGAATTTCAGTGATTGGTGTCCGTCCCAGCATAAATCAAAACACACCATTTGTAGCACAGTTAATAGTGGCATTATAAATCCACTATGTTTACAAATGAACTTATGCCTACAGATACACACTCTATTCTCCAGGCTTATTAATAGTATATTTCCTCTGCAATTTGCTTCAAGGAAGGGCTAAGAATGAACTTGCCTGACATATTATAATACAAACATTTTTTGTTTTGTATGACCACAGATACAGAAGAGGTCACGGTTCCATTAATATCACCAGTAAAACCACTTACTATTCCCATAGGACGCATTTGTCTTCGTCACAAAATTAAAAACGACTTCTAAACCCAGCCAGCGCCGTGAAGTGATTTCCTGAGACCAAAGTGGCTGGCTGTTGAAAGAGTGAGGAAGAGCTGCTCCGGAGACCGCCGGTGTACCCGTGGTGCAGACACTCTGTCACCAGGGACTCAGGCCACACCCAGAGGCAGGGAGGTCACACCACCTCCCCTCTCTGGACTCTTAGAACTCAAAGCAGCGACAGGAAGCTGGCACAGAATGAGGTTTTCTCATCCAGCAGGAGTAGCTGGGCTGTCATCCTTCAGGACAGCGGGCAGACTTGGGCGCAGGGGAAGATCGAACAGGGACCCTTGCTCAGAGTGGTATTATATCTACTTTTTCAATGTGTTTTTTCCTTTTGAAATCTGTAATCACTCTGGCATATCAGGGCACACAGACATAGAGGTCCCAGCATGGCAGGCTTCATGCCACTCTATTTCCCAAGGGCATCACCTAGGAACTCTTCTATGGAGTGTGGAGCAAGTGAATGGCCCAAGGATTTTAGGGGGTTTTTCAGACTGAAGAAGAGTTCAATAGTAAACATCTTATTTCCGAGTACTTGTTCATCCCCGTGATTTTCATAAACTTTTTCTTGATTTCCTTTTCCTTTAATTTCATTTACCTTAACTCTTAAGTCCTGGTCATGAGGATTCCTAATTATTTTTAAGGAGGATGTGATTTTAATTTACTGAGGATGAAGTGAAGAGGATAAGAAGGTAATTAACCAACACCATGAAAAGGATCCTATCTAGAAATGAGAGTTTTCACATTGCACTTTTGACTTTAGTTGCCCACCAAAGCTTTTGAGAATTCAAAACAGAGCTTTGGAGCAACCACAAGAAAGCTGAAATAGCTATAGTAATATTAGATAAATAGCTATTGTTGTTCGGTTGCTAAATATTAGATAAAATAGACTAAAACAAAAAACATTACTAGAGATACAGAGGGTGTTTTGTAATAATGATAGTGTTTAGCAGGAAGATATAATAATTATAAATATGTAGGCAACTAGCAACAGAGCACCAAAATACAGGAAGGAAAAACTGACAGGACTGAAGAATAGAAAATTCAACAATAATAGACGAAGATTTCAATACCTTACTTTCAATAATGGACATAACGAGAGAGATGGCTAAAAAGGAAATAAAGAACTTGAACAACGCAGATAGCCAACAGGACTTAACAGACATAAACAGAACCCATCGCAGCAGAATACACACTCTTCTCAAATGCACACAGAACATTCCCCAGGATAAACTATACACTAGGCCATAAAACAAACTTCAATTAAATTAAAAGGATAGAAATAAGACAAAGTATGTTCTTTGACCACAGTGGAATGAAATTAGAAACCAGTAAGTGAAGGAAACTTGTTGTTCAGTCACTAAGTCATGTCCAAAAAACCAGTAGAAAAAAAATTCATGAATCCAAAAGCTAGTTCTTTGAAAAAATAAACACAACGGACAAACCTTTTGACAGACAAGCCAAGAAAAGAGGAGGAAAGACAAATTAATACGACCAGAAGAGAAACAGTAGATATTACTATTGACACTACTAAAATAAAAAGAATTGTAAAGGAATAATATAACTGTATGCCAATAAATTAGATAACAGATGAAATAAACAGTTCCTAGAAAGACATAAACTACTGAAAGTAACTCAAAAGAAACAGACAAACTGAATACACCTATAAGAAAAGAGATTGAATCAGTCACCAAAATACTGCCCACAAAGAGAAACTCAGGCCCAGAAGACAAGGGAATTCTATCAGATATCTAGAGAATGAACACCAATTCTTCACAAATTTTTCTAAAAGAACAAAAGGCAAAACTTCCCAATTCATTCTATGAAGCCAGTGCTACCCGGATACCAAAACCAAAGACATCACAAAGGGAAAACAGGTCAATACTTTTTATGAATGTGGATGCAAAAAGAGCTCAATTTCCAGCAAACCCAATACCTATAAAAGAAGTATGCACCTGCCAGAGTGGGTGTTCCAGGAATGCAAGATCGCTTTAACATCCAACAACCAGTCAATGTCATTAATATACAATATAAATGGAATAAGAAACAAAAATCTCATGATCCTTTCATTAGGTACAGGAAAAGCATTTGACAAAATCCAAATCCTTATGGAAGACGGCATGGAGATTCCTTAAAAAGCTAGGAATAAAACCACCATATGACCCAGCAATCCCACTCTTAGGCATATAGCCTGAGGAAACCATAAGTGAAAAAGACACATGTACCCCAGTGTTCATTGCAGCACTGTTTACAATATCTACAACATGGAAGCAACCTAGATGTCCATTGATAGATGAATGGATAAAGAAGCTATGGTACATATACACAATGGACTATTACTCAGCCATAAAAGGGAACACATTTGAGTCCGTTCTAAAGAGGTGGATGAACCTAGAGCCATTATACAGAGTAAAGTAAGTCAAAAAGAGAAAGATAAATATCGTATACTAATGCATATATATATGGAATCTAGAAAGATAGTACCAAATAATTTATTTTATTTGCAGGGCAGCAATGGAGAAACAGACATAGAGAACAGACTTATGGACATGGGGAGAAGGAAGGAGATGGTGCGATATGTGGAAAGAGTAACATGGAAACTTACATCACCATATGGAAAATAGATGGCCAATGGGAATTTGCTATATGTCTCAGGGAACTCAAACAGGGTCTTTGTACCAACCTAGAGGGGTGGGATGGGGAGGGAGATGGGAGGGAGGTTCAAGAGGGAGAGGACATATGCATAGCTATGGCTGATTCATGTTGAGGCTTGACAGGAAAAAAAATTCTGTAAAGCAATTACCTTTTAATTAAAAAAAATAAATTTAAAAAATCCAAACCCCTTTCACAACAAAACACACACACACACACACACTCAAAAAACTAGGAACAGAAGGGCATTTCCTCAATCTGATATACAAAAAAAACATAACAGCTAACAACACTGTTAATAGTAAAATGCTGGATGCTTTCCCCCTAAGATTAGGAACAAGACAAGGTTGTCCAGTCTTACCACTTCTGTTCAGCACTGTACTAGGGCTTCAATGGTTATTATGAATAATGTTACAATAAACATTCCAGCTAGAGCAATTCAGCAAGAAAAAGAAATAAAAGGCATCCAGATTTCAAAGGAAGAAGTTTTCTCTGTTTTCAAATAACATGATCTTGTATATAGAAAATCCTAAGGAGTCCACTAAAAAAAAAAAAAAACAAAAACTATTAATTGGAACTAGTAAATGAGTTCAGCAAGATTTCAGGATTCAAGATCAATATGCAAAAGTATTATATACTTCTATGTACTTTCAATGAACAATCTGAAAATGAAATAAAAGTTTTATTTATAACAGCATCAAAACAGAATAAAACACTCAGGAATATATTTAACAAAAGAAGTGTGAAGCTTATATTTTGCAAACCGCAAAAATACTGTGGAAAGAAATGAAGTAAATAAATGGTAATACTACCTATGTTCATGAATTGGAAGACAATATTGTTAAGATGGCAGTGCTCCTCAAATTGATCTATGGATTCATTGCAATCCCTATCAGAATGCTGGATAACTTCTTAGTAGAAACTGACAGGCTGATGCTAAAATTTACAATTGAATGGGACCCAGAAGAGCCAAAACAACCTTGAGAAAGAGGACTCACACTTTTCAATTTCAAAAGTTACTACTAAAACTGTAAACAACCATGATTAAGACAGTGTAGTACTGGCATAAGGACAGACAAGCAGATCGGTGAAGTAGAACTAAGAGTTCATAAATAGGCCCTTGAGTCCATGGTCTGTTGGTTTTCAACCGGGCTGCCAAGACCATTCAATGGGGAAAGATCAGTCTTTTCAACAAATGCTGGAACTCCTCTACACACAAAAGAATAGAGGACCTTTACATCAAACCATACATAAATATGAACTCAAAATGTATCAAAGGCCTAAATTTAAGAGCAAAAACTATACAACTTTTAGAAGAAATCAGAGAGGTAAATCTGCATGATCTCAGATTTGACACTGGATTCTTATACATGATATCAGCAACAAAAGAAAAAAGTAGATCAACTGGACTTCCTCAAAAGTGAAAACTTTTGTGCTTCAAAGAATACTATCAAGCAAGTGAAAAAAGAATGCACAGAATGAGAGAAAATATCTGCAAAGTATTTATCTGATAAAGGATTTGTATCTAGAATACAGAAATATTTATATATCTAGAATACGTTAAAATCTAGATATACAGAAGCTGCCTGCGATGCAGGAGACACAGGAGACTCAAGTTTGATCCCTGAGTGTGGAAGATCCCCTATGGAAGGAAATGACACCCATTCTAGTATTCTTGCCTGAAGAATCACATGGACAAAGGAGCCTGGGTGGCTATAGTCCAATGAGTAGCAAAGAGTCAGACAGGACTAAGCAATTAAGCACAGCACATCTTAATATTGATACCTCTAAATTTTATGTCTAGAACATAAAAATATTTTTATAATACATATTTAGAATATGTAACTACATAAAATATATTAATATATAATCTAATTAAAAAATTGAAGAACTCTTACAACTTGGTAACAAATAATCCAATTTAAAAATGGAAAAGAGATCTAAAAAGACATTTCTTCAAAGAAGAGGTACAAATAATCAATAAGCACATGCAAAGATGCTCAGCATCATGAGCCATCAGAGAAATGCACACCAAATCCACAATGAGATACTGCCTCAAATCCACTGGGACGGTGATGAAAAGACAGGGTAGCAAGGACTGGCAAGAACTTGGAGAAACTGGAACTCTCATATGCTGCTCATGGGAACATAAGATAGCCACTTTGGGACATAGTCTGGCAGTTCTTCAAATGGTTAAACATGCAGTTATGCTTACATATGACCTAGTACTTCCTCCCTTAGGTATGTACCCTAGAGGATGAAAACTTGTTCCGCAAAAGAACTAGCATATGACTGTTCACTGCAGCATTATGTCCATCTACTGGCAAATGGATGGCTAAAACGTGGGAGACCCATACAATACAATGGAATATTATTTGGCAATAAAAAGAAATGAAGTGCTTATACTTAGTACAACATGAATGAACCCTGACATATTATGCTGAGTGCAAGAAGACAGCACATACTTATATATTTAATAATAAAATGCCACATATTTTATTATTCTGTTTATATGAAATACTCAGAATAAGCAAATCTACAGGGACTGAAAGTAGATTAGTGTTTGCTTAGGGCGGGGAGGTATAGAAGGGTAAAGGGTGACAGCTAAAAGGTACAGAGGTTCTTTCTGAGATAATGAAGGGTTCTGAAATTGTCTGTAGTGATGGTTGCATATGTCTGCCTATGTGCGAAAGACCATTTTTGTTGTTCAGTCGCTCCATCATGTCTGGCTCTTTGCAATCCCCATGGACTGCAGCATGCCAGGCTTCGCTGTCCTTCATTATCTCCCAGAGCTTGCTCAAACTCATGTCCATGGAGTCACTGATGCCATCCAACCATCTCATCCTGTGTTGCCCCTTTCTCCTCCTGCTCTCAATCTTTCTCAGCATCAGCATCTTTTCCATTAAATTATACAATTTAAATGGGTGAATTATACAGTATATGAATATCTCAAAACACTTATTTTGAAAGAGAACAGAACTCTGGGGTCTATCTCAGGAATGGTGACCCCCTGTTTCCTAAGCTGGAATTGTAACCGGAGATCATTCAGTGCCGACTACCTTATCTTATAGAGTCCCTCCAACCTTTCTCTCCCACTCCTCTTTGCATTTGAGGAAGCCACTCACAAAAAATTTTCTCCCATGACAAAACCATCCTGATTGTAAATACCTAGTTTAGTTCCCACTTAGCAGTCCCAGGTCTGTGGGGAACATAGTGAGACATCTCTGTCTTCCTTCAGCCGGGAGGTTCCTTGACCGATGTATCTATCCAAGTCTACACAGTATTTCTTAGTGAGTCATGCTGGTTATCCAAGTGAACAAGTAAAACCTCAGCTGTAATTCGCTACCCACCCAGATTCAGAAGTGAGATAATCCCCTCTATGGCTGACCTAGGAATATCAGTGCCAGGCTCTGCCATTACATGAGACCGTACACAAATGTTTCTATTACAGCAAGGTAAGCAGAGAGAGGGCACCGTATTTCAGACTCAAGATGCTATCCTAAAATTAAACATGAATATATTATTTGTGTGATACAAAATCAAAAAAGCTCTTTCCTGACTGCCTACCTTCCTTCAAAAGAGAAGCACACAGTTTTGCCTTATCTCATTTGGAAGTCCCATTTGTTCACTTATAACGGCAAGTTGGACATTCAGTTCAGTTCAGTCACTCAGTCGTGTCCGACTCTCTGCGACCCCATGAATTAGGAGAAGACAAAAGACCAAGACTTAGGAGAGAGGAGGACAGGAAGAGTGGTTCAGCCCCTCGCCTTCTTCCTGCATCTTCTGTGAATTTGCTCCTTGAAATGAGCATATCTAGCAGCCAGGCAATTGGGGTAATCAATCATTTCAACCCAGTGTCCAGCAGAGGCTGGGCACATGGTGCATGGCCAACTGATGTTTATTGAGAAGATACCAGATGAAGCAAGAAACAAGGTGAAATCAGGACGCATTATGGTCCTGTGCACACAGCAGCTCCATGGACTCCAGTTCTAGCTGTATGGACCTCACACATACCTCTCCCCCCGGCTCAGAAACTTTCCTTTTGATTAGAGGAAAAAGTAGATACTAAATTCTGCCTTGAAGGAGAATAATTTCTCTTTAATTTACAGCTAAGACCTAAGTAAGTTAGCTGAAGATCTAAGTAAGAGTGGAGTGCCAGGGGGATGGTACACCTGACTAGACCAGAAAGGCAGACAAGGGCGCAGTTTCTCGGGCTGCCTAGGACCTTGCTCACTGGGTGTTCACACAAGATGCTTAGTTGATTTCTATGTTCACAAAGTCAGATCTTCATCTTGATCAGTTAAAACATCTCAAAAGAAAAGAAAGAAAAAGAGAAAAGCTAAGAAGGAAGTGGGGGGAGAAGGACGGACGGACATATAGAGGGATGACAGATGGATGATGAAAGGAAAGATAGAAGGAAAGAAAGGAATGAAACAGGAATAAAGGAGAAAGGGAAGAAGGAAGCAAGCAGCTCTGATGGGCAACAACCATTCCTTCTTCTACTGCCAAGATTTGGGGCCGTGTCCCAAATTCTACTATTCCCAGCTCTGCCTCTGAATCGGAAGATTATAAAACTGTTAGGCGACTTGTGTGATACCCTAACACAGCCTCTCACGTTACAGAAGCAGAAGCTGAGTCCCAGAGATGAGGAAAGACCTTCCCACAGGCACAGGAATGGCACAAATGGTTGAGCCAGACCTGAATCCAGGCGTCCTGGTCCTAGACCATCCTCTCTGCATCAACCAAAATCTAGCCCAGACTCTCAGAATGACTTAGGGGTGACAATTACACCTTCAAATACCCCACAGATGGGACGGAAGGAAGGAAGGGTGGAGGGAAGGAAAGACGGCCCAGGGACATGGGGTCTTCTGGCAGGAGATCAGAAATATGAAAGGACAGACTGATAAGAAATTCCTACTGTGAACATCAAGCTCGAGTCAATGGACCCCCTGCTTAGCTCTCTCTGCTATAAGATGCTGGGGACGTTTTGGGGTCTCTGTCATTACCACCTCAGGGCCAAGAGCTGTCCAACCAGATAAAGCTCTATCTTATGGAGCCTAAAGATCAAAGTCCTTCCAGGGGACAGTCATCCTCCAGTGCAAGGGATGTTTGGTCCCTGGGACATGGGTTCTCCCTGAGGGCAGCTACCCTCTCAGGAGAACGTCCCCTCCAGGGTCTTGTACTGTTGGCATTGGAGGCCAGGGTCCTGCTTAGGTCGGGCACAGCTGCCCTGTGACTCTCTGAGGCTTAGTTCCCTCTAGAATATATGACAGGCATTTTCCTGTCCCCAAACCTATGACGTGTTATGCATGCATGTGAAATGTTCACGCAGGGAGTAGCACCCTGACACCTCCTAGGGGGTTGCTGGGTGAGGAGGAGGGAACTGGATGCAAGGCCACAGGGGTGGTGGCAGTTGAGAGCATGGGGCCAGGTCTGGAGCAGGCCAGTCCTTGGTCACTGCAGCCATTGTTGTCAAGTGGGAATACAGGCCAGCACAGCTAGAGTTCGTTTTTCCAGATAAGTAGGAAATCAGATTTTTATGTGAACTCCTCCAATTATTAAACATTGGCAGCCAAAAGCACTGCGCCTGCCAGTCAAAATGTATATCAGCAGCATTTGGCCCGAACACTTCCTGGCCTGCAAGTTTGTACTGCCCCCCAGCCCCCACCCCACTCCGTTCTGTCCTGCACACAAACCTCCAAGGGGATTGAGGGGAAGCCCAGCAAGAACATACTGGCAAGAGCAGGGCCTTGAGTCTATCAGATCTGGGTCCCAAGTTTGACTTGGGACTTACATGCAGTATGTGACCCTCAACACAGTATTAAATTTCTCCAACTTTCCTGTCCAAGGAGACTGACAATGGAATTCATCCCATTGGATTTCAAGGATGAAATATGATTTACGGTAATGAACCTCAGCCAGATATCAATAAAGGATAGAAAGGCACACTCGATACTGCTCAAGTGTCAACAGTAGGAAGGTGCCGGGGCGTCTTGTCCAGCCCCACCAAATGAGCACCTGTGCTGTGTTTGAATACCTGGACACACAGGGAACTCACCACCTCCCAAGACAGGTCATTCCACTGCCAGAGAGCTTTAGATGTTAGAGAGTGTTTGCTTATATCAAGATGAAATCTGCCTGTCTTGACTTCTTTCATTCTTAAATAGTAGCTGTACTGTCAGGGGTTATAAAGATGAAGTTTGATCTCTTTGCCTCAGAGAAAAACTTTGAAGGAGATATTTTTCCACCCAGTTCTTTACTTTTCAAAACATTTATGTTCCTTTTGTTGTTCTTTGCCAGTGAACAATAACAAAACCGTCAGATTACTTAATGCTCACAACCCGGTGGGGCAGGTACCCATTTGACAGATGAGGAAAATGAAGTATGGGGGCAGGATCATAGAATGTACTTGTAATTCCTGTTCCTCTTGAAATGTAAATTAAATGGTAAGACCTGGCAAACGTTTGACAAACCTAGAGAAGGTATTAAAAAGCAGAGAGATCACTTTGCCAACAAAGGGCCGTATAGTCAAAGTCATGGTTTTTCCAGTACATCCATACAGATTCTTTACCACTAGCGCCACCTTGGAAGCCCATAAAAGCATGACATTCCTTCAAATTTGAATTTTAGATAAACAACAAATAAGTATAAATAAAAATCTTTAAGTATAACTATGCCCTAAATATTGCCATGGGCTTCCCTTCTGGCTCAATTAGTAAAGAATCTGCCTGCAATGCAAGAGACCCAGGTTTGATCCCTGGGTTGGGAAATACCCTGGAGAAGGAAATAGCAACCCACTCCAGTGTTCTTGCCTGGAGAATCCCATGGACAGAGGAGCCTGGTAGGCTACTAAATCACCACCACCATGGTTTTTCCAGTAGTCATGTACAGATGTGAGAGTTGGACCATAAAAAAGGCTGAGCGCCAAAGAACTGATGCTTGAATTGTGGTGTTGGAGAAGACTCTTGAGAGTCCCTTGGGCAGCAAGGAGACCAAACCAGAGAATCCTAAAGGAAATCAGTCCTGAACATTCGCTGGAAGGACTGATGCTGAAGCTCCAATACTTTGGCCACCTGATGCAAAGAGCCAGAAAAGCTGATGATGCTGGAAAAGACTGAAGGCAGAAGGAGAAGGGGGCAACAGAGGATGAGATGACTGGATGGCATCACCAACTCAACGAGCATGAGTTTGAGCAAACTCCGGAGATGGTGAAGGACAGGGGAGCCTGGTGTGCTGCAGTCCATGAGGTCGCAAAGAGTTGGACACAACTGAGTGATTGAACAAGACTTGGCACCACCTGCATCACGAACCCCATCCACCTGTTAATGGTGTTCAAGGTTGGGTTCTTGGCTAAACAGAGTTAACTAAAAGCCTGAATCTTTCTCACATATGCTGTCTCAGCTGCTTTCTTCCCCATAGTCCTAGGGCGGTCAGCTGGCTTTGCCAGCCAAATACAGTCCTTTACACTTATTCCTGTCAGATCTCATTTGGTTAATCCCACGTCACAGTTTGGTCAGTTGGATATTTTGGGGATGGTGATTCTGTCATGTGACGTGTGTGTTTTTGCCCTCATTGTGGCTCTTTTGTTCTGTATGCCCTGCATTTCCTCATCAATGCCCAGGAGGACCAGTGAGACCAATATCAATTTTAAAACTCCATGTTTCTTTCATTTAGCAAACATCTCTGAGCACCTCCTCCCTGGCACACCCCAGCTGGAGCCATCAGAGTGAGCAAGACAGTCACTCCTGGTCCTCACTGAGCTGGTGAGATGAGTCCTATGTGAGGGGAGGGCAAACCTAGTTTGGGGGAGCCTGGGGAGCTTCCCAGGATGGGTGATGTTGAACTGGAGACCTAAAAGATGAGTACAAGAAGACTGGTTCCATCTCTGGTGGAGCATCGCTCCTCCACGCCCCTCTTATTGTTCTCTTTCCATAGGGCTTTGCAATAGGCTTGGTTGTAACCTGTTTTATTTGCATCACTAATTGCTGTCCTTGAAAACTGAGGGGATTATCTTT
The DNA here is from genome assembly GCF_029378745.1 of Bos indicus. Lineage (NCBI taxonomy): Eukaryota > Metazoa > Chordata > Mammalia > Artiodactyla > Bovidae > Bos > Bos indicus. The sequence goes on along the minus strand of NC_091771.1, from coordinate 31,506,671 downwards.
GTAGTTTCTATTCTGCCCAGCTCACTGCCTTTCACCACAGCAATTACAACTGATTATGGCTCAGATGGTAAAGAATCCACTGGCAATGCAGGAGACCTGGTTTCAATCCCTGGGTTGGGAAGATCCCCTGGAGGAGGGCATGGGAACCCATTCCAGTATTCTTGCCTGGAGAATCCAATGGACAGAGGAGCCTGGTGGGCTGCAGTCCATGGGGTCACAAAGAGTCAGACACACCTGGCCAACTAAGCACAGCACAGTCCTCCTAAGTGTAGGCACAGAGTTTGTGTACAGCCTCCCACTGAATCTCCCAACAGCCACACAAAGTGCTAACTCTTCCCATTTTACAGAAAAGGAAACCAAGGCTGGGAAGACGTAACAGTAGCAGCAGTTAACAGCAAACACATGAGAAGTGTGTACTATACACCAGACCCTAAAACTAAGCATTTTATGTGTGTGAACTCCTGATGGGAGCAAGGATTAAGGACAAGAACCGTGCTGCCTTCTCCACTGCAGATTAGTTATATGGGCAGTTACTTAACCTTCCCTTGAAGAGAAGGTGAAAACGATAGCGCTGCTTCCTAGGATTAGGAAGTTATGAGAATGAAATCCCTAACCAATACAGGTACCTAGAGTGGCGTCCAAAACACGGTGAGACCTAAGTATGAACCGCTATTCTTATTAAGGAATCTGCACAGAGACTTTGCACATATCAGAGTGGGGACTGAATCCAGTTTGAACCCTGGATCATGTTTCAAATATAATTTAGATATACACTACTCCAGGGGATCTTCCCTACCCAGGGATTGAACCTGGGTCTCTTGCATCTCCTACTCTGGCAGGAGGGTTCTTTACCTGGTGGCTCAGGTGATAAGAAACTTCCTGCAATGCAGTAGACCCAGGTTTAATCCCCGGGTCAGGAAGATCCCTTGGAGGAGGGCATGGCAACCCACTCCAGTATTCTTGCCTGGAGAATCCCCATGGACAGAAGAGCATGGTGGGCTACAGTTCACGGGGTTGCAAAGAGTCGGACATGACTGAGTGGCTAACACTCTCACTTTCTTTACCTCTAGTGCTACCTGGGAAGCCTCATATATATAATACTCTATATAAGGGCTTCCCTGGTGGCTCAGTTGGTAAAGAATCCGCCTGCAATGCAGGAGACCTGGGTTTGATCCCTGGGTTGGGAAGATGCCCTGGAGAAGGGAAAGGCTACCCACTCCAGTATTCTGGCCTGGAGAATCCCATGGACTGTATAGTCCATGGGGTCGCAAAGAGTTGGACGTGACTCAGCGACATTCACTTTCACTTTTTTTCACTTTCACTCTATAGATAATCTTTCACTCTAAAATTGACAATCAACAAGAATCAACTGTATAGCACAAGGAACTCTACTAAATATTCTGTAATAATCTAAATGGGAAAAGAATTTGGAAAAAAAAATAGTTCCTCAGAAAACTAAAAATACAATTACCAAGTGATACAGCAATCCTTGGGGTCACAAAGAGTCGGACACACCTAGGTGACTGAGCCCGCACACACCTCAATCCTATTCCTAGGCATATACCCATATAAAACCCTAATTCAAAAAGATACACGCACCCCCATGTCCATCGCAGCACTATTCACAATAGCCAAGACATGGAAGCAACCTACATGTCCATCAACAGGTGAATGGATAAAGAAGACATGGTACGTACATACAACGGACTTACTGCTCATCCATAAAAAAGAATAAAATAAAATAAAATTTGCAGCAACGTGGATGCAACTAGAGATTATCATACTAAGTGAAGTAAGTCAGAAAGAGAAAGACAAATACTGGTATTTGTGCTATATAAGTGATAGCACTTATATGCAAAATGTAATGCAGAGCACAAATGAACCTATCTACAAAACAGAAAGAGACTTCAGACATAGAGGACTGACTGGTGGTTGCCAAGGGTGAGAGGGGAAGGGAGAGGGATGGACTGCAAGTTTGGGGTTGGTAGATGCAAACTATTACATTTAGAATGGATGAACAACAAAGTCCTCCTGCATAGTGCAGGAACTATATCCAGTCTCCTGGAATAAACCATAATAGAAAAGAATATTTTAAAAAATATATAGGTATGTGTATAACTGAGTCACTCTGCTGTACAGGAGAGATGGGCACAACATTGTAAATCAACTGCACATCAATAAAAATTTTTTTAAGAAAAAATATATGAATATGTATGAATGAATCATTCGTCTGTACACCTGAAATGAACATTGTAAATCAACTATGCTCCAATATCAAATAAGATAAAAAATGAATACAGTATGTTAATTGGTATTTGATGAAGGAAGGAAGGACAGTGCACTGATTGCATTAGTAATAGCACAGTCAGCCATGACAACCACCGACGCAACCCAGCCCAAATGCCTCAGACGACAAAAAAATGGATATTTCAAACAGTAAAGGAAAACTGAGTAGTGTCTGAACTGCAAGGACCACCAAGATCATAACAGGGTACCTCCTTGTCTCCAGGTGGGGTGGCATTTCATTGCCATTGTTAAAGAAAGTTATGAAATCTCAGAAACTTAAAGCCTTTTCAGCTTGAGGGGATTTCTCTTGGAAAGTCCCTTGCTCACTTTTCTTAATGAAATTACATGATGGACATTTTTCAAATCCTTCAAAACCTTAAGGTTTTGATGGACTGTTTTCCACCCTTCTTGTTTGTAGGGGACACATGAGAGGATATGGTCAGTTTTATGGGATTTTCATTTAGACTTCACTGCCATCTTGAGATTTCATAATTCCACCTCAATCACTAATTTTTCCAAGTGGCTCAGTCAAGAGAATGCTCATTCTGATTACTTTTAAGCATTTATGTAGTTCTACTCAATGCCTGGTGACACACAATGGTTATTGTGAGCAAAGATTAGCTATGTGCTTCCTAAGACCTGGCCTGCCCCATTTTTCTGGTGTGGAGCCTAGCGAGTGTCAGGAAATGCTCTTCCTCTGAAGGAAGGACCAAACTTTTAATTGACAGGTACCACCAAGAGCTAGGCCTTCTCTGGTGGCTCAGCAGTAAAGAGTCTGCCTGCCAATGCAGGTGACCCAGGTCGGGAAGATCCCCTGGAGTAGGGAATGGCCACCCACTCCAGTATTCCTGCCTGGAGAATTCCATGGACATGAACTGGTGGGCTACAGTTCAAAGGGTCGCAAAAAGTCAGACATGACCGAGCACACACGTACCAAGAGCTAAAACTGAAATTCCTAGGAACATGCTGGATGAACACAGGGCTCAGGGCAAGGGCTCCGGAAAGAAGATGTGACACCCCTGACTTCCAACAAATCCACAAGTGGCTTCTGTCCCAACCGTTTGTCAGTGTTTCCCCGAGTCAAAGCCCCGTGGCATCTAATAACAAAGTGTCTCTAGAAGGGAAATGTGAAATGGCAGGACTTAATGAGATCAAGAATGTCTTCCATCAACTTTTCACGCAGCTGGAAGGAGAGTGGATAAGAGTTAAGTTACTCTAAACTCTCACCATGTGGTCCTAATCAGCTGTCCCCTGTGATGGATCGAACAGATAATCTCCTTCAAGCCTCAGCCTTACAGGGAGCCCAGCGCCAGGCTGTAGAGAGAGGGGTCTGGTCCCCAGGGAAAACTCCAACCAGCAATGTCATCAGAGTCTATTTAAAATCCTAGCCCGGTCTGTTTCTTCTTTTTCACCACTTCATCAAAATGAGCGGGGAAAAAAAAAAAATCCAGGAAAACCTGACCTTGTTCTAGATTTTTGGTGAAGCTATATGCAAAGGCAAGCCAGGAAATACCTAAGAATTTTTTTTAAGATTTTTTTTTTAATGTGGACTTTTTATTGAATTTGTTACAGTATTGCTTCTGCTTTTTATGTGGTTTTTTTTTTTTTTTTCCAGCTGTGAGGCATATGGGATCTTAGCTCCCCAGCCAGGGATCGAACCTGCATCCCCTGCATTGGAAGGAGAAGTCCTAACCCCTGGACTGCCAGGGAAGTTCCCTCTAGGAATTCTGTACAGAGGATAGTTTAGAGTAGAATTCTGCTAACGCAGGTCAGCCTCAGGCTGCTGCCATTTTAGGAAACCTGCTGGGGGTTTCCAGACGAGTAATCCAGAGGCTGAGTCCGAACTCTGTTCACCCCAACATATTCCTCCATCTCCTGGGCAAATACATCAGGCAACGATGTGAGAAGGATGGCAAACACGAGCCATCACCTGAGCTGTTTGCACTGGCTGCTTCCTGGGGCACAAGGTGTCTGGCACACTTTCTTCTCAATACCTGTGGGCTCAAGCACCATCAGTCTTAGCCCCCGAGACGGAAGCTTTGGGAACTTCTTATGGGAGCATTCATGCTAGAATAGACAGAGGTTTCGGAAAGTAAGTGGAAGAAGCCATTCATTGAGTGAGGACAGACATGGAGTGAGTAAGGGGGACGACATGAGCGGCTCTTTGGGCAGGCAGCAGGAGGGGTGATGTGTACCTGCTGAAAACTGACTGTGAAAACCAGACAAGACCCTGGACAGTAACCAAGCAATAACAGATAACGTCATAAATTTGGTAAAGCAATCCAGACCTAGAGAACTCAGCTGACCTGTAGTTAAGTGTTTTTTTTTTTTGTAAGTTGATTTCTTAAATTTTTTTTTTCCTTGCTACAAGATGTCAACTATTTTAAGCACTGTGAGGGATCTTCCGGTGTGGGCTGGAGGGCTGACACCCCTGCTGCACCCCCAGTTTAGAAATGTCATCACCACCCAGGAAAAAGTGGAAGTGGAGTAAATCTGGAGAAAAGTGAAGTGAACTCTGAGTAAATCTAGAAAAGAAAGTGGAAGCAGACTCTGAGTAAGTCTGCAGACTGCTACTCTTTCACTAACATCCCTGCTTGGTTTTTTTCCCGCTTGTTTCACGGTCATGCTGCCTGGAATCGCCATGCACTATGGCCAGCTGGGCAACAAACTCCCAGTGCTCAGCCGTCCTCCGGCTACGCAGTGTCGCCCCGGCACCCTGTGCGTGCTTCGCAGTGCGCCAGACCAGGCAGGAGTCCAGGGGAGACTGTGTCGGGGCAGAACCATCCACAGAACTTCAGTAAGTTCTACCGGGGGTGGGAGGCTCAGTCAGGACTCTTGGAGGCATCCTCTTCACTCCCTGGAAAGCCTCGTTTTTGGACAACAGCCATTATCTCACAAAGTTAAACCCATGCATTTTAAAAGCCTCACTAATGTATAGAAGTCGTAGTCCTAGAGAGGGACCAGGGGCCTCCAAAACCCTAAGACGCCAGAACTTTGCTCGTGCCTCCCCCAGAACGAACAGGGTCTTGCAGGTGTGTGATCCACGTCCACAGATGAACGCCACCTGCTGACCGCACCTCCTGGGTCACATCCGCTTTATCTCAGGAACGTGATGAGTGTGTGTTGCACACAGGCACCCACCAGGGTGGGAGCCACGTTAACTAGAGGAGAGGTGTTATTTTCATCACCACGTTCTCTGGCTCAGGAGTGATGAGCCAAAACCACCACGGTGCTCAAAATGGGAGTTGTTTTCTCAAATACAAAGCATAGAAAGGACCCTTCCACACCTGTGAAAATTTTAATAAGTTTACCTTAATCAGACTGAAACTTTTAAAATTATTGTGCTGAGTTCCACAATAAGAAGCACTTTCCACATTAGACCCCAAAACCACACACACTCACACGTATTTTACATTTATGTGGTATTGTGTATATGTGTGCGTGTGTTTGGGAAACAAGTTCTATTTTTTAAAAAGTTTCACTAAATCATACTTACCCTTGCTTTTTGCAATAAACTTAGATAGTTTCCATTTACTCTGCTTTATTTTTTTAAATGCTGATAACAACTCACTTTTTTTTTTTTTTGCCATGCTGCATAGCATGCAGGATCTTAGTTCCCTGACCAGGAAGCGAACCCACGCTCCCTGCAGTGGAAGTGTGGAGGCTTAACCACTGGACTGCCAGGGAAGTCCCACAACCCATTAATTTGATTCCACAGCCCATTAACAGTTGGGGTTTTTAAGAGCCCTGCTCATCTTAGTACATAGAAACGTCTCTTCACCTTGTGGTGTGAGCTGGAATGCAGTGGTGACTGTGCGTGTGGACAGTGACCACAGGTTCTGACTCCATCAGGTAACAACCCAAAGCTCTCTGAGACTGGGGTCTGGTTCTCTAAGGCCGATCACTCAGAAAAACAGCCTGAAACCAGTGTAACCTATCATTCCTCAAGGGAAAAACACTGAGTTTGAAATTTAATAGAACGTAGTAACTGTATAATCTCTATTCCCAAAGACAAAGCAACCGCTGGTCTACAGTTTGAAGTCAATAACTGAATCTCCCAGTGTAGTGGAAACAGCCTTAACCTTGGGGTCTGACCTAGATCCTCTTCCTGGCTAGTCATTTCATTCCCTCTGTCTTGAGCGGATCACAGCAGCTGTTTTCTCATACATAAAATGGAAGAATAACACCAATGTGATTTATCTCAGAGTTATGCAAAAGCTCTTAAGGGAAACTGGAAGTGCTGTATAAGCGATTATGTTGAATCTGTCTTAGAGTGTCTGTACCTTTAGTGTTGAATATTCATATTTGTTTGAGGGTCCATAGCCATGCAGAGCTTTTTCCCACTAAATACATTTATGTGAAGGCACATCGATCATTCTCCCCCTGGATACTTGGGAATTAGAGTTTCATCACTTCATGGCAAATAGATGGGGAAACAGTAGAAACAGTGGCTAACTTTCTTTTTCTGGGCTCCAAAATCACTGCAGATGGTGATTGCAGCCAAGAAATTAAAAGACGTTTACTCCTTGGAAGGAAAGTTATGACCAACCTAGATAGTATATTCAAAAGCAGAGACATTACTTTGTCAACAAAGGTCCATCTAATCAAGGCTATGGTTTTTCCAGTGGTCATGTATGGATGTGAGAGTTAGACTATAAAGAAAGCTGAGTGCCAAAGAATTGATGCTTTTGAACTGTGGTGTTGGAGAAGATTGAGAGTCCCTTGGACTGCAAGGAGATCCAACCAGTCCATCCTAAAGGAGATCAGTCCTGCGTGTTCTTTGGAAGGACTGATGTTGAAGCTGAAACTCCAACACTTTGGTCACCTGATGCAAAGAGCTGACTCATCTGAAAAGACCCTGATGCTGGGAAAGATTGAGTGCAGGAGGAGAAGGGGACGACAGATCACTGATTCAACGGACATGGGTTTGGGTGGATTCCGGGAGTTGGTGATGGACAGGGAGGCCTGGTGCACTATGGTTCATGGGGTCGCAAAGAGTTGGACACGATTGAGCGACTGAACTGACCACTTTTCAGTTGTATACCCAGTGCCTCTGATCATTTTTCCACCTGAAATGAAGCTGCTATGTAAATCTCATTCATTTGATACATAAAGAAGAACCAAAGACAGGAAAATCTGTTGTGAAAATGCTCCAAACCATTTGCTTTACTAGACACAGAGAGAAAAACAATCAAGTGGAGAGAAGCAGAAGAAAGAGGTGAGTTTCTTTTACAGGGAAGAACGAGAAGATATCCACTCAACCACAGCACATGGGTCCCTATTCCTCTTTGCCTTTTCAACTATAATTCTTCAAGAGAAGATGATATACTTCAAGAGCCCTGAAAATCTTGTGCCTGGAGTGGGGAGGGGTTCAGGCTGATTTCAAAGCATGGGGAACTCAATATGCTAAGTTCAAGGTTTTCTAACCAAATTGGAGACACTGACGAAGTATTAAATACTTTGGAGATGCCATTAAAATCTCTTCTGGTCAGTTTCCTTATTTTACAGTCACAACTCATATATTACAATACTAATTGCAATGAAATCCTCGAACGTAGAAAAGGCTGATCTGGAGCCAATTTCTTGTGCGTACCAGAGTTATAAAAGAAATGCAAATATGTTCGTTTTTCTCTACCAGGGGGATGACCACCAACCACCTAAGTAGCCCTGCTGTATGTGTATGTGTGCACGTGCATGCATGTACAAGTAATTCTAGCATATGTGTATGTATGTGTATGCACACACACGTGTGCATGCTCAGTCATATCTGACTCTTTATGACCCCACACACTGTAGCTCACCAGGCTCCCCCATCCATGGGATTCTCCAGGCAAGAATACTGGAGTGGGTTGCCATTTCCTTCTCCAGGGGATCTTCCTGACCCAGGGATTGAACCTGTGTCTCCTGCACTGGCAGACAGATTTTTTTTTTTTTCACCACTAAGCCACTTGGGAAGCCCAATCCTGGCATGACCATTCAGCTAACATCTTTTTTTTTTTTTTTAGCAAAACAGTGAGGAGTACTTTAGAATTTTCTTTATGACCCAGATTTTTGTAGCTATAATTGCTGGGGGGTTCCATTCATTTTCTCAAAAGCAATTTTTTGAAAATACATATATAGCATTTTTCAGCTACTCTCATTCAATAGTCATCTGTTAGGATCAACCCAAGGGTGTAACGGGAGAGGATGTCAATTAGCATCAGTGTAAAGTAGTGAGAAAAAGCCCTCCTTGGCTGTGGGACCAGGGCCACTTGCCCCAGTGCCTCTACAGATTTCAAGGGTCACCATCTCTCCTCCCTTCCACCACAACCCACCAGCTCACCAAGGTGGACTGAATCCCCCCAGTCCATCACATTCTCTCCTTTCCCACAGTATGATGACAGTGACCTTGGCCCCAGCCCCTGCCTGCTGTTCCTGTCTTATGTTGCCCTCTCTGATCTCCTCCTACCACTGAGAATCTGACCACCTTACTCTGCTGCTAACACTTTTCCATCACTCCCCATGTAGCCTCATGTGAAGTGGATTTTAGGCCCTTTGCTTGTATAATAAAATCACGATAAGAAAACCTCATAGGATTATTGTAAGAATTAGACAGTATAATGGAAATAAAACCATCTGTTTAAATAAAGTGAAACCACAAATGTAAGAAGATATATTAGTTCAGTTCAATCGCTCAGTCATGTCCGACTCTTTGCGACCCCATGAATCGCAGCACGCCAGGCCTCCCTGTCCATCACCAACTCCCGGAGTTCACTCAGACTCACGTCCATCGAGTCAGTGATGCCATCCAGCCATCTCATCCTCTGTCGTCCCCTTCTCCTCCTGCCCCCAAGCCCTCCCAGCATCAGAGTCTTTTCCAATGAGTCAACTCTTCGCATGAGGTGGCCAAAGTATTGGAGTTTCAGCCTCAGCATCAGTCCTTCCAAAGAAATCCCAGGGCTGATCTCCTTCAGAATGGACTGGTTGGATCTCCTTGCAGTCCAAGGGACTCTCAAGAGTCTTCTCCAACACCACAGTTCAAAAGCGTCAATTCTTCGGCGCTCAGCTTTCCTCACAGTCCAACTCTCACATCCATACATGACCACTGGAAAAACCATAGCCTTGACTAGATGGACCTTTGTTGGCAAAGTAATGTCTCTGCTTTTGAATATGCTATCTGGGTTGGTCATAACTTTTCCTCCAAGCAGATATATTAAGGGGAATTTAAATTTATCAGTAATTAATAAATTAGCTAACTAAAATTACTCAAGTAATTAAGTTGATTTTAATGCATTGTATCAGAGGTATGATGGATTTATACAAGCTATAATGTTAAAGTGGTGATATTGATTTTCCTCACATTACACATACAATATCAGATGTTATGGCCAAATCAGTGCTTAAGTGGGAAGCATCTAAATAATAGTTTTGCTTATAATACATATATGGCACTTGACATTATGTAGAAAAAGCTATGCAGTCCTGATTTTTCCTCTCACAGAACTCTATTAGACCACAAATCTATACCTTTTCAAAAGATGTGTCCAATAGTGTTTCTCATCGTTATAGAAAACCAAAACAAAATGCTAACACATCTGCAGATGCTTACCGGGGGCAAAAATCGTGCTATCACATGTTCTAGAATAAATATTCAACAACAAATAAGTTATAACCCATTGATATCTAGTAAGTAATCACAGTTGTGTGTTAGGAACCAATTTGAGTTACTAGTCCCAGGGACAATCCTGAGTCTCCAGAGACAAGTTTTGTGCCCCTGAACAAAATTAAACCTGTAATGTTGTAAATATCAATAAAAATGGAAGCCTAAGGCCAAATTTTCTCAGAAATAAAATGAGTAAGAGAATGCAAGTAGGAAATGCATAAAATGTTAGGCTACTTGGAAAAGTTACAACTGCTTAATGAATTACATCACAGCTAACTTGGGTTTGTGCTTCCCTGATAGCTCAGTTGGTAAAGAATCTGCCTGCAATGAGGGAGAACCCAGTTTGATCCCTGGGTCGGGAAGATCCACTGGAGAAGGCATGCTGCTAAGTCACTTTAGTCGTGTCCGACTCTGTGTGACCCCATAGACAGCAGCCCACAAGGCTTCCCTGTCCCTGGGATTCTCCAGGCAAGAACACTGGAGTGGGTTGCCATTTCCTTCTTCAATGCATGGAAGTGAAGTCGCTCAGTCGTGTCCGACTCTTAGTGACCCCATGGACTGCAGCCTACCAGGCTCCTCTGTCCATGGGATTTTCCAGGCAAGAGTACTGGAGTGGGGTGCCACTGCCTTCTCCGAGGAGAAGGGACAGGCCTGGAGAATTTCATGGACTATATAGTCCACGGGATTGCAAAGAGTTGGATACAACTGAGTGATTTTAACTCACTTCACTTCACTAACTTGGATTTTAGTAAAGTGAGACCAAAACTGTTCTACCAGGAAACAGACAACAAAATCCATGTTACTATTCAGAGTGGTGTAGTTACAGACACCCAGCAAGTGTTTCCTAAATATCTGCTCATCAAATTGATTAACAAACAAAGATTCAGAGGCTCTCCTATGGTTACTACTATTGACTCAAATATAATTTTTCTTACTAGTGTTATTTAAAAATAATGACTCCAAGATTTTCCCAATGAACACACAAAATACTCGTGATATTCCAGAGTAATGTCCTGTGAAACACAAACAGTACATTTTGCAGCCCGTCCCTATCCAAGAATATGGTCTTTGGGATAGAGAATTTCCTTCTGTCCAACCAAACTGTGTGGGAGCTTTGAGATCCTGGGACTTGTAACTTTATGCTAGTATTTGTGGACTTCTCCCAGAAAGCAGACGTAATACACACATAAAATCACAACCAGTACTCACACCCCCAGCCTCACACCAGTTAGTGATGGTGCTCTTTCCTACTTGGCCTAGAATTCATCTTCAATGTCAATTTCAACAGAGTATTCCACACAGCCCTGTTAAGTGCTGTGTGTATTCATTTGACAAATATTACTGGGCTCTTGCTACGAGCCGGGCACTGTACCTGGGAGGCAGATTGTGGATACAAGTAATTAAGGCAGACATGGGCTTTGCCCTCACAGGGCTCACACTGACAACTGATTTGACACTCAGAGTGATGGTTATTTGCCAGATCTGCTCTGTTGTACAGTGGAAGTGGAGATAGTTCTAAACAGCTAAGTGTCTTCTATTTTCAAAGGGGATCGAAGCTGACAGTTTCTGCACCCCTATCTACTGGCTCCATAAATCATGAGATCTACCAAGGAATGTAGCAGCTGGGTAATAACTGAGTGTTATTTCTTAGGGGGAAAAAAAAGAGATGGTCTTCTTTCACTCATTTTAAGTATTTGATTTACAAGTCATGTTTTATGAGGAAGAACAAAGTGACAAGTCATCTTCCTTATTCCTTCCAGGGATCCATTTCTACTGTGGATCCAATAAAGCCACAGGAGAAAGGTTCATGAGAATTTTAGAATGAATGAATTTTGCCTCCACTTCCACTAGAGAGACAGGAACAGAAGTGTTTTCTTTCCTCTGCAAGGGGCAGAAAGAACATACATAACCTACTATGTGGAGCTAGGAAAAGCGATCAGATGGCTGAGCGCGTGACACCGTCCACTGCCGCTGGCACACTTCGTGTGTCTTCTCCTAATCCTGCCCTCCTGTCCCGCCCACCATCCTCTCTTCCATCCTGGGGAAGGTGGTTCTGCCTTCCCCAAGCAGAGCTCTCTGGCCTCCTTCCTCCTCTTATTTTTAAGTGGGCTGGTTGCATTCCTATGGTGGGGATTAGCTACGAAGCTGGTGTCTCCTCCAGCTCTCCACCCACCCAGAAAAGTGCAAAATGTACAAACAGTGAGTGTGGTGGAGCAGAACAGAAGAGTGGCTCAGTCAAAGGGGGGTATATGTATACACATGGCTGATTCACTTCTGTTGTACAGCAGAAACTAACACAACATTGTAAAGCAATTAATCTTCAAAAAAAAAAAAAATCAAGCTGATGAGAGCAAAGATACTACTGCTAATATCATACTACTTACTGTTCTACTGTCTGTAAGAGTAACCCTGCCTCTGGAAAATTACACACTAGGCTCCAGTAAAACACTGTCTAGTTGCCTTATTTTAAAAAGAAGATTCCCACCAAAGCCTAAGTCTATGTAGGTGCTGCCTTCAATGCAAAGATGCAGTTCTTTAACTCACTAGGAGGAAGATCCACGATGCTATTGACACTGACAATTGGTTGTTTCCTTTTTTAACCCGCGTGTGTGTCTTGAAGTGCCTACTAATTTTGACTTATGCACTCTTAGAGCTCTCGCTCGAAGGCTAGAGTCTTGTACAAGTTTTGGAAACTGGCTGGAATGAAACAAGGAAGAACAAAGGGACAAGTCATCTTCCTGATTCTTTCCAGGGATCCATTTCTCCTGTCACTTTATATTTCTTTGAGGATTTTACATTTCTTCCCTCTGAACATTGTTTCATTTCTTCATTCGCCAAGGAGGGACAAGCTTAAAAAAATACTACAAAAATCATAACCAGAAAATGATTCAGTTTTGTCTTTTGCCCTTTGCAGTGACATGTGCCAGCTCTTATATCATTACAATACTCGTTTGTGAACGTGAAATAATACTGTATCATGAATGGAATTAATTTTGTAACCTTCAAGCAACATTAGCAACACTATACTTACAAATTTAGTAAAGAACAATGTTTTACAAGTTGCTAGCATATCAGAGAACACAGTTGTGTGAAAGGACAAAATATCTTGTATTCTACTTTGGGCTTCTCAATTAAGAAATAGAACTAAAATCTTGCCATTCACTTATTCATACCGTGATGTGCCAGACAGTATTCTAGGAGACACAGATACAGTGGTGAACAAAACAGACAAGAGTCACTCCCGTCAGGGAGCATGCAGTTGACCAACTGGTCCTTGAAAATTCTGGTTGAAACTGACACTCAAGAAACATATTAAAATGCACTCCACAAGTTTTGACAGCTAGGTAGAAGCTCCTTCCTGGCCCATTTCATTCATACTCATGAGAAAAGCGCCCTTTCTATGGACCAGGTGGATTGATGACCTGCTGCACAGCTACAGAAAAGACAATGTGGAAAATGAAGCTCTTACCATTAATAAATATGTAGATGGTAGATTCTGCTTTGTTCTTGGAAGCAGGTGCAGAGAGATATCTGCAGCTATAGAAGCCAGTGTGGTTGGCCTGAGCCGCGTTCAAGGTCAAAGTGCTGCAGAATTTCTTGAGGTTCTTTCCACAGGCAGACTTAGTGATGTTAAGCTTCCCGCTTTGGTTTTCCCTGTTCACAGCTTCAGGCAGATACCAGGCATGGGCAGCTCCTCCTCTGCAATCATAGAGGAGAAAACAAAACACCGTCAGGGTTAGGGCCAGTGCCAAAGCATTCATTTCATTACAAAGCACTATCCTGAGGTCTTGGGCTTCCCTAGCGGCTCAGACGGTAAAAGAATCCGCCTGCAATGCAGGAGACCTGGGTTCAATCCCTGGATCGGGAAGATCCCCTGGCGAAGGAAAACCCACTCCAGTATTCTTGCCTGGAGAATCTCATGGACAGAGGAGGCTGGTGGGCTACAGTCCATGGGATCACAAAGAGTTGGAGACATCTGATTTTTATATAAATACTATATATATATATATAGAGAGAGAGAGAGAGAGAGAGGTCTAAGTCCAGTCATCTGCTTTACAGAAGAGTAACACATTTAGAAAAACTTTTAAACAACTCAAAATGTTCAGGGCATCCCTTCCTCTGATTCCTTGTGAGTGAGTAATTCATCTCTCCCGTAGACGAATGAATCGCCCTCCGTGGGAGGCTGGATGCATGTGGTTTGCACTCGGCAGATGGCCATCTACCTGTCTGCTCTCTGGGGAAGGGTTTTGCCTTAGGAAGGACAAGCAGATGGTCCCCAAACCAATACAGTCACTCACCTGCATTTGAGATTCAGCGTCTGGCCAGCTTGCATCACGTGCCGGGTGCCTTTTAAACTCAGTTCAGGATGTCTTAATATTGAACCTGAACTAGATCCTGGAAAATAAAAGTTGAAGTGTATTATTTATTTTTCAAAAAAACATTTGACTGTTCCAGGTCTTAGTTGTGAACTCTAGAGTTTCAACTTGTGGGATCTAGTTCCCTGACAAGGGACTGAACCCAGGTCTCCTAAATTTACATCATGAAGTCTTAGCCACTGGCCCACCAGGGAAGTCCCTTGAAATGTGTTTTTTGAAAATTGCCCTCTCGTCTTTTTCTTTTTTCTCTTTTAAGTTAATTCCTTTAAATTCCTTTTATGGAAAGCTATAAATTCCATATGCAAAAAAGTACATCTAATACAAATATATTTTATTTCACAAAATTTTTGTAATCTAAGACTTGCTAACAAGTATTATATATCCTACTATGCCAAATGACCTAAAAATATTCAAAATCCCATTAACTTAGAACATTAATAAGTTCAATTTATGGTTCAAAAAACAACCATATTAAGACTATATCATAACTTATTAAAATATTCAGGATTAAATATCAATGTCATCCAAAGTATATTTCTAATATTGAACCAACATGAGTCATTTGGTTATACAGGCCTGTCTGATCTTTTTTCTGAATACTTTTCCTGGATTCTAGACATAGTTCACTCATTAATTGAGTCATGGTATTTTGGGCAAGTCATTTCTCTTTCTGAACCGGTTTCCTCATGTGGAAAACTAATTATAGAATCAAAATCAGTTTTAGAAGCCACTTTGTTTATCTTACATAATCTCCAAGTTTCCTCTTTAGTGGAACAGAGAAGAGGGAACTGTCCATTCCTACGTGACACTTGACAAGTATATTTTGTGGGAATCGTTGTGAGACTATGAGATCAGCTATGAAAAAGTGCATTGAAGTCAACATCTCCATACAACACGGTATCCCCATACAACACAATATCCCTTCACAACATGATGTCCCTTTACAACACAACATCTCTATACAACACAATATCCATCCATGGGATCTGCTGTGAGACCCTGGCCAAGTCACTTCTCTCCAGATCTCAGTTCTCTTATCTGAAAGGCAGGAGACTGGACTGGATGACTCTGGGTCTCTGTCTGTTTCCGCCATCCCCAGAGCCAGGATTCTTTGAGCCACTGGTGCCATAGAAGTTGAAATTCTGCTGAAGCTCTTGTTGATTTATCAGGAGACACCTCAATCAAGAGCTCTCTCCTCCTCCCCTATTCTCTCCCTCCTCTTCGCCCTTTTTTTTTACCAGCTTTTTCCTGGTAAAAGCAGGAGTTTGGGGCTCAGGATTAGCAGGGATAAAGGTTGGGGGAGGGTAGGTAGAATCTAGAAAAATGGTATAGATGATCTTATTTGCAAAATGGAAATAGAGATACAGATGTAGAGAACATACATATGGACACCAAGAGGGGGAAAGGAAGGTGACGAACGAATTGGGAGATTGAGACTAACAAATATACACTATTGATGCTGTGTATAAAATAGATAAACTAATAAGGTCCTGCTGTATAGCACAGGGAACTCTACTCAGTGCTCTGTGGTGACTTAGATGGGAAGGAAATCCAGAAAAGAAGGGATATATGTATACACAGAACTGATTCACTTTGCTGTGCAGTAGAAACCAAAACAACACTGTAAAGTCACTTTACTTCAAAAAAATTAATTTTAAAAAAATGGTCGGGGGAAGGAGAAAAGATAAACTCAGAGGGAGCCAAGTTACATATGTAGAGCTGATCTTAGGGAATATTTTCACATAAAAAATCAGTTTCCAGCTCTAAAACACAGGGAGCTCAGCTTGGAGCTCTGTGATGACCTACAGGGGTGGGATGGGGGAGGCGAGGGAGGCTCAGGCAGGAGGTGATATATGTACAATTATGGCTGATGTGCAATGTTGTATGACAGAAACCAACACAACATTGTAAAGCAATTTTCCTCCAACTAAAAAATAAATCAAAACAATAAAATAAATAATGCAAAAAAAAAAAGGCTTCTGAAGTGGACTCCAAAGCAGAAAATGGGATCTTGGACCACAGACCTACACACGTCAGGTTCCACGGGGAACTCTAGCAATGCTCCCTAGTGTTGCTCTCAGGTTCTAAGAGTGCAAAGAAAACGAGACTCGGCGGCACACCTGCACGGGAAGCCTCACGTCGCCATGTCCTGAAGGCATGCCCTCGGCAGTCCTGAGCAGGCCGTTTCTTGGTATCCTCACGAGTGAATCGGAAAGCTGCCAGGCACAGCCTGGGGACTTGGTTCTCTGTCACCTGAGTGGCAGGCATGCTGCCTGGCATGTGACAGATAGACACCCTTGTCACTGATACCTGGCAGAATCACGCCCCTGCCCCACTCCCATCAGAGAATGTTTTGCTGGGTATGTAACTCCAACAAAGATGTTAACATTATCTGCTTTCCTGGTGTTGCTGCTTTATTAAATATTTTTAAAGTCACTTTTTAAAAAAAGATTATTTTTTGGTGTGGACCATTTTTCAGTCTTTATTTGTTACAATATTGCTTCTATTTTGTGTTTTGGTTTTTTGGCATAGAGGCATGTGGAATCTTAGCTCCCTGACCAGGGATTGAACCTGTACCCCCTGCATTGGAAGGCGAAGTCTTAACTACTGGACCTCTACAGAAGTCCCCAAAGTCACTTTTATATACAACAGGCCCTGGTATTGAATTACAACGGGAACAAATGGTTCAGTACTGACTAGCTGCTACTGCTGCTGCTAAGTCACTTCAGTCGTGTCTGACTCTGTGCGACCCCACAGACGGCAGCCCACTAGGCTCCTCTGTCCCTGGGATTCTCCAGGCAAGAATACTGGAGTGGGTTGCCATTTCCTTCTCCAATGCATGAAAGTGAAAAGGGAAAGTCAAGTCACTCAGTCGTGTCTGACTCAGCGACCCCATGGACTGCAGCCTACAAGGCTCCTCCGTCCATGGGATCTTCCAGGCAAGAGTACTGGAGTGGGGTGCCATTGACTAGACTTAAGTTCAAATGACTGTACCATTGAGATCCAATTGGTCTATTAAATAACCTCACAGAACAGGCCAACGGATTCAGGTACCTAAAGAAAAATTTTGTCCTTTCCTCACCTTTGAGTTTCCTGAGGCAACAAGTAGCTCAAAATCCGTGACCCAGAAGAACACTAGGTCTTTCTAAAGCCACAGCCAGCAACTGATAATGCCTGCCCTGAAAAACACCCAGGCCAGGGCATGGAATGTTGAGGGTTTCATTGAGCAATTGTTCGTGGGTTGTAGCAGGTCCACCCAAGCTTCCTGTGGAAAATTCTGGGCAATAAGTGGTAGGTGTCTCTGTGGTTTGTGTGCACATAGTAAGCTTTCCCATCCAGGAGCAGCCAAGGGGAAGATGCCTTCCTTCTCCTGGCAGGAGGTGAGCCTTCCTTTTTTTTCAGTTGCTATTTTGGTTTCCAAATTGTGTGACTCTTTGCTCTGTGAGCGCCTAGAACACCAGCACTCCTGACCCTCGTCAGAGAGAGCCGTAAGCCTTAAAGAACCACCCAAATTCCAGCAGAGAGAAGCATCACGCAGAGAAGATCCCTTAAAAAATATGCCCTCTGCACGTCCCTCTCTGCTTCTCCCACTTCAGCCTCCAACCAAAAAACAACACAAAACAACCAACCTGAGTGATTAGCTAAGACACTGAGAGAAAAACAGCATTAGGGGAAAGTTTGGGGGGAGAGAAATGTTGATAGAAATATTTTGCTATAGAATTTGTTTCCACCGACATAATGAATTTTGTACTTGGAACGAGGAAGCTAGAAAAAAGTAGGTGATTGAAAGGAAAGGAGAGGTATAAGGAAATGGTATTCTGAAGTAACTGGACACTTTGGGACATCACATTCTTCAGTTAATAGGAAACTAGAATCTCATAAAGATGAACAGAGATGCCAAAACTACAGTTCAAAAGGGAAACCGACAAGGGAAAAGTGAGACACTTATTCCTCAACTGTTCTGAAATTTCAATAGGCTTTAAAACATTTCTTTGAAGCAGTTTAATGCCCTTACACCTACTTGTGTAATGAAATATTTAACTAATGTTTTCTGAGTATCTCTGGCACGTCAGACATTTTTCCCAACTCGATCGTGATGTGTATAAGGACGTGAATATGCATATATTCCAAGATCCCACATCTTCCCACCAAGGACGACTCTGTTTGCTCTGCTCATGAGTAGGTCAGAGTCACATTGTTCATTTAGAAATAAATCGACAGGATACTTCATTTCAAAGGGTGGAGTGCTATGACTTTACAATGGTCCCCCACTGTGAGGCTCAGATGGGGATCAGGACTTTTCACTGTTTGCCAAGGTAGCCTAGAAGCCTGGTTTAAAAGTTATTGTCCCCTCAGAGAACTAGGTGGTCTGTGAACTATTGTTTTCATCAAAGTTAACGACAGTAGAATCATGGGGGTCCGAGGGATCTCCTTATATCAGGAAAATAACTATATAAATAAAACCAAACAGAAAACTCACACAAAAAATGCAGTCAACAACATGAAAAGGCACTCTGCTGACTGGGGGAAAACATTTGCAAATCATATATCTGCTAAGGGGTTAATATCCAAAATGTATATTTAAAAAACCCACACACAACTCAATAGGAGAAAACCAAACCAATTTTACAAATGGGCAGCTGCTGCTGCTGCTAAGTCACTTTAGTCATGTCTGACTCTGTGCGACCCCAAAGACGGCAGCCCACCAGGCTCCCCCGTTCCTGGGATTCTCCAGGCAAGAACAATGGAGTGGGTTGCCATTCCCTTCTCCAATGCATGAAAGTGAAAAGGGAAAGTGAAGTCGCTCAGTTGTGTCAGACTCTTAGTGACCCCATGGACTGCAGCCTACCAGGCTCCTCTGTCCGTGGGATTTTCCAGGCAAGAGTACTAGAGTGGGGTGCCATTGCAGAGGATCTGAATATTTTCCCCAAAGACATATGATCAACACACAAAGATGCTCAACATCATGGATCATCAGGGAAATGCAAATCAAAACCACAGTGAGATCTCACCTCACACACAGAATGACTATTATCAAAAGGACACGAAATAGTAAGAATTGCGGAGAGGGTGGAGAAAAGGGAACCCTTGTGCACTGTTGATGGGAATGTAAACTGTGCAGCCACTACAGAGAACAGAAAGAATTTTTCTCAAAAAGTTAAAAATAGAACTCTCATGCTGCTGCTGCTGCTGCTAAGTCGCTTCAGTCGTGTCTGACTCTGTGCGACCCCAGAGACAGCAGCCCACAAGGCTTCCCCCTCCCTGGGATTCTCCAGGCAAGAACACTGGAGTGGGTTGCCATTTCCTTCTTCAATGCATGGAAGTGAAAAATGAAAGTGAAGTCGCTCAGTCATGTCCGACTCTTAGCGACCCCATGGACTGCAGCCTATCAGGCTCCTCCGTCCATGGGATTTTCCAGGCAAGAGTACTGGAGTGGGGTGCGAGCTATCATATGGTCCAGCAATTCCACTTCTAAATATTTATCTGAAGGAAATGAAAACACAGAAAGACATGCATTCACATGTTAACTGCAGCATTATTTATAATAGCCAAGGCATGGAAGCAACCTGAGCATCCACTGATGGATGAAAAAAGAAGATGGATGGGTCTATATACTCTTTGGAATACTACTCAGCCATAAAAAGAATGCAATCTTGTCATTTGATTCCATGCGGATGGACCTTGAGGCCATTACGCTAAATGAAATAAGTCAGAGAAAGACAAATATGGTATGATCTCATATGTGGAATCCAAAAAAAAAAAAAAATCAAAACAAAAACAAACTAAATGCAGACTGTGGAAATGGACTTTTGTCACAGGCTTCATTATCAGGAAAAACTAGTAAGGTCAAGCAGAGTGGGCAAATAGCATTAAAAAGCTGATATGTATATATGCTCTTATGTGACCACTGACACTTTGTATTGTCCTTGTTTGAATAGTTTCCCTCATTGTTCATCTGTTCTGTGTTATTGGGTAGACAGAAAGAGAAGAGACCTTTATGGCCCTTAAACGAACACCCCTTCGTTCCCCACACGATGACCTCTGGGAGGAAGCCCATGCATGGACGGTCCTAGGATGCTGCCTCTTTCCCACCTGTACTTCACTGGCAAGACGGGATGCTTTCTTTGATCTCAGTGGGAAGAGTGAATAAAATTCCAAGTAAATAAAAAGGCTTTATTTTGCAACCAAATCAAAGCCCAGATGACGGAGACTCTTTCTTCAAAACTCTTCAAAGCTACCATGATGGACACTGAAAGAGGGAACAGCGACCTCGGGTCATCATGAACCAGACAGCCTTGCCCATCACTGTTAAGACTGGGAGACGGTTCTTACATAAAAAGTGGCCAAAAAGTATCTTTAGAACACCACTCTTTTTATTTATCTAAGTAATAACAGTGCTCTGATGGGTTAAATGCAACTTCTAGACAAGCTCTTTAGCCCCTCTTCCTTCCAGACACCCCCTTACCCCTACTATACTGAAATCAAAGGGTTGTTCTCTGTAAGAAAGGGGCCTTTTTCAAACAGGAATCATGAAACAGCTATGTTTTTCCATTATTGATTGAGAACATGAATCCCCCCAGCTCTACTACTAGCTAGCTCTGTTGCGGCCAAGAGCAAGTCACCTTAAGCCTCAGATTCTTCATCAGCTCACAGAGGAGGCTGGAGTTACGATTCTGACAGCCCCTTCCGGCCTAAAAAGCCAGTGATTTTTATATCCACAGTAATTAATAGCAATGTACAAGTTAGAAACCACATTTTAAAACATAACCTCTGGAAAAACAAATAACCCATTTTAAAAATAGATTAAGGATCTGAATAGACATGTCATGTGCCAGTTAGCAGATGAAAAGATGCTGGAATCCATGAGGAAAATGCAAATCAAAACCACAGTGAAGTACCAATTTCACACCCACTTGGATGCTTCAATTAGAAAAAAAAAAAATAGTAAGAAGTGTTGATCAAGATATGGAGGAATAAGAGCCCTTGTATATTGCTGGTAGAATTATAAAGTGATGCAATCATGTTGGAAAACAGACAGCAGTTCCTTAAAAGGTTAAACATAAGTTAAACCTATGACCCAGCAATTCCACTCTTAGGTATCTACCCAAGAACTAAAAACATATGTCCACATAAAAACTTGTAAACAGATGTCCATAGCAGCATTACTTCTAATATCCAAAAAAGTGCAAACAACCCCAATGATGGATAGATAAACAAAATGCAGTCAATCCATACAACGAAACCTTATTTGGCAATAAAAAGAAATAAAGTACAGAGACATGCTACAACATACATGACCCTAGAAAACGCGGAGCTGGTTCACACAGAGCAAAGGCCTGGTGGGGACGCAGTGAGAAGGTGGCCATCTACAAGGCATGCAGAGAGGTCTCAGGAGAAACCAAAACTGATGATACCTTGAGGTTAGACTTCCAGCTTCCAGAACCATGAGAAAATCAATCCTCTTGTTTAAAAACCAAAACCACTATACCAAGTAAAAGAAGCCCGTTATGAATGCCCATATATTGTTTGACTCCATGTACATCACATGTCCAGAACAGGCAAATCCATAAAGACAGAAGGCAGGTGTCGGGCTGGGGGAGAAGGGAACAGGAGTGACTAATATAGGAACTTCTTTTTGGGGTGAAAACATTCTAATATTAGATAGTGGTAATGGTCGTTCAACTCTGTGAATATATTAAAAATCACTGACTTACAATTTACAATGGTTTGTTTTATGGTATGTGAATTTTATCTCACTAAAGCTGCTTTGGAATAACTGTGGTGCTAGAGAAGACTCTTGAGAGTCTCTTGGACTGCAAGATCAAACGAGTCAATCCTAAAGGAAATCAACCCTGAATGTTCATTGGAAGGACTGATGCTGAAGATGAAGCTCCAATACTTTGGCCACCTGATGTGAAGACCCGACTCACTGGAAAAGACCCTGATGCTGGGAAAGACTGAAGGCAAAAGAAGAGAGGAGCAGAGGATGAGATGGTTAGCACCACTGATTCAGTGGACACGAATCTAAGCAAACTCCAGAAGACAGTGAAGGACAGGGAAGCCTGGCATGCTGCAGTTCATGGGGTCACAAAGAGGCAGACATGACAGCAAATAAACGACAACGACAACAACAACAAAAACTTATGACTGAAATAATCAGAGTTATGCTGACCATTGCGCTATTCTGAAATTTTTTGCTACATATAACCTCATCAGTGTTAAATTTTGAACTTTTGTTTCTCCAATTTATAGCTTCAGAAGGCTAATTTTAGAAAAACAATTTTCCTTCTTGTTCAGTAACATCATTACTTATGTATTAGAAGATTTACAAACATACAGCAAAAAACACATTGCTTTCCCAAATTGCAATTCTTTAGTTTAAAATTGCTTCAGATTGCATATGGAATTTTAACTATTTAAACTGTAATTTTAACAAATTGAGTCACACAGAAAATTATGTCGCTAGAGCTCTTGGAAGAAATCTACTGGTATTTCCTTTTATAGTAAAATGACTGATTTCTAATGTATTTGTTTTTAATGCAAAGCTTCGTATATCAAGTTCATTTCAAATGAGATGCATCTGTCTTTGATTCTGCATACCATGTTTTCAATAGTACATAATCCTACATGATAAATGACCTCTTTATCTAAATATGAATGCCCAAGTATCATGTTTCTAAAATTTGATGTTAAGATCACGAGCCTTTACCAAGGTTGTATGAGGTTAATTAAACATAATTCATAGTAAAAGAAGACTTTCTTTCCTCAAGATGTAGCTTATTAAAAGCTTAAGTCTCATAGACTAAATCTCAGAATCTTTTTGGTTGGTGGCAGGGGTGGGAAAAAGGTGAAGAATGCAGTTGCAAATGAACCAAAATTTCCAGAAACTTTCAACACTTTTGTTTGAGATGCTAATGCCTACAGGGCTCTAATAATTATTAAAAAAGTTAACTCTTGGTCTTAATTTCTGTGTCTTGCCTCTATTAAAGTATTTGCCAGATAATACGAGGAGTCCTTTATAACTGATCACACTAGTTAGAATGACTCTTAAAGATTACACCACCGGGGTAGCAGACAGGCACATACGCTACCGGAGGCCATCATAAAGTACATTTTCTGTCACCTCTAGCACGATGGGGAAAGACCAGAGGGCTTCTGTTCTATCTACCTAGAGACTATATCAAAATGGGAATGGCATGGGAATTTGTACAACAGCAGCATAACTCAAGTGAGTCCCACAGTGAGAAGCAATATTGGTTTCTTAAATGTTATTTTTCTCCCCAAATCAACTGGCCTTAAATCAAGGAAGGATCTAAAGAAATGAAAGGATGTTTATGAAAGTGTGTGCACACACACAGAGCCATCTGCGCATATGCACACGCGTCTCTCTCTGGGAAGTTTGTGTTAGGTGTGGTGGGAGGTTGGTGTAGAAATGAGAGGGGTCATGGTGTGTGTAGCTACTGAACCTTCAGTCTTAGGCACATAGAACTCCTTTCATGCCAGGAGTCAGAAACCGACATGTGCTCAGCAACAGCCAAAGCTCTGACTCACTGCTGACTAACCCCTGGCAGAGATAAGACTGTGACTTTTAGATGGACAAATACAGGATATTTTAGATTACAGCAACTGCGTTATTGATCTTCTGGGTTAGGGAGCTGCTTCCAGCAATGATACACCTAATTTGTAGAAAGTTGGTAATCCCAGAGATTATTTTCTTTTTCATCTTTACATGAAACTATTTTATCACAGAGACCCACAAAAAAGAAATCACTGGCTTCTTGCCTTAGAGTTTCTGCTACCCAATGTTATCCCTAGATCATCAGATTTGAAATACAAATGATCCGATCTCCATGCCTTAATAGAAAATCTAAGAGTCATTTCTATAGCATTCAGTTCAGTTCAGTTGCTCGGTCGTATCCGACTCTTTGCGACCCCATGAATCGCAGCACGCCAGGCCTCCCTGTCTATCACCAACTCCTGGAGTTCACTCAGACTCACGTCCATCTAGTCAGTGATGCCATCCAGCCATCTCATCCTCTGTCATCCCCTTCTCCTCTTGCCCCCAATCCCTCCCAGCATCAGAGTCTTTTCCAATGAGTCAACTCTTCGCATGAGGTGGCCAAAGTACTGGAGTTTCAGCTTCAGCATCAGTCCTTCCAAAGAAATCCCAGGGCTGATTTCCTTCAGAATGGACTGGTTGGATCTCCTTGCAGTCCAAGGGACTCTCAAAAGTCTTCTCCAACACCACAGTTCAAAAGCATCAATTCTTCAGCACTCAGCTTTCTTCACAGTCCAACTCTCACATCCATAAATGACCAATGGAAAAACCATAACCTTGACTAGACAGACCTTTGTTGGCAAAGTAATGTCTCTGCTTTTGAATATGCTATCTACGTTGGTCATAACTTTTCTTCCAAGGAGTAAGCGTCTTTTAATTTCATGGCTGCAGCCACCATCTGCAGTGATTTTGGAGCCTCCAAAAATAAAGTCTGACACTGTTTCCCCATCTATTTCCCATGAAGTGATGGGACTGGATGCCATGATCTTTGTTTTCTGAATGCTGAGCTTTAAGCCAACTTTTTCACTCTCCACTTTCACTTTCATCAAGAGGCTTTTTAGTTCCTCTTCACTTTCTGCCATAAGGGTGGTGTCATCTGCATATCTGAGGTTATACATCTTGAATTCAAGTGTAAAAAAAGACAAGTGAAAAAAATAATTTCATTTCAGTAGTGACCACTGACACAACCTTATACAGATGTTTATTTGAATAATTTGTTTTAAAGCTGTCTTACAATTTAGGTTTTTAATTGTCAGTCACAAAACCCATAAATAGCCTTCCAGCCCAAGGCACAAAGCACCCCATAGTATTAGCCCCTGGGGTAGCCAAGGTCTTCATTCCATCCACGCACAGCTGATGGACTTTACTCATTTTCCTTAAACTCTATACACGTTACTGAAAAGAAAAAAATTCTGCCTGGTTTTAGACGTTTACCCAAAGTCCTCTACTGACATGGACATTCCTACCGTCAGCATTTACGAGGGGCACGTCTTTGGGGGTACCTCTCTGAGCTTTTTACTTGACACTGGCTTCTCGGAGGGTCATGGTTTAACAGGGCGCGTTCATTTATCATAGGGCCTGTCACCGGCTACCATCAGGAGTCTACCCTCCCCGTGACCTGTACCCAGGCCAAGCTCCTTTTCATGTGACATCAGAGTTAATGAAGGTTGGTTAGTGAGAAATCTCCTGCCGGCCGAGGAGTTACCTTTCTTCCCCTGAAACGCTCTCCCACACTGATGTCCTTTCATCGAGGGAGCCCACACACTGCCTCCCCAGGGTTATCTAACGAGATGTCACTTTCAGTTACCATTCGATGTCATGGGAGTTATCTGAGAGGCCTGGAGCAAGGGTCAAGATCTGGTGGACTGGGCACAAGACACAGCTCGCAAAGCACTCAGGGAAGATGGTGGGCTTTCCTCTGCTTACACAGAAGGAGACGAACAGAACCAATGCTCTTAACACCCTGAACATGCAGAGAGGAAGGTTTAGGGGGAGGGTTCAGCACAGCTGTCGCTCTACCAGCAGCTGGAAACGCATGTAAAGCAGACAGCCTGGCAGCCTCTGCTCTTACCCAATGTCGCTGTTCAGAGACTGTGGGAAAACTGGCGATGATACATCTCACAAAAGGTGCTTACAAGCACCAGTCATATTATGCTATCATTCATGTCGATTTACAAGTTATTTCAGGCCAGACTATATCAATTTTCAGGTTATAAACACCTGAAAAACAGAAGGCTCAGTAGAGGTGCAATTTCTTTTTTTTTTTGATGTATTAATTTTTAATTGGAGGATAACTGCTGTACCATATTGAGTTGGTTTCTGCCATTCATCAACATGAATCAGCCATAGGTATACATATGTCCTCTGCCTTTTGAACCTCCCTCCCATCCCATCCCACCCATCTAGGTTGTCACAGAGCACCTGTCTGAACTGTCATACAGCATATTCTCATCGGCTGTTTTGCATACGGTGCATATGTTTCCACGCTACTCTCTCCATTCATCCCGCCCTCTCCTTCCCCTCTGTGTCCACAAGTCTGTTCTGTCTGCATCTCCACTGCATCTCCACTGCTGCCCTGCAAACGGGGTTCATCAGCACCATCTTTCTAGATTCCATACATACGTGTTAATACATGGTATTTGTTTTTCTCTGACTTACTCTACTGTGTACAATACGCTCTAGGTTCATCCACCTCATTCAAACTGACTCAAATGTGTTCTTCTTTATGGCTGAGTAATATTCCATTATATATGGACCATAATTCAATAAACATTCATGTAATGTACAAATACTTGGCTTACTGGAAACAACCAAGATTTTCCTGTTGTTGTTTATCTTTCATCAGTTGGTGGATCCTGGAGCACAGGGAGCAAGTTGCATCATTAGGCATAGCTATCATTTTAATAAAAGGCCCTAATATTAGCCTTCTAACCTCTGAATGGCTTAGGATTACAAGTTTCAGGCCAGCTAAAGGTATCCTCCATATTATTCTTTTTAAACAAAAGATTACTAGTCTGGGAGCACGGGACAATATGCACGCAACCCACAATGTAAGATCTAGAGTCTTCCCTATTCCATGTGGAATTAGGACTATGCTTTGGCCTACCACCAAACGTTTTACCAAATACTCTGTGTGCATTACTGTCTGGAGCCAAAGTTCCGGGCATCTATGGAGGCAATGGCCGCAGGGTCCCTGAATTCAAGGGCATATTATTTACATGGATCCCTCTGGGTTCCTTTAGAAAGGAAAGCATCACAGAGATCTGGGAAATGTTTTACTGATTCAATGCAGGAGTTTGCCATAGAATGCCTGAAGTTTAAGGACAGGAATTAGAACTTTAAATTTTAGTTGAGCCACTGTGTATAACCTATTATGTAACACTATAATCCTCAGGTTCATACACAGGTCTTTCTGGAAAAAATAGAACATATCACGGAATGCTGCTGCTGCTTAGTCACTCAGTCGTGTCTGACTCTTTGCGACCCCATGGACTGCATCCTGCCAGGCTCCTCTGTCCATGGGGATTCTCCAGGCCAGAATACTGGAGTGGGTTGTCATGCCCTCCTCTAGGGGATCTTCTCGACCCGGGGATTGGTCCCAGGTCTCCCACATTGCGGGCGGATTCTTTACCAGCTGAGTCACCGGGGAAGTCTAAGAATACTGGAGTCGGTAGCCTATCCCTTCTCCAGGGGATCTTCCAAATCCAGGAACTGAACCGGAGTCTCCCACATGGCAGGTGGATTCTTTACCAGCTGAGCTACCAGGGAAGCCCAAGAATGCTACTAACTATAAAAAATATATATACCATGCTGAAGTTTTAATTTCAAATCCAAAATGATGCCTTAACATTTTTGTGTCACACGGACTTCCCTGGTGGCCCAGAGGCTAAGACTCTGTGTCCCAGTGCAGGGGGCCTGGGCTTGATCCCTGGTCAGGGAACTAGATCTCACACCCCACAACTAGGAATGTGAGTGCGGTAACTGAAAGAGCCCACGTGCTACAACAAAGACCCTGTGAACCCCAACCAAGACCTGGTGCAGCCAAATAATTTTTAAAAAACTACATCATAAAATGAAGGAAGGCAGGCAAGTGTACACCTTAAACTCGAGCTGAAAAAGCAGAAAATGCTGTTATCCCTAACTCAAAGTTTGGTCCATGCTTTTTATACACTGACTTTCTACTTTCTTACAAATAATGACACACCACCACTTGTTTTTCATATAAAAACAGGGGAGAAATAAAATGAGATTGGAAGGCTGAGTGTGATAAAGTCCTGATGTTAATTTCAAGCTTATTCTGATTGTTTCTCAAGTCTAAACTACACAAAACACATTTTTTTCTGGAGTTCTTTGGACTGTCTATAAAGGAGGTGTTTTATAAATTCACTAAGAGAAAAGTTGAGAGATCTCTGTCTTTGTTACCAATAACATATACAAACCCTCTGACCCTTGAGATTTAAATGGCCAAGAGTGTGCAATAAAGTTATCCATCACAGGGGAATGGAGGTTTGGAGAGCTGTTAGCATACTTTCTAAGGCTCATTAAACACTGTCCTTGACCATTGTGTTTGTTGTCAAAATCAGTTTCCTTCTAAATTAAACAATTTGGAATACAATTGCCTTTCATTACACATATTTTGAAGATTAATCCTACGTAGACAATGTGATGGGTGCATTGACTGAACAGTTCTTTTCAATTCTGCTTTGCTTTAATTTTCATGTTTTCTTACGACTCAATTTACGTAGTAAGTATAGGTAACAGCTGGCCTTCCTAAGATTTTACAAACTTCAAAAAAATTCTTTATCTCAGATGGAATTAGTGTTATACAAGTTTTGCTGATAGCCAAGCTTCTGGAAGGAAAAGGAACCAATTAAAAGCAGTATGCTGCCACTGGAAGTATCTCGATTTTAAAAGAAATAATTGACTGAAGGCTTTTCACTCCAATATGTGATATTAGAGTCTTCCTTACAAATATCCATGAAAGATTTTAAAGTCATTTGCATCCAAAACCTGAAGAAAATTGGTTTTCATTCCTGGGGCATTTTCACTCATACAATTGCACTAGTTGGTATAGAATCTGCATCTTTACGATCATCCAAGATATCACACACCTGATGGAGGAAAAAAATAAAACCAAACACCAATTTCTATCATCCGTTGGCCATTGGCCTAACAGGCTTTAAGTGCATATGCGTTGGTGCTCAGTGTGTCCAGCTCTCTGCAATCTCATGAACTGGAGCCCACCAGGCTCCTCTGTCCATGACATTCTCCAGGCAAGAATACTGGAGCGGGTTGCCATGCCCTCCTCCAGGGGATCTTCCCAACCCAGGGACTGAACCCTCATCTCTTGCGTCTCCTGCATTGGCAGGTGGGTTCTTTGCCACTGTGCCAACAGGCTTTACAATAACTTATGAATCAGCTCATTCTGAAGGACAAGACCAAAACCAAGAAGCAGAAGTTACATGAAACCAGGGGGAGAACTCTGAAGAGAGGGAGTAAGGTCCCCAAAACTGGAGCTGCCCCCACAAAGTGAAACCACCGGCTGGGACATGAAACTGATTGAGCAAGTTAAGGGTCAGACTCCCATCCACGATTCCAGGAAGCTAGCGATGCATCACCCTCATTCATGTCCTCTTCTCATCCCTTTTACAGTCAGCCAACCTTGTTTTTTCCCCCTACTTCTATCCCCAAACACCCCCTTCCTCTCACCCCAGCAGCTTGAGGCTCTCTCTGCTCTACAACCTCAGCGTTTATTCTTCCATTGAATATTTCTAACATATTCTACTTGCACTCCAGTCCCCTATGATGAAAAGGCATCTTTTTTGAATTTAGTTCTAGAAGGTCTTATACATCTTCATAGAATTCAACATTCAAAAAACTAAGATCATGGCATCTGGTCCCATCACTTCATGGCAAATGGATGAGGAAACAATGGAAACAGTGGCAGACTTTAATTTTCCTGGGCTCCAAAATCACTGCAGACAGTGACTGCTGCCACGAAATTAAAAGACGCTTGCTCCTTGGAAGAAAAGCTATGGCAAACCTAGCAAGTTAAAAAGCAGAGACATTACTTTGTCATCAAAGATGTGTATAGTCAAAGTTATGGTTTTTCCAGCAGTCATGTATGGATATGAGATTTGAACCATAAAGAAGGCTGAGCACTGAAGAATTGATGCTTATAAACTGGTGTTGGAGAAGACTCTTGAGAGTCCCTTGGACAACAAGGAGATCAAACCAGTCAATCCTAAAGGAAGTTAACCCTGAATATTCATTGGGAAGACTAATGCTGAAGTTGAAGCTTCAATACTTTGGCCACTTGATGCAAAAAGCCGACTTACTAGAAAAGACCCTGATGCTGGGAAAGATCGAAGGCAGGAGAAGAAGGGGATGACAGAGGACGAGATGGTTGGATGGGATCACCAACTCAATGCACATGAGTTTGAGCAAGCTCTGGGAGATAGTGAAGGACAGGGAAGCCTGGCATGCTGTTGTCCATGGGGTTGCAAAGAGTCAGACACAACTGAGAGACTGAACAACAGCAACATACCCTACGAGAAGGATACAATAAAAAATAAGAACAAGATCACTTCTTTAAAGGGTTTATAACTTAGGATGGATAACAGATAACTAAGTATATATGGATGCATAAAATTTTGTACTTACAGCTTTTTACAAATGTAAAATTACATTATCTTAGTGGATGATTAGAGGGAAGTGTACCAGAGTCAGGGGAGGGCATCGAGTCCTGGGAGTGAAGGACTCTCTCAGAAGAATGATGTTGAAGCTAAGACCAGAAGAATTAGTGTGTATTTGCTGAAGGAAACACCAGGGTCTCTCTCCTCCCAATCTGCAAACCCTCTGAAACCCATCTTTACTTTGCATACAATTGTTCTCTTTTATCAACCACTCTTAATTCTCTTGCTTCTAAAGCTCTGCTTTCCTTGACCTCTTTGCTGAGAAGAGAGAACCCTATTGTCTCTTCCCAATGCCCTGGTTTAGGCTTTTTTTTTTTTAAGTCTGGGGTCTACTTGACTTCATTCGCTACTGCGGAAAGAAAGGCACAAGTGGACACTCACTGGAAGACATGCCTAGGCCACACTGTGCGTTTTGGAATCATGGAAGAGACATGGGATGGACGCTCAACAAGGGGAATAAAAGAAAATGACTGGATATGGCCAGTTTGTTGTTGTTCAGTTGCTCAGTCGTGTCTAACTCTGTGACTCCACAGCCTGCAGCACGCCAGGCTTCCCTGTCCTTCACTATCTCCAGGAGTCTGCTCAGACTCACATCCATTGAATCAGTGATGCCATCCAACCATCTCATCCTCTGCCACCCGCTTCTCCTCCTGGATCAGTTTGGCCAGGACTTAACTCGTCCCTCCTCATCTCTTTTCCTAGCCTACACCATGGATGATCCAGAGCCATGGGGAAATGGTTTTCAACATAAATGTTCTTATCCAAGATGGTGAAAACAACGGCAGCAATCATAGCATCACCTTTATGTTTACACTGCACTGATGCGACTGCAGCCATGAAATTAAAAGATGCTTACTCCTTGGAAGGAAAGTTATGACCAACCTAGATGGCATATTCAAAAGCAGAGACATTACTTTGCCAGCAAAGGTTCGTCTAGTCAAGGCTATGGTTTTTCCAGTAGTCATGTATGGATGTGAGAGTCGGACTGTGAAGAAGGCTGAACGCCGAAGAATTGATGCTTTTGAACTGTGGTGTTGGAGAAGACTCTTGAGAGTCCCTTGGACTGCAAGGAGATCCAACCAGTCCATTCTGAAGATCAGCCCTGGGATTTCTTTGGAAGGAATGATGCTAAAGCTGAAACTGCAGTACTTTGGCCACCTCATGCGAAGAGTTGACTCATTGGAAAAGACTCTGATGCTGGGAGGGATTGGGGGCAGGAGGAGAAGGGGACGACAGAGGATGAGGTGGCTGGATGGCATCACTGACTCGATGGACGTGAGTCTCAGTGAACTCCGGGAGTCAGTGATGGACAGGGAGGCCTGGCATGCTGCGATTCATGGGGTCGCAAACAGTCGGACATGACTGAGCGACTGATCTGATCTGATCTGATCTGATGTACCTACAAATTA
Organism: Bos indicus; assembly: GCF_029378745.1. Lineage (NCBI taxonomy): Eukaryota > Metazoa > Chordata > Mammalia > Artiodactyla > Bovidae > Bos > Bos indicus. Next base: position 31,474,704 of record NC_091771.1, on the reverse strand, counting down.
AGGTTCCCAATCAACTGTCTTCTGTGCTATTTGGGAAGCCTGACCAGCTAAGATTCACAGCTGTGAAGATGAAGCAGAAACCAGCTGTTCTTCTTGAAGGGCTTTCAGTGCTGAGTGGCCCCTTAGGACATGAGTCACTGAGAAATGGATTAGGTGAACACCACCACGTGTTCAAGATTACCTAAGTCAACAAAGAGATCATCTCAAAGCTAGGTGCCCTTTGTTTTTAAAGGACACGTTTTGAGTACAGACAGTCACGAATTCTTCACTAACATAAGTGAGTCATTTCAGCAAAATTCAGTTCACATCACAAAATGACACACTTACTCAAGGGCCAACACACAGCACAATAAATACAACCATGTTCCCATCTTCAAATAAAACGTGATGGGTTAGTCGACGATAGTTGCTTGGGCAGATTTTAAGTGAGTATGTTAAAAGTGCTCTAAAATAAAAGAGTCCTCCACGCACGCCAAATTCACGCTGGAGGTTGACATGGACCTCAGATGATGACTGGCGGTGAAACAGACATCAGGAGAATTCAATTCAATATGGTCCGTGCTTTCCCTTGTGAAACTAGAGCAGAAGAGATAGTGTTCCAAGACACTGTCAGAAAACATGTTTCTTTAAAGAAATTTTCCCTCCCAAGTTTGGACTTACTCTTCCAAAATGGTGAGTGAATTAGTCCAGCTAAGCAATCCCGTGCCATCTGCTTGCCATAAAGCACACTAAAAATCAACAACTCTGTTTCTACTCGTTAGAATTTTACTACTCCTCTCTACATGGATATAGAACCACTACATTTAACATCCAGGCCAAAAGGACTAAAGTAGAAATTCTTGAAAACTAGCTTGCATAGGAGTTTCCTGTATTTCAAAGTGGCTTTGTGTGGCAAATGCTGGACTTAATGTATTTTTCACTTACCAGCTTTGAGAACAGGAAATGGGGTAGGGAAGTGAGTGGTAGAACCAGGTCTAATCTATACACCAACAATATGTGTCAAATATTCCTTCACTGCAAAAAGTTGTAGGTACACAAATTCCATTCTAGGGCGATACAATTACTCAACTCCTATACTTCCCCCCTCCCCTTCTCTAGTTCTAGCAGAATTCCCTATGGAGAAGATTTCAAAGCTATAAAACTTTCCAAATAACAACAGAGAACAAAAATCTGATCCAGCAGGAGACCATAAGTGGAAAAGAGAGTTGGAGTTTTCCAGAAAGAAAACAATACCATTAAGCACAGATGAAATGCTGTAACACAGGTTTACATTGCCTTTTAAGATGGTTTGCAATCCCCTCCAATATATGGCTACCTCTCTGCCTGTTTACATATATTTTCAGTTTCTCTAATGCCAACTTAGAAAAAGAAAACCATCTTAAAAATCCAACAGTATATAAGTCCCCCTCCTTACAACTTTCATCCAAGCCATGCAGTCTTTTGATCACACTTTCTACTGTCTCCTTGGAACAACAGATAAAACTTCTCTCTAGGTGGCAGAATGGGATTTTTTTTTTTTTCCCTCAGATTTGAGTAAACATGCTCATATTCTGGTATCAAAATATATCCCTCTCACCCTCCCAACTACTTGGTGGGAAGGTGAGTTGGTACAGCCACTGAGGAAAACAGTGTCGGGGTTCCTCAAAAACTAAAAACAGAGTTGCCATATGACCCAACAATCCCACTCCTGGGCACATATTCAGAGAAAACTATCATTTGAAAAGATATGTGCCTCTATGTTCAATGCAGCACTGTGGTGACTCAGACAGTAAAGAATCTGCCTGCCATGCAAGAGACCTGGGTTTGATCCCTGGGTCAGGAAGATCACCTGGAGAAGGGAATAGCTAGCCACTCCAGTATTCTTGCCTGGAGAATTCCATGGACAGAGGAGCCTGGTGGGCTATAGTCCATGGGGTCGCAAAGAGTCAGACATGACTGAGTAACTAACACTTTCACTCAATTATTATTATACACACACCCTTATGTTCATAGCAGCACTATCTACAATAGTCAAGACACAGAAATAATCTAAATGCCCATCAACAGATGAATAGAAAAAGAAGATGTGGTACATATACACAATGGAATACTACTCATCATTAAAAGAAAAAAAGCCACTTGCAGCAACATGGATGGAAGTAGAGATTATCACACTAAGTGAAGTTAAGTCAGGAAGAGAAATATTACTTATATATGGAATCTAAAATATGCTACAAATGAACTTATCTAAAAAAAACAGAAACCAACTTACAGACAGAGAGAACAGATTTGTGGCTGCCAAAGGGGAGTGGGTTGGAGGGAGAAAAGGATCGGAGTTTGGAGTTAGCAGAAGCAAACTATTATATATATAGGATAGATAAACAACAAGGCCCTACTGTATAGCATAGGGAACTATATTCAATATCCTGGGATAAGCCATAGTGGAAAAGAATATGAAAAAGAATGTACACATATGTATAACTGAATCATTTTGTTCTACAGCAGAAATTAACACAACGTTGTAAATCAAGTATCAGATCAGATCAGATCAGTTGCTCAGTCGTGTCAGTATCCCTAAGTAAAGATCAAAAAGAAGTAAAATGTGCTTTTCTTTTCCTTACCTTCTTGCAGGTCTGAATGTCTGAAAGAAATGATCTAAGGAAGAGACTCAGGCCTTAAACACTACCATTTTGCTAACCGGACAAGGACTGTCAATCAAACAGGGACTGCAGAGCTGCGGTCATGGCCATCCCAGACTGATGGGTGCTCGCTCTAGCACAATGCCCTTGGACAGTGGTCTTTTTCTCATGGGCCATAACAATTTTTTTTACTCTTAATGGTGAACACCAAAAATACTGGAGTGGGTAGCCATTTCCTTCTCCAGGGCATCCTCCTGACCCGGGGATAAACCCAGGTCTCCCGCATTGCAGGTGGATTCTTTACCAGCAGAACCACAAAGGAAGCCCCATAACAGCTTTTTAATCTTAACACAGAACACCAAGAATACCAGAGTGGGTAACCATTTCCTTCTCCAAAGGATATTCCCGACCCAGGGATAGAACCCAGGTGTCCGGCATTGCTGGTGGATTCTTTACTGACAGAGCCACAGGGAAACAATAACTTTTTATTCTAAACACTGAAAACCAAACTCCTTGCTTTTCCTTAATTCCTAGATTTCATCATTCAAGATCTTCCAGATAATTGCTGGTGGTGAGAGTACTGATTTCAAAATCAGAAAGATCTAGGTTTCCTGGCCCGGACACTCCATCAGAATGTAACATCCGTGGTTTCCATTCATAAAACAAAGTTAAAAGTGTGCAAACGGATGGACGTTTCTCAAGAGATTCATGGTGACATGCACATTCCGCCCCCAAAGATAGACTTCTCCCCAGCCCCAGCTCATGAAGCATCAGGGTCCTCCCCTTGACTGCAGCTTCATTAAGAAAAAGCTCTAGGTCTCTGTGGTTTCTGGGATCTAAAATGCAAAAAGCAGACATTCCCAGAAACAACCCGGCAGAGGGCAGCCCGGCCTGTCCGGGGACCAACCTGATGCGAAGGAATCAAAGCACCGCTGGCCTCAGCCATCCCCCTGTGCAGGCTCAGGTCACTTAGAGCTCCATGTGGGAGGACTTTGGGAGCCTATGGACAGTCATGTTCTTAATGGCTTTAGAGATCCTTCTCCGACTTGAATTTTTTGGAAGGGCCTTGAATAGCCCATGATAAGAAAACCCAGATGACGGAAATTCTGTCTTAAAGGAGCCTTTAATGGAGTCTGCTGCACACAGCAGTAGAACCTCCCAGGGCCACCACAGGCCACAGTCGCAGTGGAGTCTCACATTCTTTGGAGCTGGCAAAGCTCCAAGGAGAGAATGGTTTGGAAGGAGGAGAAAGACTAGCACAGTCTCAGCCATGCTCTTTCCCTTCTCCCCTTTTCTTTAGGCTGTAAGGCATGCTAAGAGGAGGGGGGTTTGGGGTCTGACAGAACCAGACTGAAATGATTCCAATTCAGGGGAAGTATTTAATTTCGCTAAGTCATGCTTGACTCTTTGTGACCCCATGGGCTGTAGCCTGCCAGGCTCCTCAGTCCATGGGATTCTCCAGGCAAGAATACTGGAGTGAGTTGTCCTTTCCTTTTTCAGGGGATCTTCCCGACCGCAGGGAGCGAACCCATGTCTCCTGCAGCTCCTGCACTCGCAGGTGGATTCTTTACCACCGAGTCACCAGGGAGGCCCATCTTTACTTTATTTAAGTATTAATTCTTAGGCACTCTGTGATCTTAGGAAAAGTACTTAATTTACCTAAGCCTCAGTTTTCTCATTGGAAATGGCAACCCACTCCAGTATTCTTGCCCGGGAAATCTCATGGACAGGAGAGCCTGGCAGGCTACAGTCCATGGGGTCACAAAGAGTTGGAGACAACTGAAGCGACTTAGCAGACTGAAAAGAAGGGCTAAGCACTAAACAGCACTTTCCCCTTCTTCATTGATATAATTTTATCAACTCCAGGCACATAACTAATCTTTCAATCCAAGTTATCATCATTTCAGGTTCTATATACCTTAAGTTAATGAACTAGATTTATGAAAGATATAAAAATATTTCACGGGCTTGGGAAGATGTGGACATGAGACCTCACTGTAAGGAGGGATACAGGATATACTTGAGATTTTTCCAACCTACAAAGAAGGTTTCCAAATTTACACTGTTTAAACAGTTCTTGCTTAATCCACATTTTCATTCATCAGTCGCCTGAAGTAGAGCAGCAGCTTCTTGTCCTTTGTCTCCTTGAGGACTGCGCCCACAGCCTCAGCACCAACTCCCGTCCAGAGAGAATCAAATTCCCCACCCCTCTGACCTAGGACGGCTCTGACCATCCCAGTGTGGCAGGAATGGCACCGTAGGGGTTCCAAGGCTTTGTCACCAGTTCAGATGGCTTCCACCCCCAGGAAGGAGGCCGGGCTAGATGACTGGGTAGCAAAGGCTGCGTGCAGGAAGGAGGCCCCATGACAGCCAGGGCCTTGGGGCCAGCTGCAAAGCCAGGGGACCATGACTGCATGAATGACCCAGCTGAGCCACACCCAGATTTCTAACCCACGCACTCATGAGACAACGGATTCTTGTTGTAGCCCACTGTAATGTTTGGGGGCAGCTTGCTATGTGGCAAGACATGACAGATACAAATGCTATCATGACTCAAGCCCGGGAAGCAGTGATTCACCCACGGGGAAGGGGTATGCTCTTTCCGTATCCAAAAGTGTCCAGAGTTCACACAACACTGGGTCGTAAATGCCCTATAGGTGGCCCGAGATGCCCTGGGGGAGGAGCAGCAGCTTACCCTCTTGAGTTTCACAAGAAGGGTCCCTGCACCCATGGTTCTGCCTGGCATGAGGGCAGCTCTGTCTGCAACAGGGCAGCGACTTTGCTCACCCCTGGGAACAGACCCCTGGCATGTCCCAAAGTCAGCAGAGCATACTGCTCCAACAGGGAACCATTCAGCCACCCAAAGGGGGACGCTGGTCCCAGCAGAGGAATTCAGACACAGGGGCTCGGTCAGACACACAAAGCATTGCCAGGCTTCTGCCATTCTCGTGCAGGGTTTCTTAGAGGGAAGCAGGGCTGGACCACGGCGTGTGGGTGGAGGTCAGGTCAATAGCATGGTATCTTTCCAAGAACTCTGTAGGCATGCACCCACATTTCTGTGGAGGACAGGCTGAGTGTCCCATGGTGTGAGTCAGAGAAGGAAGACTATGGTAACCTCACTGTCTAGACCAGCAATTCAGTCCTGGCTCCTAACTCACATACGATGCTCTGCAAAACAGACCTGCTCACTCCAAGCACTTTATTCCAGAATTCCTCTGCTAACATGTACTCTCCCTCATAGATACAGTTTCCTCACCTTGTGTTAGGTGTCTAGTAATAGTTGTGTCCGACTCTTGTGAGTCCCCTATGGACTGTAGCCTCCCAGCCTCCTCCGTCCATGGGATTCTCTGGGCAAGAATACTGGAGTGGGTTGCTCTTTCCTCCTCCAGGGGATCTTCCCCACCTAGGGATCGAACCTGCATCTATCTCTTGTATCTCCTGTATTGACAGGTGGATTCTTTACCACTGCGTCACCTGGGAAGCCCTGCTAGATGTCCAGTAATGATTTAATTTAGTGCCTTTTCCAGACTGGCCCTGGAGCAGGTACCTCCAAGGTGGCCAGACCTCTCACCTGACCCCTAGGGGGCTAGTTTTTAAATTTTTAATTGGAGGAAAATTGCTTTACAATGTTGTGTTGGTTTCTGCTGTACAACAATGCAAATCTGTCATTATATATATATATATATATATATATGTCTCCTCCCTCTTGAGCTTTCCTCCCCTCCCACCCCTCTAGGTCATCAGTGAGCACCAGGCTGGGCTCCCTGTACTGTACAGGCAGCTTCCCGCAAGCTAGCTATTTCACACATGGGAGTGTATATATGTCATCGCTACTCTCTCAATTCGTCCCACTCTCTTCTTCCCTCTCTGCGTCCACAAGTCTGCTCTCTACATCTGTGTCTCCATTCCTTCCCTGCAAATAGGTTCATTAATACCATTTTTCTAGATTCCACAATCACATGTTAATATCGGCTATATTCAGTTGCAGTGAGGCGGATGAACCTACAGCCTGTTATAGAGTCAAGTTGATCAGAAAAGACAGACTTTCAAAGCATGGTCTCTGCCTCAGGCCTCAGCACCACCGGGGATCTAGTTAGAAGTGCAGATACTGGGCCCCACCCCGACCTACTGAATCTGGGCCCAGCACTGCCCTTCGAGCTCTCCAGGTGATTTGAATCATGATAGTACGATGCCCTTAACCTCGCCGCCCACTGGAATCACCTGGGAGCTTTGCCATGACTGATGCCTGGGTCCCACTCAAAAACTCGTGATCAATTGGATTGGTCAGAAGCGCAGCCACGACGAGAGGATTCTAAAAATTAAGCTCCCCATATGATTCTAATGTTGAGTCTAGGCTGAGGACCCTAGAGAAAAGGGTTTCCACAAAACTCTGCTAGAAGCCTAATTACTGATCAAGGCCTGCCAAAGGAGGCCTTGAGTTCAAGGGATTTCACATCTGCATATAATGGAAGCCAAGGCTTTTCATTTGTACAAGGTTCACTTCAGGCCTCTTTTTCACAAAAGGACCTGATCACTGTTACACTTTGCTTGTGTTGACCACATGGGTGGTAGGTCTGTGGTTTGAAAGGAAACACATTCACACTGGTTAAATAGAAGGACAGACAGCCCGGCTAAGAAAAGGACCTGTAAGCAACAGTGGTAACCTGTGAGAAGGCAAAAGCATTTGCCAAGATCTGCAATAAATGAGCCGAGGAAGGAGGCAAGTGTCTGGCATTTCAAGCCAGTAGGACGCACACAGGTGTATTATCTTCTGCAGGACAGCATGATGAGCTGGTGACGTGCCCTTGACAACAGCTTACAGAGAGTGATGCCCATGGTCCCAGCTTTTTACACCGAGTGACTTTGTTTCAGAAGCAAAGGCCTTGTAAAACTTTTATTTGTGGTCAAAAGCTATTTAATGCCTTTTTAAAATTGTATTATATAGTATTTTTCACCAGGCCCTTACTTTCTAAGACCCAGGGTCTGGTGAAGGTATTCCTGTTTGCTCTGATGACAGGTCTAAGCTAAATCTAAGAGTTTGTGGCGGGAGGGAAGTCTTGAAGTAGGTCACAGGTGTCCCAACAGAAGACAGGGCCCAAGAACAGCATGGGACCTGGAAGAGGCTCCTGGTAGGCCCGGGTCTCGTCCCTTGGTCACACAGGTCAAGGTCATCACTAAGATGTTGGTGAAGAAGAGTGAGACTCTGACATCAGAGCTAAGAACCCTTTGCTAAAATCAGTGTTTCTCCATTTCTAATGTGCAAAACCACATCTGGGGACCTTATTAACACGCAGGCTCTGATTCACTAGGTTCCTAGGGGATGCTGGGCCATGGACCACACTCTGAGAAGCATGTTGTGGGCATGTGCAGAGGATGGAGTTGGGAATGGGAGCTGGGGAAGGGAGGCACCAGCTTAAGGCTGGATCAGGGCATTCCGGATTTTTTCAGAACACGTTTCACGCCTAGTAGGCTGATCCTGCCAGGAACCCATGTGCGTCAATGGTTGAGGAAGACCTATTCTAAGCAAAGAGGAAGCTAGGCAACTAGCATCGAGGCTCCTTCAAAACAGAGGCTTGATTCTGAGTGTGTCTTTGTCATTCAGATCTGCAACAGGGTGCAGCACCCAGTGACTCAGGTTTGAGTCTATCCAAGAACAAGTAAGTTAAAGCAATAAATAGTTGTGGCTTATAGTACAGTAAAAACGGTATAGAGCACTGTGGGGTAAAGACAAAGGAGGGCTTGGCCTCTCGTAGAGGCTGGGACAGAAGGGCTGCACGGACCCCCCCACCCAGCCTTGCTGGCCCAGAAGCCTCAGGGAAGCATCGTGACCGAACCGGTGAGCTCACAGGACACAGGCATCTCAGAGTTGAACATCCCAACTCATTTCCCAGATCTTAGCTACTCACAACAGAAGACAAATATTGTCTATTGAGAAACAACTTCTTCAAGGAATCCACTGTTAACTGAGCTCCACGAAAGGCAGGGGTACTGATGACCCGGAATAAATTCATAGCTGGCCAGAGAAATTTCTTCTTTGAAATGATATTGTGGCTACATCATTCATTCCTTTTTTCCAACATTTACTAAGCACATCCATGCCAGGCATGAAACTAGGCACCAGGGATCTAAGGAGAGCTAGGACATGGGCTCTCCACTCCAAAGAGCGAGGGCAGACACATGAACAGAACTCTAACCAAGCAAGATGAGAACAGGAGGAGGGGCTTACACAGGGGCTATAAGAAGAGACCACACACAGTAGAAGAAACCAGTTCTTCAGTCTGGGGCTACAGGAAGGAGCTCATTGGGCCAGGAATTTCTCAGCTGAATTTTGAAGGCAGGGGAAGAAAAGATGCAGAGAGAAAAAAGGGTCTTGCAGGCAAACAGCACGAAAAGTGGAAAGCCCATCTAAAGAACGGTGAGTTAGTTCTTTGATGAGGGTAGTTTGTGTGGCTGGGGCACGGGGTGTGTGGAGGGAAGTGGTAAGAGATGAAGCCAGTGCCATAGCCACAATTATTCAAGCCGCAGCAGTTCAAAAGGGGGATTCCAACTGCTCACAAGAAACATTAGTCTTCTCACCAAATATTTCAGTTTACTATAAGCAGCCATCATGTTGATATTCTTAATTAAACTCCTTAGGGACTTTAAAGTTTTCTCATATTAAAAAAAAGATGCTAGCTTAGTTTAATAAATTACAGCACAGCCATACCATGAAACGCTACAGTCATTAAAACTACTACTGTAAAGTATTAATGGTGATGCGCTAAAATATGAATGATGTTTTAAGTTTAAAAGGCAATTTAAATAGATTTTTTTCCCCACTGGGGAGCATATAAACACACATCTACCACTACAATATGTTCATATGATCCTAATTTTATGTGAGTAAAAATATGTATTCATGTATTGATGATAGGAAAGAAGACTTAAACACATTTGATAAAATGAGAAAAAAATAAGGTTTTTAAAAAAGATGCCAACGTTTAAAAAGAAATCTTAGCACACACATATTTGAACATCTCTACTTTGTTTGGGGTAGAGGAAATACAAAAATGAAGAAATGTTATATGTCAGTTGAACACCAGGTTCTATTCCTGGGTGTACCACCAGCCAGCTGTTGACCTTGGATAAAAACCCATTAAACTGCTCATCTCTGAAAGAGTATATGGACCCGTGAGGTCCCACCGAGCACTCACAGTGCATGCATTTGTGAAGTGAGAGCAGATGTCTCAAGGAGCTCAAAATCAAGCGAAGGAGCAATAATCAGACATGGCTCTCAGGCAGCCAGCTTTACCAAGACTGATGGGAAATCCCCAGGAATTCTTGACATCCCCCCACATCCGCCCAGCAGCAATGCAGGAAATCTAGTCCACTATCTTCAGCAGACTCAATGGGACCATTTCCTTAATGAAACCCCCCTGCAGTCCCAGATACTAAGCCAGAGGCTTTCTTTTCAAGCCCTCCCTCCATCACCCCATTCCTCCCATTTCCTTCCCCTCCCTCAATCTGGTATAAAAATCCAGTCCTTTCATCAGCAGCATGCAATTTCCAAGGCACCCAAGTGTGTGAGGAATCAACAATGAACCTGGAAAGCATCTGGCAGGAGATCTTGTCATTCCTTGCAAGCCGCCCCAGAAGACTGAGACCAACAGAACAGAACGGACTGTTCCACGAGGTCCTTTAAACCAACCCCAACAGATGTTTTTAACCATTCCTGATGACACATTTTTACTTAACAAAAATTAAGCCCGGTGTTATTTCAAATGTTCTTCTTCCCCTAGCCACAATGAAAAATCATGATATTTACCTGATATCCAACTCCTGACTGTGCAATTGAACCAAGACCAGACTAATGCCAGCCAGCTCTGCATTTAACACCCAGGTGCCAAGACAGTTTCCTTCATTCTATTCTCACACTCACTCGCATGTACATCTCAATTTAAAGCTCTACAGAAGCTACTTACACTGTTATTTGTTCTTGCTGTGCAGGATTCCCAAGCCAGAGCAATCATCGGTTAAAACTTTGTGATCAACTGGGTAGCCTTCCTCAAGGACACCATTTGTTGATATAAAACTGTTTTGGGGGCAATATCATTTTGAATTTCTATACTGTATACATTCAAAGGAGATTTAGACTATCTCCTTGATTAAAAACCAAGCGATTCTTTGGTCTCTTCTAAAAAGTCATATAAAATAGGTTCACGCTTAAATAAGTTTAGCATCCTTGTTAAAATCAGAAACTCTTTTTAAGTTATTTGGGGAGCAAATAGGATTAATTAAAAAGCCAAGAAATATATATGGGTTTTTAAATGACTGGTCTCCTTAGAAGAGATCATGGAACTACAGTTATGAATCAGACTCTATTTCATTAAGATTCTGTTAGTGTCGAAAAAAAACAAAAACCCAAGATCATGATCAGTACTGGCCTTGGGCATCCTCTAAACAGCTCAGTTCTTTGAATCCTGATAAAGAGAAAGCTCGGAGAAGGCAATGGCACCCCACTCCAGTACTCTTGCCTGGAAAATCCCAGGGACCGGGGAGCCTGATGGGCTGCCGTCTATGGGGTCGCACAGAGTCGGACACGACTGAAGCGACTTAGCAGCAGCAGCAGCAGCAAAGAGAAAGCTAATCGGCTGGAATCAGGTGTGTTTCACTAGTGACTAAGCAAATCCAACATGATTACTAACAGCAGGGTAAAGTCCGATCATCCTTTCAGCCCCAGCTCTGGCATTGCAGGGCTTATCACCCATTCTACAGGCAATGCAGTTAAGGGAGGGAGAAAAAGAAACACTGTTCGGTCTATTTCCTGGAATCATTCATTGATTTTTGAGAGTTGGCGAAGTTTCCCTAGAAGTAATCACCTATCCTAACATCTGAATTTTACATAGGAAAACACAAAACTGACTTATTGCCAATGTCGACTTAAAAAATGCACAACATGCGAGTTGCCAGTTTAAGTTTAACTTGGGACAAAGTGAGGACTGCAGCCCGGGAGACAGCAAGCACCTCAGACAGCTCTGAGAAACTGCTCCCAAGAAGCAGGGCGGAAGGTCAGTATATATGAAATTTTGGTGACAGGGGAGTACATGAAACCAGCCACATATTCTTCCAGAAGGTTTCGACTAGTCTCACGAAGCTGTTGCTGGTCACGAGGAACAGTCATCAGCATGCAGGATTTTAGTAATTGCCTAGATATGGAGAGATACAAGAATTGGGCTCGTAAAATCGGCTCCTGAGAATATCTAACTACCTGAAGACCTGTCCTGCTGGTCTCTCCCCCAGCACAGGGTGCCTCACTCATGCTCTCCCACCCTGAGCTCCTCCAGGGGATGTTGAAGGTCAGCAGCTGCATTAGCACATGATTTAATCCTTGTGGAGGTAGGTGTTGAGCACCCAGGGCAAGTGCCAATTTGTAGTTGACAGTGGAAAAGCAACTGGATAGCCTATCACAGAATTTAATAGGGAAAGAAAAAACTTAAAATAGTAAATGAACAAGGGCAAAGTATTCAGGAACTAGAGTAGGCGACCACCTACAATTTATCTGCAATGTGATCCATCATTTGGAACACCAAAGGTACTCTGTAATTAACATTCCAAACGTGCAATTCTGGGAAAACAAAACCAAGAGAGTGTGGCTTCATAAACTTTGGCGAAAACAAGAAAAATTGCTATGCAAATTAGTTGGCTTTTGAAAGGTTACATTCATTTTGGAAATGAGAATTTTTGTCATGTGCATTTTGATTTTATATCATTAGCTCCCCTCAGGAAATTTGCGAGTGAGGTATTTCCAATTAGTTGTAGCAAGTTGTACATGTTAGCTGCTCAAAAATGCAAGAAAAATGGGGAGTTGACCAAAAGGGTCTGTGGCTTTCGCAAAGGTGTGGTGCCTTAAAATATGAAAATGAGATTGTGAGCTGGAGAAATGAAGACTAGTATCCTTTTTAGAGGAAGAATTTGCAATAAAGAGGACCTGGAAGTATCTGAATTATTGATATGTTTTTATTTCCCAGGATATCTGGAAGAAGGTAAATATATTTTTTGCAGGGGAAGGCCGTTCTCTTCTGTATTAAAGAACCTCTGATTATTTTATATCTCAGTGCACACCCACACACTATTAATACCTCATAAAATTACACAGCACCCAACAGTAAGCAGAGCTGGGACCTGAAAAATCCACAGAACAGAAACTTGGCCCCTATCTAGACACCGTTCCCTAGACAGGAGCCCCTTCCTCAGTCTGAAAGCCCTGATGAAGTTTAGAAATTAGGTAGCTGATTATCTTACAGGGAGACAGCTGTGCACCCTGGGGAGAAGCCTGTGTGGTTTGCAAAGTCCCCATTAGCAATTAGAAACCCGAGCAGCTGATAGAACGTTTCCTATACACGCAGGTGAAGACATTCTCACCATGCCAATGTTTCTCTCCCGCTTTCTCCCTATAACACATATGTATAAAAATGTTTTTTTTTTTTTTAATTCACAAAAGAGTTCCAAGATTTCTGCCTCATTTAAGTAAAATGAAGAGGAATCATAAGAGAATCTCACTTGCGGTTCAGAAAAGCTTCCACGGATCTAAGCTGCTTTTAACCACGAACAGAGCTATCCTTTGCTAGTTTTTGAAACAAAATAAATCTGTGTGAAGCAGAAAATCCAATAAACCATATACATTTTCCTCCATGTTTTGGATTCACAGTAATTTACCTAGATTTACTTTTACATAATAGACAGATGGACTTCATGTAATTAAAACGCTCCAAGCAATTATATTTCAAAATATCGTGACTTTGCAAACCCCCAAATGTATTTTTGAGGTAAAAAAGCAGTACTCCACTCAATATAGTTGTTTTAGCAACACTTCCAGTTTAGAGCGCGTTCTCTCCAATTACGAATCCGTTTTGCCTGTCGGTTTAACAGTTTCATCCATCTAACTGGAAGCATTACTTGTTATTTAGAAACTGAAGGATTACTAGTCTTCCCACTGAGAAAGAATATTTAACTGTTACTACCTTTTGAGTTTAACAAACATTAAAAAATATATATGCCAGCCCTCTCGCTTTCCTTCTCAAGAATCTTTGCAATAACTTATTTTATGTTACTGCATTTTAGTTCACACTGTATCTTTGCCCCAGGACGATTAAAAGCCAGGCGCTCCAAAACCTGGCTCCCTGCGCCCACCGAGGCTGAACTAGGGATCTTGGCCACTGAGCCGAAACGGCGAGTTCGAGCCCCTAAATGCCCTAGAGTTTTGGCGCCCCGCTGGGGGCTACCTCCACACTAACCCGGGGGCAACCTTCTGGTCCCGCCGCCAGTTTCCCCAACACCGGGCAAAGGCGCGGACCTCACCGATTCCTCAAATCGCATCTTTTGTTCCAAATCGTTTCCTTTCAGAACTTAAAAAACTAGACTTGCAATTCTGAAACTTAACTGGATTTGGGTCCTCAACTGCCGTCGGCGGTCAAGGTCACTCAGGTCAGCGACCTGGGCGAGTAGACCCCTGGCCGAGTTTCCACTCCGGTTGGCTGCGCGCAGCGCGCTCAGGCGCCGCGAGTAACGAGCGGCGGCGAAGAGTCGACGCCGGGGAACGTTCCCCGAGACGCGCGGGCTCGGGAGCCCTGAGTGGCTCGAAGGGTACCAGCTGTCGCCATCTCCTGGGATCTGTGTGCTCCCGCCGGGCACGCGATCCCCTCCCCAAGGGCTCACCTCCTTCCCTCGGGAGACGCTACGTCGCCGTCAGTGCCCAACATCGCCCAGCCCCCGGGCAGCCTCGCAGGCATCCTCGGAGCCGCTGTTCCGGGGGGACCCCGGCGGACCCGGCCAGGCCCTCTGGGAACAGGCTCTGGATGTCTGGCAGGTCCGAGCTCACGGCACTCCCTGAGCCCAGAACCGGGGTGGGGGTCAGTTGGCTTGCGGGAGGTCTCCAGGCGCCAAGGGGCCGCCTCAGCGCGGAGCCGAGCGCGGCGATGCTCGCGGACCCCAAATAGCAGCTCTCCGGGGGCGCCCACCCCGACGGCCCGCCGGAGGAGAAAGGACGTCACGGCCCCAGGCGGCTAAACCGCAACTAGTGTCCCGATCCCCTCGGAGCCCTGTCCCCAACCCGCCCGGGGGGTGCCCGGCCGCGCCTCACCTGTGAGCAGCAGACCGCCAAGCAGCGCGCACAGCAGGACCCCGGTGTCCCAGCAGCTGACCATGGTGAGCGCGACGCGGCCTGCTCGCCCGGTGCCCGCGCTCCTAGCTGGCGCCCACCGCAGCCGGTTCCTTCTCGCTCCGCCGCCGCCGCCGGCCCTGCTCCCCGGGCGCCCCTCTCCGCAGCCCCAGCAAGAGACAGCCACTTCCCCCGGTAATCCTCGGAGCCCGGCGTTCTCTGGCCGTTGAGTTCCAGCCCCGGGGCCGGTTCCGAGCCGCCGCCGCCGCCGCCGCCTGGGAGGAGCCAGGAGGAGTGTCGCTCCGGCGCGCTCCGAGCCTCCACCGGACCTCGATGAAGAGGAGCCGAGGGCGGGGGCGATTTTTAACCTTTCCCCTGCCCACTTCCTACCCCGGCACCTCCTTCCAGTGACGTCAAGGGGTCCCCCACCCCTCATCCGCCTCCCCACCTACCCTCTTCCTCCGGGACCTGACTCCCTACGGCTCGGGAGTGGGCGGGGGCCGCGGCGGGCGGGGGCGGGAGCGCGCGTGGGGAGGCGCGGGCGGCGGCGCCCCTGGGGCACCGACCTGCAGGTTCAGGGTCCTGGCTCCGGGCTCCTGCCCCTCTCCCCTCCTCCTCCCCTTCGCTCTCAGGAAATCCTTGCTGTCTCTCTCCGCCCGGCTTACTCAGCCCTGGGGGCCGCCCGAAGCTGGGAAGGGGACGGGGCTGGCCCTCCACTGCCCGGCTCCGGGGGCGGAAAGTCCGACCCTGGGAAGCGAGCCGCGCCTCCGAGACGGTGTCCTTGGCACGGAGGGGCGAGGCGCAGGCAGGCTCCCTCCCCGTTTCCATGCTCTTACCGCGCCATCCCGCCGCCCGCCCCCTCCGCCCCCGCGACTCCCCCGACTGTCCCCATACATCTAGGACGGCGCCGGACACCCTGGGCACAGGGGTCCGCGCCAGGAACGCCCGCGGGACCCGACGCTTGGCTGGCACCTTCGAGATGACCGCGAAGCCGCCGGGGTCCCTGGGGAGCGTGTCAGTGTCTTTTCGGCCTCACAGATGAACCCGCCCAAGTCATTTCCTAAACCCGCCGCTTCTAGAAGCAAAACAAGCAATAACATTACGATACCTTTTCAAAGGCCGAAACGTGAAGCTGCTCCTGCAACGTTCAAGGGCCGAGCGCTTGAACTTGATTAAATTCTCGAAAAGAATCTTTTCTGACGGCAGCTTGCTCCGCAAGGCGAGTGACTCCACTGCTCTTCGAACAAAACCCAGTGAAATTAACATGAGGCACTAAATCATTTGGGATGACACTAATTCCACCTTGTTCCCCAATTATGTCTCCATTACCTCATAGGCTGATACGGTCCCAGGCTCCACGGAGCAGCCCAGTCTTGCCTCTGTAAATACCGCTGGTTTGAAGAATACTTCTATTGGAACTGCCAGATAGTCACGATAAAAGGAGTGTGAAGGCTCCTAAACCCGGGGCCAGCGACTCTTCCTGAAGGACTGGACGGCCTCCCGCCTGGCAAGGTTAGGCAGAGTTGCCACACCTGTAGATGGCAGTGCAAGGAGAGGTCCCCGCCGCGGGCGCTCCACGCGGCAACAGCGCACCGAGCGCTGGGGCGCGGGAGTCGGAGCCCCACGCGGCTCCGAGGAGAGAAAGACCACGCGGAACCTGGGCGCGCCTATCGGCTTCTCCACTTTTGCTGCTTTTCCGGGGCTCCTCTCCCCTCTCCCTGGCTCTTTCTCTCTCCTCCCTCAAGCTTGACTTCTTCAAAACCGCAGTATCATTCCGCGAACACTTCGTTAATTACGAATCGCAGGGTTAGAGGCTGATAACTGATCTTTCTTGCGACTGATCCCTCCACCCTCGGTCACAGTCTGGGACACACCCGCAGAGCCAAGGTGTCCCCCTTGCCTCACTTCAGAGCTGCTTGTCCGTCCCATGCTCTATCCCCAGAAGAGGCTCCGCATCGCCCTTCTACAGCGCCTCTTGGAGCCGAGCATCGTGTTAGGGCCCCAAACGCTGAGATGGGAAGATGTCTTCCCAGGGGCTTAGTTCTGGAGAGGAGATTGATGCGTCAAGAGTATACGACATGACAGTTCGAGGATGCCAGTGCTGGAGGGAGCTTGAGTCCAAGATGGGCACAGAGATGAGGCGGTCTTTCCAAGAGCTCAGGAATGTTTCTTAGGAAAGACACTTAGCTGACTCCGGGGTGGGGTTGTGTGTGTTGGTGGCAGCGGGGTGGGGGGGGGGCAGTCCATAGGACAATCTATAACAGTTTATTACAACCCTTCAAATGCTATTTGAGACACAACCCTCCACATGCCTGCTGCCAGAAATGAATCTACATCGAGTTTATTTGTGAAGCCAGAAGGGTTATTTGATGGACAGCTGAAACAATTTCATAACCTCAGACGTCCATCAACAATACTAGTATATTGTACATGCTCTGTCGCTCAGTCGTGTTCCCACTCTGCAAATCCATGGACTGTAGCCCGCCAGGCTCCTCTGTCCATGGGATTCTCCAGGCAAGAATACTGGAGTGGGTTGCTGTGCCCTCTTCCAGAGGATCTTCGCCACCCAGGGATGGAATCAGCATCTCCTCCATCTCCTGAGTTGGTTGGCAGGCAGATTCTTTACCACTGAGCCACCTTGGAAGCCCATAAGCCACCTGAAAGCCCATATAAGCCTGGAATATTGCTCAGCGATTTAAGGTTAAAGAGTCCCAGTGGAATCTAACTTAATTTATACCAAAAACATTCTGCATTGAATTATCTCACACAAATTTCCCAACTATCCTTTTGATAATTGCAGGCTTTTAATTATAGTCGATGGCCACCTGGTGGCTCAGAGGTTAAAGCATCTGCCTGCAATGCGGGAGACCTGGGTTCCATCCCTGGGTAGGGAAGATCCCCTGGAGAAGGAAATAGCAACCCACTCCAGTATTCTTGCCTGGAGAATCCCATGGAAGGAGGAGCCTGGTGGGCTACAGTCCATGGGGTTGCAAAGAGTTGGACACGACTGAGCGACTTAATTAATTGTAGTCAGCAATTTATTTACTATTTCTTATTTTGTTACTTGTATTAGCCTCCTCACAGAGAACTCAAGATGCTACAAGTTGTCACAAGGTTTTGTTCTCATTTCACTCTAGCTCATAAATTTTAGCATTGAGAAAAACAAATAGCTAAGCTAAAATGATGGAAAATAAAGGTATGGCTCACAGCCCTCCCCACTGAAAACAGATAATACTTTTGGATGAGAATAGGCTGCAGCGCTCTTCCAACTAAATCACGAAGGAAAGGGGTTTTATAGATAATAGTGATGGAAAAGATCAATTTCAATGTGCCTGGTGGGTATAAAAAGCTATTGAAATACACTATCTGCTTGCTTCCTGCTCAGATACAAAAGAACATTTCATCTCCTGCAAAACCAGACACTCTCTCTTGTTATCAGCTACAAACATTCTCTTGAGGATTCCTATTCAGAGGCAGACTGTTGGTAAAACCAACAGCTTTAATATTCAAGACCGAACAATGATATGGGAGCATCATGTGAGAGGCAGGAGGGGACCCAGGGCCTCGTCCTCCTTCAGTGGACCAAGTGTGGAGCCGATCAGCTTCTAGTCACAAAGGCTCAGTCAGGACTTCTTCATCCCCTCGTAGGTTAGGTGGTTTCAGAGCAAAGAAAAACTGCTCCACGCTACACACTGCGTAGCATACTTATGTGTGGTTGGTTATAAGAACCAAATGACTTTTTAAAACCCTTCTGTGTTATATGAAAAAAAAAACAAACAAACAAACCCATCTCCCAGCACATCTCTGCTTCACAGCTCAGCCTCTGAGATCTGAGTAGCACATGCTCACAATCTTCCTTAGGGAAACTGCTGAATTCACCAGGCAGGTACTACTCCAATGCTGATAAGTTCTGATGGAGTTCCTTAGGGAACCTCCACTTACCCACCACTCTTCTTTTGGCTCCACCTGCTTCTCTCCATCCCTGCGCACCTGTTCCTCACCTAGGTTGGTGCTGCTGCTGTTTATCTCATTTTGACTGATTCAGGCATTCAGCTTCTTTTAGAGCCTGTGTCTCCCAGCTCACTATACTTTTGTTACTGCAGCCTAAGATCAAAGGAGCCCTTTCTGTCAGCCACTTTGTACCCTGGAGGCTTGCGGGACATGCTCTTGGTTAAAAGACCCGAGGCTTTTTCATTGGGAGCCGTGTGGTCTCGTTATACTGGGCCAGTCATAGTGTTTGATGACCCATATTGCAGACACTTTGACACAGTTTTTTAAATGTTCTTGTTTCATTTAGTCTATCTTTCTGGCCTGTTGAAATCTTTCTGATCTCCAATTCCGCCATTCAGCGCATTTTCTATATGTCCTGCTTCACATTATCCAAAAAATAGGATAAATGTGCCTTCTGTCTCATCATTAAAATCACTGCCTAAGGCAAAGTTCAATGAATGGAGAGAGGGAAGAGTCTGCAGAAGTTAAGTAAACCAAAGTATTCTGTGTCATTTTCTCTAGCTGTGAGCTTCCCAGGTGGCACATGGTAAAGAATCCACTGGCTAATGCAGGAGATCCTGGATCGGGTAGATCTTCTGGAGAAGGAAATGGCAATCCACTCCAGTATTCTTGCCTGGAAAATTCAGAGGAGCCTGGTGGGCTGCAGTCCATGGGATCGCAGAGTCAGACAAGACTGAGCACTCATGCAGGCATCTCCAGCTGCATCTTCACCATGGGAGGCTGTGTGTTAGCTTTTAACCATTTACCATGTTATTATTCAGGAATGGTCCTTGCAAGAGGTAATAAAACAGGTGAGTTTTATTCAAGGTATTTTAGGAAAGTTAAAAAAAAAAAAAAGCTCAGAAGGATATAATCAGAGAAGACTGGGGCAGGAGAAAAGGCAAAACAGAAAAAGAACAAATACCTAAAGGAAAAGCAGCTGGCTAAGGAAGCCTGCATAATGGTTATCTATTCAGTAGATTGAACAACTTTTGCCAAAGATTAGTTTTATCTCCGTTTATAACTTTCGGCTACTGATTTTTACTTATTTTTTTTAATGACATTACTTTTAATATAGGGCTTCCCTGATAGCTCAGTTGCTAAAGAATCCACATGCAGTGCAGGAGACCCTGGTTTGATTCCTGGGTGGGGAAGATCCACTGGAGAAGGGATAGGTTACCCACTGTACTTTTCTTGGGCTTCCCTGGTGGCTCAGCTGGTAAAGAATCCACCTGGAATGCAGGAGACATGAGTTCGATCCCTGGGTTAGGAAGGTCCCCTGGAGAAGGGAAAGGCTACCCACTCCAGTATTCTGGCCTGGAGAATTCCATGGACTTTATGGTCCATGGGGTCGCAAAGAGTCGGACACAACTGATTTTCACTTTTAATATACTCTTAGTTATAAAACATTTTAGACAAATGCAAAGATGAGAGGGCTGGGGGATGAATCATAACCCCATCATCTCAGCAAACCTACTGTGATGTCTTGCTATATTTCATGTTAATCTTTTCTCAGAGAGTGCATTTTTCTGTGTTTCTATAGAGCCTTCATAATTATTATATTTAATAGCTATGAAATACTATCCTTCCGCTGGACACTTCACTTTCACCATTATAAATAATTCCAAAATGAATTTGACACTGGAATGTTTTTTAGTCAGTTAAGCACATACAGACACTCCGTATCCATTCCTCTCCTCCCTACGAGCTGCTTTCATATACAAACACACACACAGTCACACACACACACACACACACAAGTTAATATTCTCGCCTCACTTGAGGCTTGCACCAGCTTAGTCCAACAGTGATCTGGCAACCGATCAGAAGGAAAAGTTTTGTGGTGTGGTGCATAATCCAGAAAATGTATTTTCTCATTCAGTAATGAGAAAAAAAAATTTTTTTTTTGCACCCATACACAATCCCGGGCCAGTCTTGTTGAAAACAGTAGCGTAGAAGATTTAACGAGTGCCCTCAAAGGCCTTACAGTTTGAGACAGCCAGATTTCATGAAACATTAGGAAACAATTTACTGCAATTAAAGCAATTCTACAGCAAGAACAAGATACAGTTGTGAGCACAAAAGGAATTACTGATCACTGGACTGGGAAACGGTTTTGATGGTAGTATCAGATTTGTGTTGGCAGAGATGGGAAGGCGTCCTGACAAAGAGAAAAGGGAAGAAACCCAACTCCGATGGGGGGACTGTGTGGGGCAGGGGTGGCCAGTGGAGGAGGGAGAGGACCAGGGAATGGGGAGACAAGCTCCAGCAGGTAAGGCTGAGGGACCTGGACCACCCGGTGTGTGTGGTCAGTTGTATGCTGCTAAGTCGCTTCAGTCGTGTCCGACTCTGTGCGACCCCATAGACGGCAGCCCACTAGGCTTCCCATCCCTGGGACTCTCCAGGCAAGAACACTGGAGTGGGTTGCCATGTCCTTCTCCAATGCATGAAAGTGAAAAGTGAAAGTGAAGTCACTCAGTTGTGTCTGACTCCTAGCGACCCCATGGACTGCAGCCTACCAGGCTCCTCCATCCATGGGATTTGCCAGGCAAGAGTACTGAAGTGGGGTGCCATTGCCTTCTCCGGGTCAGTTGTATAGGTAAATTTAAATGTGTCCCATCCTGCCAGTCCTAGGAAGGGATGGTTTAGGATGGTTAGACTAGCATATCGGGGATTAAAGGGAAATAAAACTGAAATGAACTGAATAAACTATTAAATAAACCTATGAAGAAACCAGCTATTAAGAGGCAATAGTTCCCTGAATCACACAGCAAATTCCCACTGGCTATCTGTTTGACATAAGGTAGTGAGTATGTTTCCATGTTACTCTCAATTCGTCCCCCCGTCTCCTTTTCCCTCTGTGTCCACAGATCTGTTCCCTATGTCTGTGTCTCCGTTGCTGCCCTGCAAATGGGTTCATCGGTACCATCTTTCAAGCTGGGGCTCTGTGACAACCTAGACGGGTGGGAGCGGGTAGGAGGTGGGAGGGAGATTCAAGAGAGAAGGGCCATATGTATACTTATGACTGACGCGTACTGGAATATGGCAGAAACCAATACAATATTGTAAAGCAATTATCTTTCAATTTAAAATAAAGTTTAAAAAGAAACAATAGGATAGAACTGTAACAGTTATGGGAAGGACAAACCAAGAGGACAGGTGGCTCTGGTGAGTAGATCAGGGACAGGATGGAGAGAGAAATTAACACCGAGGTTGAGGTGAGGAGGACAGAGGAGCCCAAGAGGAGCCTAGAGAACCCCAAGTTTCCAAGGAGGACTCCAAGATCTCTGAACATTGCCGGGAAGGGGAAGCTGTTGCGATGGGGGCGGGGACGGGGGTGGGAAAAGCAGGGACAGACTTGTTAGTTTCCACCAGGTTGAAGTGAGTGGGCAATTGAAAGCAGCCTACTTTATTTTCCTGCCTGAGCCAAGACAGGGTTTAAAGTGATCCAGTGGCTCAGGTCCAGACATTTTAAGGAAGTAGAAATTCATCATCCGATTGCTGTATCCTAATGCTGGACCAAAATCTTATTTACTCAGAATGTCTGAGTTTTATGCAATGGCCAGGCTGTAACTAGGAAGTTTACTAAAAGCCATGAGTTGGATTCCCACATCTGGGTGATCAGCAGAGCTCTCCTCTTTCAGCCCTTACGTCTTCCAAAGTTCCCCTTCCCCAGACACAGACTCTGGGCAGGTCTGCTGGCCACTTCCGTGGAAGACCATCCCTTTCCTTCCTGCATCTCTTCCAGACTCCTCCCAGATGTCCTTCTCATGCGTGTCAGCAGCAGCAGAAGTCAAGGAGTCACTCTCTACCCTGGACGGTGGGACCATCTGAACCAGAAGTCAGCTAGAAGGTAGGAGCATGGCCCTAGAACTTCCAAAGATACAAAATCTGGCAAAGCTGGCATCAGATGCAAAACAAAACAGGCTTTCTTGGCAAGCATCCTAGGCAATTTAGGAACAGAAAGACGATACTGTAAGACAATTGGCCGATTTTTTTCTAGAACGTGTGAAGAAGCTGCAAAGGTTGGAAAAAGAAAGATTCCAGAAGACTGAAGAAGATAAAACATGGAATCATAAAATTTTAAAGTACAAATGAATCTCAGAGAAGATCATGTCCACACACTTGATCTCTTTAAGGAAACAGGCAGAGAGGTGATGAGCTTTGCCTACAGTGAACCTGAATCTGCAGGACCTCCTTGGGCTTATGGATTAGACTCCACCCTCGCCTCCTTCTCCAGTCCCCAGCCCTTCTGGTCTCTTAATACCAAGTCTATTAGATGGAAGGTGAGTGCTGGTCCCTAAAGACCCACTGCTCCATCCCCTGGATGAGCATGAGATGATCTGATGAATCAGCTGATGCTAGGAAGGACCTGCCTGCAGGTCAGCTCAGATTTGTCAGGTCAACGTCACCACCTTTGGGCAGATGGTCACCTGCACTCAGAAAGCAATCTTAAACAGAGAGCCCAGCACTTCTGCTAGTCAGGGCAATGGGCAGCTCCTGGGCAAGCCTGCCAGGGGTGCTCTGCCTCTGGCTGGGCCCATGACCTTGAGCAAAACCACTTAACCTCCTTGTGCCCCAGTCCCTTATCCTGGGATGTCAGCAGGGCTGATGATATAATGGGGTTGTCATGATGACTAAAAGAGAAATCCTTTTAAGCATTTATAATAGTTCCTGGACCAAAATAAACACTAAGTGCTAGCTCTTATGACATGGGTAAAGTTTGTTTGGCATGCCCCCTGCACTCTCCCTAGTCCTCTACTACGTATCCCCGGGGGGTGGACTACACACCTGCTAAGTTCCAGGTCTCCCACGGGATTGGGCCTTGAATGGTCCACCACACTGGCCACACATCCAAGGCTTGTCCCAACGGGCAAACCTGCTTCGTCTGACCCTAGGGGATCATTTGAGACCTTGTCTCCTGTCTGATTTCAAGTGTCCTCTGATGCTGATGGCCTCAAGTTGCTGGCCTGATTCTCATATGCCTGTCTGCTGAGTAGCTGTTTTGTTTTTTTATAATTAAAAAACTTCTTTTTTTTTTTTTTTTTACCATGCTGTTCGGCTTGTGGCATCCTAGTTTCCCCGACCAGGGATTGAACCCACACCCCCTGCATTGGAAGTGCTGAGTCTTAACCACTGAACTGCCAGGAAAGTCCCCTACTGAGTAAGTGGTACCTTTCATAGCCATTCCTAGGCCCAGCTCATATCACCACATTCCACTGCTTTCTTTCCTCTCCACCCTGCCCTGGTTGGCCTGCCCATCCCCTCTCTCCATGGGCCTCTGCTACAGAAGTTTGGCATAAAACCCTAAACTTCATATAAGAAAACCTCTCCTTTAATAGGCAAAAATCTTGGTCCATGAAGGTCAGCAGTGATGGGAGACATCTTGGTGAAGCTTCTCCTTCCTCCTTTCATCCCAAGATCTCCTTTCCTGAATTTCCCATTAATCTCCACTACCACTATGGAGCTGGTCTTTGGGGGCCCACAGTGCCCTGCAGTGTCCCACACGTGTGGAGAAAAGCGTCCCTTACCTGCCATGAGCTGAGCTGAAAATGGCTGTCAGTGTTATTGGGACCCCACGAAGGGATCGGATAAGATGATGGCAGAGACGGCCCCCTCCCGAGCCCCCCACAGGATGTTCTCCTGTCCATGCTGATATTCCATGTGACCTGGCTGAGCTCAAGGACAAGGAAGAATCATAGGGAAGGGACTTAGAAAAAAGCTGCTGGCCTGCCTGGCCCTCCAGTGACCACCGTTCCTTCTGCTCGACTGGGCAAACTGCAGCTTGCTTTTGCCTTTGCCTATGGGCTTCCCTGGTGGCTCAGACAGTAAAGAATCTGCCTGCAATGCAGGAGAGCTGGGTTTGATCCCTGGGTCGGGAAGATCTGCTGGAGAAGGACATAGCAACCCACTCCAGTATTCTTGCCTGGACAGAGGAGCCTGGTGGGCTACAGTCCATGGGGTTGCAAAGACTCAGACACGATTGAGTGATAATTTTTTTTTTTTCACATTTGTTCTCTAGGCTTAAAAATGGTAAATCCCCCTTTAAAAATGGTAAAGAGGAGGATAAAGGGGGAATCCGGTGATTTCAGTATCTAGAAAGAACATCAGTTATAATTAACAAGTCCTTCAAATATGAACTCAGTTTAGGAAAGCCCCAGTGACTCAGTCCGTACAAATGAAGAAAATGAAACTCAAAGTTTTAAGTGATGCATCCAGCTAAGGCCACAGGACTCAGCCTAGGACAGGCGTACAAGAGAAAGAGTCAGGGTTTCCATCCACAGCCACGGTGTCAGGCCTCGCAGATGCCTGCAAACATGGTTTTATGTTTTGTCGTGTGTGTTATCTGCTGTCATTGATAGAGTTAGGTGATTTGAGGACCCTGACCACACCTGGAAACTGAGACATTCACGACAGGACAACAGGAGTGCCATTAGCTTAAGAGACTCTCTAGGACTATGAAGAAAATCTGACCCTCAGCCTGGTCCCCTGATACCAAAATTAAGAATGGCCAGGGAGAGACTTCCCTGGTGGTCCAGTGGCTGGGAGTTCCCCTCACGATTTGGGGGACACTGATTTGGTCCCTGGCTCGGGAGCACCCCACATGCCACAGGGCGCCTGGGCCCCTGCCCCGCAAGTGCTGAGCCCAGGGCACCCTAGCAGTGCTGTGTAGCAAGAGAGGCGGCCGCTGTGAGAGGCCCACATGCCAAACTAGAGAGTGACCCCTGCTCTCTGCAGCTAGAGGGAGCCATCGAGCAGCAACGAAGACCCAAGGCAGCCAAAAATAAAATAAAACGTAAATTAATTTTAAAAATACATTCATTTTTTTTTAATGACATGGAATTCCCTGGCTGTCCAGTAGTTAGGACTCGGCACTTCCACTGCAGGGGGCTCGGGCTTGGTTCCAGTTCGATTCTGGAAACTAAGATCCCACTAGCCATGTGGCAGGACCAAAAAGAACTAAATTAAAAAAAAGAATACACAAAATTAAGAAAGGAGATAAAGATCTCAGTCTCAGGAGGAAGATATAGTAGGAAGACAGGGATCCCAGTGAAGAGCAAAGCCACATCTCAAAGCCTAGAGTTGGTGTGAACAAGAACTATTTTGGTGCTTCTCCACGGCAGAGCCTCAAACCTCTGCCTGGGCTGGCTCCACCATCCACCATCCACCAACCATCATCCAGCATCCAGCATCCAGCATCCAACATCCACTATCCATCTATCACCCACCATCCATGTATTACCCACCATCCATGTATTACCCACCATCCATAGGGCTTCCTGGAAGATGGAGAGCATGACTTTCCATGGGATCAGGGAAACAGGCCACATTCTGGCAGGAGTTTTTCTTTTTTAAAATTAATTTGTTTTAATTAGAGAAAAATTACTTTACAATATTGTGATGGTTATGAATCAGTCATGGGTACACATGTCCCCCCATCCTGAATGCCCCTCCCACCTCCCTCCCCAACCCATCCCTCTGGGTTGTCTCAGAGCACCGGCTTTGAGTGCCTCATGCATCGAACTTGCACTGGTCATCTATTTTACATATGATAATATACATGTTTCAGTGCTATTCTCTCAAATCATCCCACCCTTGCTTTCTCCCAGAGTCCAAAAGTTTGTTCTTTACATCTGTGTCTCTTTTGCTACCTTGCATATAGGATCATTGTTACTGTCTTTCTAAATTCCATATGTATGTGTTAATATACTGTATTGGTGTTTCACTTTCTGACTTACTTCACTCGGTATAATAGGCTCCAGTTTCATCCTCCTCAGTAGAACTGACCCAAATGCGTTCCTTTTTGTAGCTGAGTAATATTCCACCACGTATATGTACCACAATTTCCCTATCCATTCGTCCCCCAGTGGACATCTAGGTTGCTTCCATGTCCTAGCTATTGTAAACAGTGCTGCAGTGAACACTGGGACACACATGTCACTTTCAATTCTGGTTTCCTGGGTGTGTATGCCCAGCAGTGGTAGGAGTTTAAATGCAGGTTGCAATCCTGTTCCGTAAGGCACGTGAAGGACTTGGCATCGTTCACTCCTGCTGGGACCTTCCACCTGTCCGAGAGGGACCTGACACCTTCCTCTGCCTGTTCAGCTCTCACCCACTATGCACGTCCTGGTCCAAGTGCCACAGGTGCTCTGAAGACTCCCTAAGCATGCCAGTCAGCCAGACCTCTCTCCCCTGCTCACCAAAAGAATGTACAGTTCTGCATTTTTCTCTTGTACTTTCTTGCTTAGATGCTGTGCTGCTGCTGCTGCTAAGTCGCTTCAGTCGTGTCCGACTCTGTGTGACCCCATAGACGGGAGCCCACGAGGCTCCCCCGTCCCTGGGATTCTCCAGGCAAGAACACTGGAGTGGGTTGCCATTTCCTTCTCCAATGCATGAAAGGGAAAAGTGAAAGTGAAAACGCTCAGTCATATCTGACTCTTAGCAACCCCATGGACTGCAGCCTACCAGGCTCCTCTGTCCATGGGATTTTCCAAGCAAGAGTACTGGAGTGGGTTGCCATTGCCTTCTCCTTAGATGCTATAGAGAACTGAAAAGATGTTTTTAGGCATTTAAGTGCTTGTTTGAAAAGCAAAAATAATGAATATGCCAATTAGGCACACTTTGGATTGCAAGCAACAGCATACTTGGGCTTCCCAGGTGGCTCAGAGATAAAAAAAAAAAATATGCCTGACAATGCAGGAGACTCAGGAGATGCAGGTTCGATCCTTGGGTTGGGAAGATCCCCTGGAGGAGAGCATGGCAACCCACTCCAGTATTCTTGTCTGTAAAATCCCATGGACAGAGGAGCCTGGTAGGCTACAGTCCATGGGGTCACAATGAGTCAGACACGACTTGCTGACTGAGCACATACTTGACTAAAAGTGAATTAAACAATAAAGACAAATCTTGTGTTGCTGCACATATAGCCATTTTGCATTTCTTTGCCTTCCTTGTGATTAATACTAACCATCTGACTACTTCTGGGCAAAAAGTGGACATTCTAGTAATAAATGTTAGCGGTGTGTGACAATTGCTGGCCAGTTCCAGAAAATTTCAGGTCAGCAGGTATGCGTTTGTTACAGTGTCATTTCCTCCTGCCACGGCAACTTAGAAGCCTGTGGTAGATCTTTAAGATGCGAGTATCTTGGAGAATGAATCCTGAGTTTTCATCACAAGCAAAAAAATATATTTTTTCTATTTCTTTAATGCTGTGTATCTTTAGGAAACGATGCATGGTCGCTCACTGAACTTATTGTGGCCATCATTTCTCAGTGTGTCTAAGTCAGATCATTACGCCATACATCTTAAACTTGTGAAGTGCTGTATGTCAATTATATCACAATATAACTGGAGGGAAAAAGAAGATGCAAATATCTTGGGCTCTGAATTATCTCTTGGAAAGAAATTACCCTGGAAATTCTCAGTGAGCCCTCAACTGACACTGCATGAGAAAAGAAATAATAAACCCATATGTGAAAATCCACTGGGAATTTGTAATTAACTAATTACTGTAGCAAAATTTCCCCAGTACTAGACCTCCCCAGTGAAGTTGCTCAGTCCTGTCGGAGTCTTTGTAACCTACCAGGCTCCTCCACCCGTGGGATTTTCTAGTCAAAAGTACTGGCGTGGGTTGCCATTTCCTTCTCCAGGGGATCTCCCTGACCCAGGGAATGAACCCAGTTCTCCCGCATTGCAGGTGGACGCTTTACCGTCTGAGCCACCAGGGAAGCCTGATAGCAAAACCTAGCCCATCCTAATATATTGAAACAACAAAATGAAATTTAAAGAGTTTGCAGACATAAGGAAACTAATGGAACTTCCAAACAACATCATTATATAATGAACACTTTAATTAGGAGCAGAAAGAACAGGCAGATACCACTGAGAATCTAACTACTGACATAAAGGAAAGTCTTGAGATATAACATACCTGAAAAAGACAAAGATATGAAAGCAACTAACGAGATACTAATAGAAATGGAAAAAAGATTAAGTTATTCCAACTTAAGATGATTGATGTCCCTGAAGTAAAGAATCTAAAGATTAAAGAGAGTATTTATTAAAATACGAAAGAAAAATTCTGTGAAAGACCTGACTGTGCAGATCAAGAGAACAAATTGTATACCAGGAAAACTTAATACAGTATGATACTGAGGAGATATCTTCTAATTAAACTATGCAACTTTAAGGATAAAGAAAGAATTTGTCAGGTGTTCAGGCAGAAAGAGTCGGACACGACTGAGCGACTTCACTTTCACTTTCAGGCAGCAAAGCAAATTGCTTGCAAGGGAGAGAAATTAGACTGGCCACACATTTCTCCCTCAGTGAGAGAAGACGAGTGAGTTTCAAAGGAAAGGATCCTAGGCCAGGCCAGGACGTTGCTGAGGTTGGAAGGCAGAGACAGGCATCTCTCAGACACGAAAGAATCCGGAGGACACAAAGCCATGACTCTGCATGGGAAAGCCACATGACTTGACAATAAATCCAACCAATCAAAAAATTAACCAAATATAAGAACTTGGGAATGAAGAAACCATGGTAAAAAGATGTAAAGTAAACAGTAAAGCCACTTGAAGGCATATGTACACACACACGCGTTTCTCACGCTGGTAAAGAATCCACCAGGCAATGTGGCAGACACAGGAGACTCAGTTTCGATCCCTGGGTCAGGACAATCCCCCAGAGAAGGAAATGGCAACCCACTCCAGTATTCTTGCCTGGAAAATTCAGAGGAACTTGGTGGGCTATAGTCTGTGGGGTCGCAAAGAGCCAGGCACAACTGAGCACACACATGTATTTGTATACATATACTCACATAACTCTGAGAATTACACTCCTTAGTAGAATGTAAATGTTGTGAATGGAAGCAAAAGTCAGGAGGGGAAGAAAAGCATCAGGAAGTAAGATACTCTTACGGCAGGGGGTCCATTGACACTGCCTAAAATTTTTTTAATGTAATTTTAAAGACACAGTATATCTAATACCTTGTTTTTTAAAATTCTATTCATAACTTTTGAGAAAAAGCTTGACTTGAAGAAACTCCTTTGCTGCTTTAAAACAGTCAACCTTGACTAAGTGAAAGAAGCCAATCTGCAAAGGCTACGTACATATGGCTCCAACTGTATGCTATGCTGGAAAAGGCAAGCTATAGAGTCGGTAAAGAGATCGTGGTTGCCAGGTGTTGGGGAGGGAGGGGTGAAGAGTGGGGGACGGAGGCGTCTGGGGCAATGAACTACTTGGTGCTGCACTGCAGTGGTGGCTACACGGCATCACCCATTGGTCTGAACCCATCAAGAATGAACTCTGATGTAACCCGGGCACTTCGGGTGATGGTGATGTGTTGGTGCAGGTTCACCTGTTGTAACAGCAGTACTGCTGGTGGGGGATGCTCACAGTGGGGGCTCAGGGTAGTGGGAGCACTACAATTTCTACCCAATTCTGCTGTGAACCTAAAACTTCTCGTAAAAAAAGTAAAGCCCATTAATGTTCATTGCAGCACCATTTACAATAGCTAGGACATGGAAGCAACCTAGATGTCCATCAACAAACGAATGGATAAAAAAGCTGTGGTACATATCCGTCCATGGGATTTTCCAGGCAAGAGTGCTGGAGTGGGTTGCCATTTCCTTCTCCAGGGGATCTTCCCAACCCAGGGATCGAACCCGGGTCTCCCACAGTGCAGGCAGACGCTTTACCTTCTGAGCCACTAGGGAAGCCCACAATGGAATATTACTCAGTCATAAAAAGGAACACATTTGAGTCAGTTCTAATGAGCTAGATGAAACTAGAGCCTATTATACAGAGTGAAGTAAGTTGGAGACAAACAAATATCATATATTAACATATATATAAGTGGAATCTAGAAAGATGGTACTGATTAAACTATTTTCAGGGTAGCAGTAGAGAGGCAGACAGAGAACAGATTTGTGGACACAGTGGGAGGGAAAGAGAGGGTGGTACGAATTGAGAGTGTAGCATTGAAACATATACACCACCACATAAAATAGATAGCCAGTGGGAATTTGCCTTATGATGCAGGGGACTCAACCCTGCACTCTATGACAACCTAGAGGGGTGGGATGGAGTGGGAGGTGGGAGGAGGGAGGGGACCTATGTATACCTGTGGCTGATACATGTTGATATATGGCAAAAACCAACTCAATATTGTAAAGCAATTATCTTCCCATTAAAAATAAATAAATAATAAATAAAGCCTGTTCAAAAATGTAAACCTATTAAAATTTTTTACCCTATTAAAATTTTTAAACTTATTTTTGAAAAGTGAATTTTCATCTTCTTGCTTCACTAATTGGTGAGTACTGCAAAATTGAGTTTCCACTATTTTTGGCATTCATAGAAATCTGAGGCCTAATTTTGCTCAAGATTTCCCGGTGTCTGACAAAGAGGTTCGACTAGGTATTATTGTTGTATAATTAAAAGTCATGAAATGCCATTACGTGTGAAAAAGGAAAAAATTAGAGGGCATACGTGGGAAGTCACACAAACGAAAAGAGAAAAACATTAACCTGAAAGTGGTGATGAATTTGGCAACTTGAGGAAGACAACCCCACCACAGACACAGCTGCTCTGTGCGCATAGCACACACACTGCGACCCGGAAGTAATCCTGATTCATGCTCTTTTTCATACCAATTCCATTGTGTTTGGAACAGTTACTCACCTTTGCATTCATCTTGGGAATTTTCTGAACCTCCTTCCTTTCATTCAGCTCCTTTCCTAAATTTGCTTAATGTTTTTCTTTGTAAAATTTAGGAGAATGTAAAAGAATACTTTTTTGTTCCTGAGATGTGAAGTAGGCTTCAGATGCTTTTGAGACCAAAATGACTTATCAGGTTAAAACAAAAAAGGGAGGTAGAGGAAGTGAGGGTGGCAGGAACTAGAGAGCTCCAGGGTCCAAGAAACGCTGAACGGTCTGCTTCAGAAAGCGGAGCGTGGCTCTTGCTCTCTTGCCCAACCAGGGATGGAGGAAGCTGGTCATCTCTGAAGCGGCCAGCAGCATGATCCTGGCAAATGACAGAATTGCTCTGAACCTGTTTCCTCGTTTGTAAGACAGGGATGAGACTGCCTGCCTCCTGAGGCCCTAGCACCGGAGAGGCAACAAGATGCTTTATGCCAGATTCAGCCTCCTGGACCACGCTCAGCGGGGCTTCCCCGCTGAAATGACTCACGTGTGGATCTTCTCTGCCTGCATCTCTGCACGATCTAGACTGTCAAGCTTGTGTCTTGCCGGCTCAGTCAAGCCTGCAGATTGGTTTTACCCTGGGCCAGGGGACAGGTGTGCATGCTTGTGTGCGAGCGTGTGTGTCTGGACCTCTGAGCCCATTGAGCAGAGGTGTGCACTGGCATATTTGATGCCTGAGCGTGAATTCAGACTTCCAGTGGCAAAGAGCCTAGTTAAGAAATGTAGCCAAAATGTAAACTCTTCTTCTTTTTTAAAAAAATTGTAATTGAAATTAGTTGATTTATAACGTGTTGATTTCTGCTGTACGGCAAAGTGACTCAGTTATACAGACATATATTATTTTTTATATTCTTTTCCATTATGGTTTATCACAAGATACTGAATATAGTTCCCTGTATAAATTTTTTTTCTGATTAGAAAGACGAGGACCATGGTATCCACACTGTTGGCCTGCATGTACCATTTCATCCTTTCTGCTACTTCATTCAGAGGTTTTGAGAGGAAAACAAAGAGGGAGGAGGCATTTACATAAAACGTTCAATCTTCCTTGGGGAAGGACAGCGTTGCTGTTGTTAGAACCCAGAGTGAACACAGGGAAGAGGCTGGTGGGAAGGTAGGTACAGGGCTGAAAGGTTTCAGGTGAGATAAAAGGTGTTCTCAGCTGAGGCTTCCCTGGTGGCTCAGAGGGTAAAGCATCTGCCTGCAATGCAGAAGAACTGGGTTTGATCCCTGGGTCAGGAAGATCCCCTGGAGAAGGCAAAGGCAACCCACTCCGGTACTCTAGCCTGGAAAATCCCATGGACAGAGAAGCCTGGTAGACTACAGTCCATGGGGGTCACAAAGAGTTGGACACAACTGAGTGACTTCACTTTCACTTTTCACATATACATAAAGTATAGTGGCTCAGTGGTAAAGAATCTGCCTGCCAATGTAGGAGACATGAGTTCCATCCCTGGGTCGGGAGGATCACCTGGAGGAGATGGCAACCCACTCCAGTATTATTGCCAAGAGAACTCCGTAGTCGGAGGAGCCTGGTGGGCTACTGTCCATGGGGTCACAAAGAGTTGGACACAACCAAGCGACTTTGAGAGAGAGAGATACATAAGACCAGGGTCTGAACACAGCTGAAGACCGATGTCAGAGTTACTGAATTTTATTTATTTCCATCTTTTATCTAGATGTTTTATTTAATTAAATCATGCTGAAAGTAATACAATAAGTTTAAATTAACTTCTAGATCCCCAACTATTTAGGACAGGGTAGAGCCATTTGGAAACGAAAGCTTATTTCTTACGTGTGTGCTATGTGCTCAGTCGCTCAGTTGTGTCCGACTCCTTTACCACCTCATGGACTGTGGCCCACCAGGCTCCTCTGTCCATGGGATTCCAGGCAAGAATACTGAAGTGGGTTGGCATTCCCTCCTCTCAGGGATTCTCCTGACCCAGGGATTAAACCTGAGTCTCTTGCATCTCTGGCATTGGCAGGCTGATTCTTTACCACTGTACCAGCTGGGAAGCCTAGGAGGTCAATATATTTTTCTTTATGATTTTCAAAGAATGTTTACTACACTAAGAATTTCCGTATTAAAGGTATCTTCTTTTATATGCATGACTTGGTCAAGCCCACATTTCCTGTGGATTCACTGACTGTAATGTGGGCTAATCTAACCATGTGAAAATCGAAGTCATCACTGCTCACCAGGTGGCAGCTTGCTGATGACGCAGGCAGAATTTCCAGGGGAAAAATCATCACACTGGGGACCCAGGCTTGCAGACTGAAACCTGCAAGGTGACTGCAAACATCATGGGTATTTTTAAGTCTTGTTGCGGTTCATATTGCTTGTTTTTTCGGGTGTCATAACACTGACCCTCTATTAATTTTTTTAAAATGTACAGGGATTTCCCCTGGTGGTCCAGTGGCTAAGACTCTGTACTCTCAATACAGGCAGGCCAGGTTCTATCCCTGGTTAGGGAACTAGATCCCACATGCTGGAACTAATAGCCAGCACATCCAAATAAAATAAATAGGTAAAGACATTTTTAAAATTATTTTATGAAGTAGGAAATGGTAACCTACTCCAGCATTCTTGCCTGGAAAATTGCATGGACAGAAGAGCTTGGTGGGGCTACATGGGGTCACAGAGTCAGACACAATGACTATGCACATGTGCAATACATAATTTTTATTGCTGTGTAAAGCAAATAAAGATCTTTCTCAAAATAAAAAAAAATTAAAAAATTTACACCTGCCTCCTTTCAGAAAGATTTTGAGCTGTCACTGGGTCCAGTGCAGAAATGGCGAGATGTTTGCAATAAAGTGAAGAAGAGGAAGGCCCCACTCTAAGGGATGGAACAGAGGCCAGGAGAGCTGACCTGCCGTGGATGCTCACATGAGAGGGGCATCCACAGGTTATTGTAATCTTTGGTCCAAGTCCAGGAAATTAGCCAGCAATGAGGGAGGAAGCCTAGGATGAAGGGAAAGAATGCCTGAATATGTGAGCAGAGGACCACAGGGGGAAGTCAGGGTGGACCTATTTCATAGGAAGCAGTGGGCAAGGGGCTCTCAGCCAGGTCCCAGCATTGGGACCCAAGTTGGGGTAAAGGGACCTGGCAACCGTCCTAGAAGAAGAAGGTCACAGGCGGGACCCCAGGGTAGGAAGGACCAGATCAGAAGTCCTGGAACGAGCCAGAGAGTGCTGTGTGCTTAGTCGCTTCAGTTGTGTCTGTCCAGCTCTTTGCGACCCCTCTTTGGACTGTGGCCCACCAGGTTCCTCTATTCATGGGATTCTCCAGGCAAGAATACTGGAGTGGGTTGCCATGCCCTTCTCCAGAGGATCTTTCCCAACCCAGGGATCCAGTTCACATCTCTTATCCTGCATTGGCAGGTGGATTCTTTACCACTAGTGCCAGAGGGCTCGTGTTAGCAACCTGAACGAATTTCTTTCAGATAGACTCTGTTTAGTGGAGCCAAGGAGCAGCTCGGCTGTTTAAGCAATCCATGAAGAAAAGAAATGATCCATCTCTAGTCACTTCCACAAGTTAAGCCACCATGAACAGCCCATTGAAAGAGATGTGACCATCTGCATCTGCCAGCTGCCAAGGAGCCCTGAAATTCTCCCAACTGGAGGTTATCAAAGATGACACACAACTCAGGAAGCCCCTGACTTGTTCAGTTTAAATTCAGGCTAATTCTTTTATGAGATGCACAGAGAGGATGGGGGAGCCCCCTGCCTCTCTGCTGACAGCAAAAAAGTGAGGTGGGAACACCACCAGTCCAATAGCATGGGGATCAGTGCAGCCTAGTAAATCAGAGCTGCTGAGAGCCAGCAACTATTTCTATCAAAGAGAATAGAGGATTAAAACTTTCTTCACTCTCTCCAAGTTTGGAGCATTTCTTTTCTGAAAAATTTTCTTTCTAGTTCGTAGAATATAGAGGCGCATAATCCAAAAATATCATGGTTTTTTGGACTTTTGGTTGGTGATGGGGAAAGTTCAGTCTTAAATATTTCCTCCATTCATAGGTTTGGGGTGGCGTTCTGCTTTTACCTGCTGCTGTCATTCTAAGGGGGATGTTGGCAAAACTGTCCTGAGCAGCAGGCCGTCAAATATAAAAGCACTCTAGAGGAAGTGTCCCTTGATACTTCCCTTCTCCCTGGTCCCTTGAAGCACATCCATGGAATGCCACTGGACATCTGCCACTGGAGGGCATTAGACATCATTTAATTTGCTACACAATGACTTTTGACCTCTGCATTTGATTCACACGAGTCACTATCTTGTTCTCATTGTCATGGTCAGACATTTATTCATCTGTGTCCACGTGCAGAGAACAGAAATAGATCTGTAGATTCAGGATGATCCTTTAAGAAGCTCTCAGTCTAATGGGAACACACATATATAAAGGTAAGTAACAACTGCTGCTGTGCCTAGTCGCTCAGTCGTGTCTGACTCTTTGTGACCCCATGGACTGTAGCCCACCAGGTTCCTCTGTTCATAGGATTCTCCAGGCAAGAATGCTGGAGTGGGTTGCCATGCCTTCCTCCAGGGGATCTTCCTGACCCAGAGTCTCTGATGTCTCCTGCATTGACAGGTGGGTGCTTTACCATGAGCACCACCTGGGAAGCCCCACTATGGTAGGGTCAAATCGGAGTGGCACACACTGTCAAAAAGCCCCAGCAACATGGTTCTCGGCGGCGGGGGACAGGGGCAGGGGGAGCGGGCAGTGAGCATTTTGGGAAAGCCACGCGGACCCCCATGAGGACCCTACTAAGAAGTGGACTCCATCATCTTGGCTAGCCATAGGAACAGGCCAACTTCTTCATTATTGCAGACTGTTGAGCAATTTGGAAGCACCCATTTCAGGGATCACTCCATCTATTTCTCCCTAAATTTATTCCTAGACACCACAAGCTACAAATCTCTTTTCTAAGCCTATAAATAGAATAACATGTAAACGAAAAATAGAATAGAATATATGATCCATCATTCATTAATTCAGGAAGCATAAAGCAGCCTTGGCTTTCAGCCCTGGCTCACCTCAGAGGACAGTAAGAACTGAAATAACTAGGAGCAAAGCAATTAGAGGATGATTTTCACTTTACAAAGATTCCCAGGGGCTCCTTTTAGTGCTTCCCTAGGGGATTTAAATATTTAAGTACTGTTTTACAGACCGTTAACTCTTGCAACTGGAGGAGGAAGAAGAGATGGTGCTCAGGAAAAGAGCAGATTCAAGCCTGGAGGATTAGAAGGCAGGGCCAACAGTAGATCAATAAGTCCAATAACTCTTATTCGTATCCTGCTCATGTAGGATAGAAAGTCCTCAAAGCACAAAACAGACATTTTCTATTTTAATCTTAACATCAATAAGGCATGATGATAAATTCAAAAACTGAGCAGTTCAAGGGATGAGTAGAGGTACCATAGAGGATTTTTAGGGCACTCAAGCTACTCTGAATGATACTATCGTGGTAGATACATGCCATTGTACATTCAACCAGACTTGTAAAATGTACAGCACCATGAGTGAACCTTAATGGAAACTCTGGACCTTAGTGTTGATGATCAACCATGTAAGCTCACTGATCATAACAAAGGTACCACGCTGGTGGGGTTGTTGTTACCAGGCGGGGGTGCGGAGGAGTCCCAGAAATCTTGTACATCTGCTCAGTTTTGCTGTGAAGCTAAAACTGATTTTAAAAATAGTCTATTTTAGAAAAGTGAGAGTTTAAATTTTGACGAGGAATAACATTTTCAAAAACCCCATCAAATGTTTGAAGAGTTTGTTGCAGAAGGTTAATGAGAGGCAGAGGTGTACCTCTCATGGGTTTGAAAAGGAGTTTTCATTTCCTTCTCTACAGATGGTCATCAAGGGGAGGGTAGTGGAGAGCTGAATGGTAAGAGCACTACAGTTACTAAATGCGTGTTGCAGTACACAGTGTAATGTGTATAAAATAGCATGTAAATTACCTGTATGTGCAAATTCTTTGTACATTCATAGTCAGCTGTTAGTATTCCCAGGCTACAAACAGTGGGACCCGGTAGCAGGGGTAGCCAGTTAAATTCGGTTCAGTTCAGTCACTCAGTCATGTCTGACTCTTT
Source organism: Bos indicus (assembly GCF_029378745.1). Taxonomy (NCBI): domain Eukaryota; kingdom Metazoa; phylum Chordata; class Mammalia; order Artiodactyla; family Bovidae; genus Bos; species Bos indicus. The sequence goes on along the minus strand of NC_091771.1, from coordinate 31,437,160 downwards.
GCCACCCCATGAATCGCAGAACGCCAGGCCTCCCTGTTCATCACCAACTCCCGGAGTCCACCCAAACTCATGTGCATCGAGTTGGTGATGCCATCCAGCCAACTCATCCTCTGTAATCCCCTTCTCCGCCTGCCCCTAATCCCTCCCAGCTTCAGGGTCTTTTCCAATGAGTCAACTCTTTGCATGAGGTGGCCAAAGTATTGGAGTTTCAGCCTCAGCATCAGTCCTTCCAATGAACATCCAGGACTGGTCTCCTTTAGGATGGACTGGTTGGATCTCCTTGCAGTTCAAGGGACTCTCAAGAGTCTTCTCCAACACCACAGTTCAAAAGCATCAGTTCTTCGGTGCTCAGCTTTCTTCACAGTCCAATTCTCACATCCATACATGACCACTGGAAAAACCATGTGAAGTCGCTCAGTCGTGTCCGACTCTTTGCAGCCCCATGGACTGTAGCCTACCAGGCTCCTCTGTCCATGGGATTTTCCAGGCAATAGTACGGGAGTGGATTGCCATTTCCTTCGCCAGTGGATCTTCCTGACCCAGGGATCGAACCCAGGTCTCCCACATCATAGACAGACGCTTTACCGTCTGAGCCACCATGACCTTTGTTGGCAAAGTAATGCTTTTTAATATGCTATCTACGTTGGTCATAACTTTCCTTCCAAGGAGTAAGCGTCTTTTAATTTCATGGCTGCAATCACCATCTGCAGTGATTTTGGAACCCAAAATAATAAAGTCTGACACTTTCCACTGTTTCCCCATCTATTTCCCATGAAGTGATGGGACCAGATGCCATGATCTTCATCTTCTGAATGTTGAGCTTTAAGCCAACTTTTTCACTCTCCTCTTTCACTTTCATCAAGAGGCTTTTGAGTTCCTCTTCACTTTCTGCCATAAGAGTGGTGTCATCTGCATTATCTGAGGTTATTGATTTCTCCCGGCAATCTTGATTCCAGCTTGTGCTTCTTAAAGCCCATCGTTTCTCATGATGTACTCTGCTTATAAGTTAAATAAGCTGGGTGACAATATACAGCCTTGACGTACTCCTTTTCCTATCAGTGGTGTCCAATTCTTATGCCACCCCTTTTACTGTAGCCCACCAGGCTCCTCTGTCCATGGGATTCTCCAGGCAAGAGTACTGGAGTGGGTTGCCATTTCTTACTCCAGGGGAGCTTTCCAACCCAGGGATCGAACCCATGTCTCTTACATTTCCTGCACAGGTTCTTTACCACTAGTGCCACCTGGGAAGCACAATTCAGTACAGAGGGAGAGGACTACCCCCAAATAGAAGTATTGAGTGGGTGAGGCATACTAGACTTTTTGTGGGCCTAACAACTGTTCAGATTTGTACATTTGGAGACCACCTGGCGACGCATCCCACTGCCCAAGCTTAGGAGCAGACCCCTGGGGCCTTGGGAGTCGGGGTACTCGGAAAACAAACCGAATTCTTCCAGGTTCCCCTTCCAGACAGAAGGGGCGCAGGAGGGCCGACAGCTGGCACTCGGGGTCCTGATAGCCCCAGCGGGAGGGTCACTGCTGAGACATCCAGCCCCATCTCATTGTTCCGCGCCGGAGTTTCCTCCTTGGGCAGCGGCCCGGAGCCGAGCCGGGAGCCTAGCGGGAAGGGGACGGACCGGGCGGGAGTGTGGGGTGTCTATTGCGGCCGCTCCTTCCCCTCTCCGGGAGCTCGGGTTTCCCGGGGTGTGTGCGGATTCTCAATAAAAAGGGAAAAGCACGATCCAAGTTAATTTTCCAGCGCCGAGAGGAAATGCTGTTTCCTGCATCGTACAAAACTGGTGCCAACAAGACTGACACAGGAGCCCATTGTCCCGCTAACAATGTAGTGATGGGGGGAGGACGCCTGAGAAAACAGACCTCGGGCCGCCGTGCGCGTTTGATCTTCCCCTGTAAGTGCGAGTGTGAGAGCGTGTGTGTGCGCGCGCGCAGTGGAAAGATACTTAGGTTGGTAGAGATGGGCCCTGCGCTTTTCCGTCCTGTCTTCGTCTCCAACGATGCCAAGAGAGACCTAACCCCCCAAAGCACCCAGGGCACAAAAAAAGAGACAGAAAAAAACGATAGAAAGGAAAGGAGAAGGAAAAAGGCAAGATTCACCCCAAACTCACCCTACAGGCTCATCTCAAACCCTCCAAGGCCTGGGTCAAAGGCAGACCCGAAACTCCCAACTCAATTCCACCCCAGGCCAAGCGCGCTCCTCCCGCCAACTGAGCTTAGGGTGATCCCACGCAGAGCGAAGCGGGGGCGGCCAGGCCGAGGGGCAGACTCTCACGTAAGATGTCCCTGGAGAGCCGAGACCCTGGGCAGCGCTGACCCGCTGGCAGCGGGCTCCGGGCGCGCCCCAGGCGCTGCGCCTCTGGGTGGCCACCGCTCGGCCCCCCCGCCCCCCGGCTGGAGGGCTCGGCGGTGACTTGAAGACGCCCGCACTGTCTGGTTAGTTTCACCTGGGCGCCCCGGGGTCAGAGCCTCTGCCTGAGGACACGTTGCTACAGGCTCCAAAAGGACGCGGGTTCATCCCAGCGCCCAAATGTAACCTCCCCGCCCTTCGCCCGCTCACGTAGCCCGGGGTTTGGGGACGTGAAGTGCTGGCGAGGAGGCGGCTCCGGCCACCGCATGGGCTGGGCGATAAACAATCTCACAGGATACACAACACCCTGGACTGTCACAAGTCCCTCTCAGGAAAAGATAAATAACATCTGAGGAGCCGCGTCGCAGCTTCCCGGGGCCGAATAAAAACTCTGGGAGAAGTAAGTAAACAACAGAACGAAAAGAGTTTCCCCCAGCTTTGGCCACAGAGGAATCAGATGCACTGCCCTTCCCCCTGCACTCCCTGATGGGGGTTTCTTCTGGGGGGGGGGGGGGGGGACACAAAATAAACCCTACACGGTGCACTTTGTCCTTTAAACCGATTGGCAATTGTCACTTTCTGGGTAAGGAGCCTGTTTCCTGGGCACAGTAAGAAATCTTTCTAGAGCAGGGGTTGAGATGTCCTCGGTTTTCTAGAGGAGGAGGCCAAAGAAGAATTTCCTGAGGAAACGACTTTTTTTTCCCAAGGTTTGCTCCTCGGGATTGGAGCTGTCAGCTACAAAACCATCCTCGCATCTGTGGCTCCATCTTGATTTTTTGTAAACAGTTTGCCGAATCAGAGGTGAGGATATGATGGGGGGAAAATTGACATGGAGACAAAATCCAGGCCAGAGAATTATAAACGCTCAGTGGGTACAATTAAATGGCTGTTAAAAATGCACACCTATAGCAATCCCACTCCTGGATATGCCTGTATGCCTGAGTGCTCAGTGGTGTCCGACTCTTTACGACTCCGTGGACTGTAGCCCGCCAGCCTCCTCTGTCCTTGGGATTTTTCAGGCAAGAATACTGGAGTGGGTTGCCATTTCCTTCTCCAGGGGATCTTCCCAACCTGCATCTCCGCATTGGCAGGGGTATTCTTTACCACTGCACCACCTGCAAAGCACTTCTGGGCATATATCCAGAAAAAAACATGGTCTGAAAAGATACCTGCAGCTCTATGTTTACAGCAGCACTATTCACAAATGCCAAGACAAGGAGGCAACCTAGATATCTATTAACACACGAGTGAATAAAGAACATGTGGTACGTATATACAATGGAATATTTCTCAGCCATAAAAAGAATGAAACAATGCCATCTGCAGCAACATGGATAGGCCTAGAGATTAGAGTAACAGGCATATTTGGTCTTGGAGTATTAAAATGAAGCAGGTCAAAGGCTAACAGGGTTTTGCCAAGAGAATGTACTGCTCATAGCAAACACCCTCTTCCAACAACACAGGAGAAGACTCTACACCATCATCTGGACATCACCAGATGATCAATACTGAAATCAGACTGATTATACTCTTTGCAGCCAAAGATGGAGAAGCTCTACACAGTCAGCAAAAACAAGACCAGGAGCTGACTGTGGTTCAGATCATGAACTCCTTATTGCCAAATTCAGACTTAAATTGAAGAAAGTAGGCAAAACCATTAGACCATTCAGTATGACCTAAATCAAATCCCTTACGATTATACAGTGGAAGTGACAAATAGATTCAAGGGATTAGATCTGATAGAGTGCCTGACGAACTATGGATACAGGTTCGTAACATTGTACAAGAGGCAATGATCAAGACAATCCCCAAGAAAAAGAAATGGAAAAGGCAAAATAGTTGTCTGAGGAGGGCTTACAAATAGCTGAGAAAAGAAAAGACGTGAAAAGCACAGGAGAAAAGGAGAGATATACCCATTGAATGCAGAGTTTCAAAGAATAGCAAGGAGAGATAAGAAAGCCTTCCTCAGTGATCAGTGCACAGGAATAAAGGAAAACAATAGAATGGAAAAGACTAGAGATCTCTTCAAGAAAATTAGAGATACCAACGGAACATTTTATGCAAAGATGGGCACAATAAAGGACAGAAAGTGTATGGACCTAACAGAAGCAGAAGATTTTAAGAAGAGGTGACAAGAATACACAGAACTATACAGAAAAGATCTTCATGACCCAGATAACCACGACAGTGTGATTGCTTATCTAGAGCCAGACATCCTGGAATGTGAAGTCAAGTGGGCCTTAGAAAGCATCACTACGAACAAAGCTAGTGGAGGTGATGGAATTCCAGTTGAGCTATTTCAAATCCTAAAAGATGATGCTGTGAAAGTGCTGCACTCAATATGCCAGCAAGTTTGGAAAACTCAGCAGTGGCCACAGGACTGGAAAAGGTCAGTTTTCATTCCAATTCCAAAGAAAGGCAATGCCAAAGAATGCTCAAACTTCCACACAATCGCACTCATCTCACACACTAGCAAAGTAATGCTCAGAATTCTCCAAGCCAGGCTTCAACAGTATGTGAACTGTGAACTTCCAGATGTTCAAGCTGGATTTAGAAAAGGCAGAGGGACCAGAGATCAATTGCCAACATCCGTTGGATCATCGAAAAAGCAAGAGAGTTCCAGAAAAACATCTACTTCTGCTTTACTGACTAGGCCAAAGCCTTTAACCTTGTGGATCACAACAAACTGGAAAATTCTTCAAGAGATGGGAATACCAGACCACCTGACTTGCCTCCTGAGAAATCTGGATGTAGGTCAAGAAGCAACAGTTAGAACTGGACTTGGAACAACAGACTGGTTCCAAATAGGAAAAGGAGTACATCAAGGCTGTATATTGTCACCCTGCTTATTTAACTTATATGCAGAGTACATCATGAGAAATGCCTGACTGGATGAAGCACAAGCTGGAATCAAGATTGCTGCAAGAAATATCAATAACCTCAGATATGCAGATGACACCACCCTTAGGGCAGAAAGCAAAGAAGAACTAAAGAGCCTCCTGATGAAAGTGAAAGAGGAGAGGGAAAAAGTTGGCTTAAAATTCAACATTCAGAAAACTAAGATCATGGCATCTGGTCCCATCACTTCATGTTAACTAGATGGGGAAACAATGGAAACAGTAACAGACTTTATTTTTGGGGGCTCCAAAATCACTGCAAATGGTGACCTCAACCATGAAATTAAAAGACAGTTGCTCCTTGGAAGAAAAGTTATGACCAACCTAGACACCATATTAAAGAGCAGAGACATTACTTTGCCAACAAATGTCCATCTAGTCAAGGCTATGGTTTTTCCGGTAGTCATGTATGGATGTGAGAGTTGGACTATAAAGGAAGCTGAGCACCAAGGAATTGATGCCTTTGAACTGTGGTGTTGGAGAAGACTCTTGAGAGCCCCTTGGATTGCAGGGAGATCCAACCAATCCATCCAAAAGGAAATCAGTCCTGAATATTCATTGGAAGGACTGATGCTGAAGCTGAAACTCCAATAGTTTGGCCACCTGATGTGAAGGACTTACTCATTTGAAAAGACCCTGATGCTGGGCAAGATTGAAGGCAGCAGGAGAAGGGGACGACAGAGAATGAGATGGTTGGATGGCATCACTGACTGGATACACATGAGTCTGAGAAAGCTCCATGAGTTGGTGATGGACAGGGAGGCCTGGCGTTCTGCAGTCCATGGGCTCACAAAGAGTTGGACATGACTGAGCGACTGAACTGAACTGAACTGAACTGAGAGATTATCATACTAAGTGAAGTAAGTCAGAGAAAGACAAACATCATATAATATCACTTATATGTGTAATCTAAAAATATGAAAAAATGAACTTATTTACAAAAGAGAGACAGATTCACAGACGTGGAAAACAAACTTACAGTTACCAAAGGTGAAGGGATAAATTAGGAGCTTGGGATTAGCATATGCACACTACTATATGAAAACAGATAACCAACAAGGGCCTACTGTACAGTACAGGGAACTCTCCTCAATACTCTGTAATAATCTATATGGGTCAAGAGTCTGAAAAAGAGTGAATATATATGCATTGTAACTGAATGTGTATGTAACTGAAGCCCTTTGCTGTACCCCTGAAACTAATACAACATTGTAAATCAACTCTACTCTGACAGAATAAAAATAAATAATTCAATAAGTTTTTTTTTTTTTTTAAACACACACCTAAAGGGTTTACCATTCTCCCACCTGAAATTTGAGTACCCAAAACAGTCTACTGCCCTCTGTGAGGGAGCCAGGTCCAGGCCTCTGAAAGTCAGTGCTAAGGCGCTGGGCCTCTTCTCCTCCTCGCTTCTTCCTGCAAAAACTCAGGTAGCACAGCCCAAGCAGAACCTCTTAAGCCCAGCCCCAGACCCATATTTCCATCATTCTCTTTGTTTTGTTCAGTCAAGTCGAAGACTGCAGCATGCCAGGCCTCCCTGTCCTCCACTATCTCCTGGAGTTTGCTCAGATTCATGTCCAGAGTCAGTGATGCCATCCAACCATCTCATCCTCCATTGCCCCCTTCTCTTCCTGCCCTCAATCTTTCACAGTATGGGGATCTTTTCCAATGAGTTAGCTCTTCACATCAGGTGGCCAAAGTGTTGGAGGTTCAGATTCAGCATCAGTCCTTATATTGAAGACCCTATCGTTCTGCCTTTTCCAAATGTCAAGTAAATCACACAGTATGAGGCTTTTGTGTCTGGCTTCTTTCATTTAGCAAACGCTTTTGAAATTCATCAATATTGTTGCCCTTTTCAGCAATTCATTCCTTTTTATTACTGAGTAGTATTCCATTTCTGGAAGTATCACAGCTTATTTACCCATTCACTAGGTGATGGACATTTGGGTGGGTTCCAGCTTTCAGCATTATGAAAAAAAACTGCTACAAACATTTGCATATGGGTCTTCGTATGGGCATAAACTTTCATTTCTCTTGGATTAATACTTAGGAGTGGGATTGTCATTTGCTGCTGCTGCTGCTGCTAAGTCGCTTCAGTCGAGTCCGACTCTGTGTGACCCCATAGATGGCAGCCCACCAGGCTCCCCCGTCCCTGGGATTCTCCAGGCAAGAACACTGGAGTGGGCTGTCATTTCCTTTGGAGACCAGCAATTAACAAGAAACTGCCCAACTGTTTTCTGAAATGCTGTACCTGTTTGCATTCCTACCAGCAATATACACAGGTTCGAGTTGTTCTGCGCCCCTGCTGGCCAGATAAAGCTTTTCACAGATAGCAACATCTTAATTACTTCAAACCTGTTACATTCACGATCATTATATCATTAGTAATGTGTGACTATATCTTAAACTTCTCACTCTATAAGCTGAAATTGGATTTTAGGTCTAATCCTTATTCCAAAGTAGTAAATCTCATGTAATACAATTTGGGCAGTGCCTAGAGTTGACTCATTGGAAAAGACTCTGATGCTGGGAGGGATTGGGGGCAGGAGGAGAAGGGGACAACAGAGGATGAGATGGCTGGATGGCATCACCGACTCGATGGACGTGAGTCTGAGTGGACTCCGGGAGTTGGTGATGGACAGGGAGGCCTGGCGTGCTGTGATTCATGGGGTCGCAAAGAGTTGGACACGACTGAGCGACTGAACTGAACTGAACTGAACTAAGGGACTGGGAGTTGGACCATAAAGAAGGCTGAACATGGAAGAATTGATGCTTTTGAATTGTGGTGCTGGAGAAGACTCTCGAGAGTCCCTTGGACAGCAAGGAGATCAAACCAGTCAATCCTAAAGGAAATCAACCCTGACTATTCATTGGAAGGACTGATGCTGAAGCAGAAGCTCCAATACTTTGGCCACCTGATGTGAAGTGCCAACTGATTGGAAAAGAACCGGATGCTGGGAAAGATTGAGGACAGGAGGAGAAGGGGGCGACAGAGGATGAGATGGTTAAATGGCATCACCAACTCAATGAACATGAATTTGTGCAGGCTCCGGGAATTAGTGAAGGACAGGGAAGTCTGGTGCACCACAGTCTACTGGGTCACCAAGAATCAGACACAATTTAGCAAATGAACAACAACAACAAAATAGGGACAAAATTCAGATTAATGGTTGCCAGGTCCTGGTGGTGAGGGGAGGGTTTTTCTACAAAGGGGCACAAGACAACTCTTTGAGATGATAGAAATATCCTGGATCTTGATTGTGGTGATTATGCAATATACATTTGTCAACTCATAGAACTGTACACCCGGAAAGGTAAATTTTATTGTATATAAATTATACTTCAATAAAATGGGCTCAGAAAAAGCTCTGTCCTCATTTTTAATAGTTATTTTCAAGTGACTTGCAGGGAGATAAAAGAAAGTAAAAGTGTGAAAAGTGTTAGTGGCTCATTTGTATCCAACTGTTTGTGACTCCATGGATGGTAGCCCACCAGGCTCCTCTGTCCATGGGATTTTCCAGGCAAGAATACTGGAGTGGGTTGCCATTTCCTTCTCTAGCAGATCTTCCTAACCCAGGGAACAAACCCAGTTCTCCTGCATTGCAGGCAGATTCTTCACCATCTAAGCCATGAGCAGGGGCTAGTGCAGGGAGATGGCGTTCAGTAGACATTTGTTGAATGAATGAATGAGTCTCTATGGAAGTTCTGCCTTTTGATGAAGTTATACTGTACAGTTCCCTTGTGGCTCAGCTGGTAAAGAATCTGCCCGCAATGCAGGAGACCTGGGTTCGATCCCTGGGTTGGGAAGATCCCCTGGAGAAGGGCATGGCTACCCACTCCAATATTCTGGCCTGGAGAATTCCATGGACTGTATAGTCCATGGGGTCATAAAGAATCAGACACGACTGAGTGACTTTCATTTTACACTGTATATTGTACAGAAATGAGAGTAGAAAAGAGTAGGTGCTCTGGTTCCCTCTGGTGCCCTGCTCTCTGCCTGAGGAACCTGCCTGCTCTGCAACCCTCTGGAGGAAGCAGTGCCCGGAGGATGAAGTCAGCTTTCCGAGGAAGTCTTACTCGTCTGGAGTTGGAACATTCATCTGGCAAACACCCAGTACTGAAATAAGCAGATGTTGTTTGGAGGATCCGAGTGTACAAGGCTGCGCTGGGCATTCCCCACACAGGAGAACTTCCCATTGCAGGGCAGGAGAGGATTCTAAAAATGCGAGTGTCACCCCCAAGGATCGAGATTTCCTTCTACATTTCTAATCTAGCAACTGCCTTTCAAAATTTATTACAGAATAGGTAATAAAACAACCCTTAATTTAAATATTAATAATATACTACTACTAAGTACTGTGCGAATACAGCTGACTTTAGGAAAATAGGAGAATATGCCCATTTGTATTTCTAGACCAGTTACTTTGTAGCCCTTTTTTGGCTTAAAGCTCAACATTCAGAAGACGAAGATCATGGCATCTGGTCCCATCACTTCATGGGAAATAGAGGGGGAAACAGTGTCAGACTTTATTTTTTTGGGCTCCAAAATCACTGCAGACGGTGACTGCAGCCATGAAATTAAAAGACGCTTACTCCTTGGAAGGAAAGTTATAACCAACCTAGATAGCATATTCAAAAGCAGAGACATTACTTTGCCAACAAAGGTCTGTCTAGTCAAGGCTATGGTTTTTCCTGTGGTCATGTATGGATGTGAGAGTTGGACTGTGAAGAAGGCTGAGCACCAAAGAATTGATGCTTTTGAACTGTGGTGTTGGAGAAGACTTTTGAGAGTCCCTTGGACTGCAAGGAGATCCAACCAGTCCATTCTGAAGGAGATCAGCCCTGGGATTTCTTTGGAAGGAATGATGCTAAAGCTGAAACTCCAGTACTTTGGCCACCTCATGTGAAGAGTTGACTCATTGGAAAAGACTCTGATGCTGGGAGTGGGGGCAGGAGGAGAAGGGGACGACAGAGGATGAGATGGCTGGATGGCATCACTGACTCGATGGACGTGAGTCTGGGTGAACTCCGAGAGTTGATGATGGACAGGGAGGCCTGGAGTGCTGCGATTCATGGGGTTGCAAAGAGTCGGACACGACTGAGCAACTGAACTGAACTGAACTTTCTCTACAAATATCATCAGTTCAGTTCAGTCGCTCAGTGGTGTCCAAATCTTTGCAACCTCATGGACTGCAGCACACCAAGCTTCCCTGTCCATCCTTTTTCAGAAAAAATATTTATTTATTTATTTACTTGGCTATACTAGGTCCTAGCGGCATACAGAATCTTGAATCTTAGTTGTGAAGTCTTAAGCACTGGACCTGGAGAAGGAAATGGCAACCCACTCCAGTATTCTTGCCTGGAAAATCCCATGAACAGAGGTGGGCTACAGTCCATAGTGTTGCAAAAGAGCTGGACACAACTTAGCCACTAAAGAACAACCACTGGACCACCAGGTAAGTCCACTCTGCTCACTTTTAAATCAGTTGTTGAGTTTGTTGTTGAGTTTGTAGATGTTTTTTATATATTCTGAGTGGTGTTGTTCAGTCACTCAGTTGTGCCCGACTCTTTGCAACCCCATGGAGTGCAGCATGCCAGGCTTCTCTGTCCTTTGCTATCTCCCAGAGTTTGCTCATTGAGTCGGTGATGCCGTCCAACCATCTCATCCTCTGTTGTCCCCTTCTCCTGCCCTCAATCTTCCTTAGATCAGGGTCTTTTCCAGTGAGTCAGTTCTTCACATCAGTTGGCCAAAGTATCGGAGCTTCAGCTTCAGCATTAGTCCTTCCGGTGAATATTCAGGGTTGATTTCCTTTAAGATTGACTGGTTTGATCTCCTTGCTGTCTAAAGGACTCTCAAGAGTCTTCTCTAGCACCACATTCTGGATATTAACCCATTATTAGATATATGATTTTTAATGTTCTGTGTTTTATTCATCTCATTTTAAAAGGAGACTGGACCTACCCTGCTTCAAAGAGGACAATTCTGTGCTGGCATTCTAGTTTCAGAGCACTAGTGGGGTGAGGCTGAGGGGGACTTCAGCTGAAAGCACATCTTTTCTTAGCCTCCGCTCTTCTCTCACCCCTAAACCTCCCCCTGCCCAGGGTCTTCCCCCAAGACAGCACTTATACCAGAATGCCCATCTCAGCTCTGCTTGCAGATAGCAGACCCACAACTTCAGGCTTAACTGATACTTGTGAAGGGGAGAAAGCTTGGAAAGACCGCCCACACACCAGCGAGGCCCTGGCCCCTGAAAGAACGTGAGCTGTCTGCACAGAGAGTCTCTGCCAATGACCACTGTCCCCAGGGTGCTCAACCAAAGCCATTTCGCAAGAGATCAATGAAGAGACAGTATAGAAATGTTACTTTATCAACCAGACAGGAAATGCAAGATATTGCTTAACCTTTTTTTTTAAGATTTTTTTTTTTTTTTGGCATGGACCATTTTAAAAGTCTTTTTTGAATTAGGTGCAATACTATGTTTTATGTCTTGGTTTTTTGGCCGAGAGGCATATGGGGGTCTTAGCTCCTGGACTAGGGATCGAACCTGCACCCTCTGCATTGGAAGACGAAGTCTTAACCACTGGACTGCCAGGGAGGTCCCTGATTTACTTTTAAAGAGAGACGATTTGCTGACTGTTTGCCTGTCAACCCATGTTACTCTATTAGACCCTCTTCTTGCGGGGCTCTTTTAGGACAAGAGGTGTGTGTGTCAGGGATAAGCCCTGAAAGATGAGATGCAGTCAGCAGAAGATGGACAAGAACTTGTCCCTGGACAGAGGAGAGAGACTGTTCAAGGGCCCTGAGGCAAAACTAAAACCCCCCAAGCATCCAACACTAACCAGAAAAGCAGAGTGTCTCGGAGACCCAGGGAAGCCAGTGTGCTTGGTGCTTGTGGAGTCCCAGATAAAGGAGGATGGGGTAAAGCTGAGAGGAAAGTAAAGCCCAGATCACACAGGGCCTCATTGGAAAGGCATATGGATCTTATCTGAGATGTAATGTGAAGGTTTTAGGGATCATGATAACACAATCTGTTTTCCATTTTTATAAGGTTATTTGATTCCGGAATTTCTTGTGTTAATAGGGAAGCTTCTGCAAGTTCAAAAGAAAAATGATTGACAACTGCAAGGGTAAGAGATGCACTTTTCCATGTATCTTTGACATTGTTAAACCTATTTAGGTACTTCCTTGGCGGGCTACAGTCCATGAGGTCACAAAGAGTCAAACAGGACTGAGGGATTCAGTGCGCATGCGCGCGCGCGCACACACACACACACACACACACACACACACACACACACACACACACACTGGTGGTCCAGTGGTTGAGAATCTGCCTTGCAATACAGGGGATGTGGATTCAGTCCCTGGCTGGGACTAACAACTAAGCCCATGCTGCAATGAAAGATCCTGTGTGACACAATTAAGATCTTGGGCCACATCTAAGACCCGATGCAGCCAAATAAATGAATATTAGATTTTTGTTTAAAAAACTATTTAAATTTCCAGGCTAGTACAGGAAGGGCTAAGGAGAGTAGCTGGTCTGATTTTAAAAGTAAACTGATCCAAGTCCATAGGTATATGAAGCCATTCGAAGATTTCAATTTTCTCTTTGGACTCTAAGCGAAAGACGAACATTAGTTGAACAATGTTTATTTGATTAGAGAATTTCAGGCAGATCTTAACATTCAGGAGGCTTATTTTGATAGATAATATGCAAAAGGCTTCGGTGATCTTTGGCAAAAATACCATTAAGCTTTGAATTTGGAAATTCTGCTTGCATGTATTGCCGTTTTTAAAATGACAGCTACTATTTCAAAGCCTAAATGAATATAACAGAAATCATTCTTTAAATGAAAGATAAAAGGGTGACTATGCAAATTCTATCCATTTAAAAGATGAGTAATTTCCATCAAACTAATTTCCATCAAAGTTTTCTGTTATACTTTCCTTCTTGAAATCTTATATAAACTCGTTCATTTCTCTGCAATTGAAAATGTTGTATGGGTAACTTATTTGCCATAATCTTTTTGCAACTGACAGTTTCAATAGTGAAATAATTGTTTTTCCATGTATCCCTAAAGCTGTTAAAAGGCATTTTAATCACCAGCATTTTCTTTCTTACAAGTTTTACTCTGGCTGTTCTGTGGAGAATATTTTAAGCACAGGTGGCAGTGGAAATGAGACCAGTAAGAAGGTCACTGGGCACATACAGGCGAGACTTGGGGGTGGCTCAGAACATGTTACGGAGAGAGGCAGGGGCTGAGATGAAGGAATCCTGGATGGTGGCCATGTTTCTGGCTTGAGCAGATAGCTAAACAGTACCACCAGGTACCAAGATGGGGAAACTGGGAGAGGCACTGGTTTGCCAGGGCAAAGGAATCCAGAGCTGCCCTACAACATGTCACCTTTAAAACAGAGCCTCCATCCAATCAGGGTCCTCAAGTAGGCAGGGCGATGGAGGAGTCAGGAAGCTAGAGAGGTTTGAAGGACAAACCTAGACAGTGTATTAAAAAAAGCAAAGATATCTATCATCTTGTCGACAAAGATCCATATAGTCAAGTCTATGGTCTTTCCAGTAGTCATGTACAGATGTGAGAGCTGGACCATAAAGAAGGCAGAGAACTGAAGAATTAATACTTTCAAACTGTGTTGCTGAAGAAAACTCTTGAGAGTCCCTCGGACTGCAAGATCAAATCAGTCAGTCCTAAAGGAAATGAGCCCTGAACATTCATTGGAAGGACTGATGCTGAAGATATAATACTTTGGCCACTTGATGTGAAGAGCTGACTCCTTGGAAAAGACCCTGATGCTGGGAAAGATTGAGGGCAGGAGGAGAAGGGGACAACAGAGGATGAGACGGTTGGATGGCATCACCAATTTAATGGACAGGAACTTGGGCAAACTTCAGGAGATGGTGAGGGACAGGAAGGCCTGGTGTGCTGCAGTCCACGGGGTCGCAAAGAGTCGGACATGACTCTGCAGCTGAACAACAACAATAGAGTATGTAAGTCACAAGACAAGAGGAGGTCACATGGAGAGAAAGGACAGAGGAGAGGGCAGAGCCTAGGACAGCACTGGAAGCCAACCTTTAGAAGTCGTGTATGAGTCTAAGCGGGGAGGGAGAAGCCTGTAATAGATTCTGCAAAAGAACTGCCAGAGAAGCAGGAGAAAAACGGGAAAGTGCAGCCTCAGAGGAACCGGGAGAAGAGCCTGCTTGAAGATGAGGATGTGGGTCGGGAAGATGGATGCACAGACAAAGTGAGACGAGAACAGAGAGAGTGTCCGCTGGATTGGGAGTCAAGAGGAGTCCGGCAGCTTTGACAAGGACAGAAGTGAGGTTGGAGTGGGTGTGAGGAGTGAGTGAGTGAGAGGTACTTCTTGAGAAGTTTTGCTCAAAGGAGAGCAGAAGCCGGAGGAGAACAGAGAATCTCATGTCACTGGTGGTAGGAGGGTGCTGGGGAAGCCAGTGATGAGCTGGGAAGTGCTTAACAACCCCCACCTTTGGAAACCAAAATCTTCACTCGGTATAAATACCCTATCTGGGCTTCCCAGGTGGTGCTAGTGGTAAAGAACCTGCCTGCCAGTGCAGGAGATGCCTGAGACAAGGGTTTGATCCCCGGATCGGGAAGATCCCCTGGAGGAGGGCACGGTAACCCAGTCCAGCATTCTTGCCTGGAGAATCCCATGGACAGAGGAGCCTGGCGGGCTGCAGTCCATGGCGTTGCGAAAGAGCTGGTGACGACTGAGTGACTGAGCACACAGACACAATACTCTGTGCGTGACCAATTCCAAGCCACCAACACGATGTCAAAGATGCAATCGTGATGTCAACACGATTGAAAATACCTGAAAATTTAATAACTGGCTCTGAGGAGCCAGGGCAACCCATCTCCTAAGGAGAGAGACAGAGTGTTGTTTCAGGACAAAGGAAGCATAACCGAGGGAGGTGAAATGGGGGTGGGAGAGTAGGGGGTGGGGGAGTGGGGACAAGGTTCCCATCAGGATGGAGTCCTTGCCAAGTAAGCGCACGCCCGGGGATGCTGGTGCTGGCAGAACAGAAGTGGTGTTGGAACAGCTGCAGCAGGGAGGGCTAGTGGGAGACAGGGGTGTGGGGTTACAGTCCGGGGTGAGCGGCTGCCCCCCAGAATGTTGAGGAATCAGAGTTTGAGAGGCCAGCGAGGCAAATGCGTCATCTTCACTGACATTGAAAGAGGCCAAAAATGGTACACGAGTTGAGTGACCAAGCATGTCAGCAGTGGGCAGCTAAAGCCTTCAGGATGTGAGGCAAGTGTGTGAATGTGTGTGGTGGGTGGTGGGGTGGTTCTCTGGAAGTCTGTACATGACCGCCATCAGCGGGGGAGAAGGAGGAGGAGGAAGAGGAGGAGGGGGTTTGTGCAATAGAGAGGGAGAGATGTGGTCTGCGCATGGCCATGGTGACCCAGGAAAACCCAGCTTTGGCTTGTTGTCCTGAGCTCCCAGAGGTGAGACAGCAAAACAGCCCCCATTTCCAGGACAGCCATGGAACATTCTTGGGGTGAGCTGGGTGCTCCTAAAGGAATGGGATAGGGCTGCGGGGTTTGCTGATGGCAAAGTGGAGTGTCCTTGGAGTGGGGGAAGGGGTAGAAGGATGGAGTGGAGGTGGGGCTGGGATTGGGTCTGACTAGGGTGGCACAGAGCAGTCAGGGGTGTGCTTCTGGGCGAGCAGAGCCTTGGGTTTCTGGCAGTGGCTGTGTTAAGAATGAATTTGAGACATGTGCCCTCATTTGAGTACAACAAATTCCACACCAGTATGCCTTCAACATCATCAACAAGATGCCAGACTTGAGATCCCCTGAGATGTTGCCTGATTTAACCTCTAAGCAGGCTGACAGGCTCTCAAGCATCATTCAGCATCCCCCACTCATGGAGCGCTTAATTCCTTCACTTTGGACCTCCGGGGCTCTTGCCCAGGTTTCTGGCATACAGTTTAGATTTCTTGGCCCAGCACTCCTGCCTTAGAGAGTTTTTCCTTCTGAAATTTAACTTCAAATATCTTTCGTGTGTCCTCTTTAGTGTTCTTCTGCTAACCCTATCCATTTGTGATGTGTTAAAACTGTTTCTCTGATGGGATTCCTTTTCCCTCAGTTGACAGATTAACTCAAATCATACTTCTTCCAAGGGGATTTTGTTTGATTCCTCAAACTTTTCTTTTGAACAAAAGGGAGGTTTAAAAACAATAACCAGATGGAACCTTCCTACACTGTTGGTGAGAATGTAAATGTGTACAATCACTAGGGAGAACAGTAATGGAGTTTCCTTTAAAAAAAACGAAAATAGAACTACCATATGATCTAACAGTCCTGCTCCTGGGCATATATCTAAAGGAAGACATAATTTGAAAAGATACATGAACCCTAATGTTCATGGCAACACTATTTACAATAGCTGAGACATGGAGACAACCTAAATGTCCATCAACAGAGGAATGGATAAGAAAAATGTGATTCACATACACAATGGAATAGTACTCAACCCTATAAAGAACAATATAATGCCAATTGCAGCAGCATGGATGGACCTAGAGATTACCACGGTAAGTCAGATAGAGACAAGTATCATATGACATCACTTACATGCGGACTCTAAAAATACACTAAAAAGACAAGTGATACGAATGCACTTATTTACAACAGAGAAATAGACTCACAGACATAGAAAACAAACTACAGTTACCAAAGGGGAAGTGGGGGGTAGAATAAATTAGGAAATTAGGATGAACACACATGCACTGCTGCATACAAAATAGATAATCAACAAGGGGCTACTGGATAGCACAGGGAACTATACTCAGTATTCTGTAATAACCTAAATAGCAAAAGAATCTGAAAAAGAATAGATAGATGTACTGGTTCCAAATAGGAAAAGGAGTACGTCAAGGCTGTATATTGTCACCCTGTTTATTTAACTTCTATGCAGAGTACATCATGAGAAATGCTGGGCTGGAAGAAGCACAAGCTGGAATCAAGATTGCCGGGAGAAATATCAATAACCTCAGATATGCAGATGATACCACCCTTATGGCAGAAAGTGAAGAGGAACTAAAAAGCCTCTTGATGAAGGTGAAAGAGGAGAGTGAAAAAGTTGGCTTAAAACTCAACATTCAGAAAACTAAGATCATGGCATCTGGTCCCATCACTTCATGGGAAATAGAGGGGGAAACAGCGTCAGACTTTATTTTTTTGGGCTCCAGAATCACTGCAGATGGTGATTGCAGCCATGAAATTAAAAGACATTTACTCCTTGGAAGGAAAGTTATGACCAACCTAGATAGCATATTCAAAAGCAGAGACATTACTTTGCCAACGAAGGTCCATCTAGTCAAGGCTATGGTTTTTCCAGTAGTCATGTATGGATGTGAGAGTTGGACTGTGAAGAAAGCTGAGCGCCGAAGAATTGATGCTTTTGAACTGTGGTGTTGGAGAAGACTCTTGAGAGTCCCTTGGACTGCAAGGAGATCCAACCAGTCCATTCTAAAGGAGATCTGGGTGTTCTTTGGAAGGAATGATGCTAAAGCTGAAACTCCAGTATTTTGGCCATCTCATGTGAAGAGTTGACTCATTGGAAAAGACTCTGATGCTGGGAAGGATTGGGGGCAGGAGGAGAAGGGGACAACAGAGGATGATTTGGCTGGATGGCATCACCAACTCGATGCACATGAGTTTGGATGAACTCCGGGAGTTGGTGATGGACGGGGAGGCCTGGCGTGCTGCAATTCATGGGGTTGCAAAGAGTTGGACACGACTGAGTGACTGAATTGAACTGAACTGACATGTATAACTGAATCACTTTGCTATACACCTGAAAGTAACACAACATTTTTAAATAAACTCTAGAATAAAATTAAACTATAGATTAAAAGTAAATTAAACCCAAAATCCAAAAATAAAATTAAATATA
Organism: Bos indicus; assembly: GCF_029378745.1. NCBI lineage: Eukaryota > Metazoa > Chordata > Mammalia > Artiodactyla > Bovidae > Bos > Bos indicus. The sequence goes on along the minus strand of NC_091771.1, from coordinate 31,418,964 downwards.
AAATAGAATAAAATCACGTACTGGTATTATTAGGGATATATACAGCAGTAGTCCTGCTGTTTCTATATGTCCTTTAAAAGAGTACCAGAGGGAATTCATCCATCACAAGTATTTTTCTAGGACTTAGAAGTTTTGTTTTGTTATTTTGGTGGCACCATGCAGCCTGTGGTATCGTTCCCTGACCAGGGATTGAACCCAGGCCTTCAGCTGTGAGAGCACTGAGTCTTAACCACCAGACCGCCAGGGAATTCTAGGACTTCGAAGACCCTTAGTAGTCAACCAAATATGATAATGCAATCTGTTTGTTGCACTAGTGTAATTGGTAACACAGCTGCCAACTCCTATTTCAGAGGGAAAAGTATCACATTGTGACGAAGATAGCATTTCAAACACTCAATTTTAAAACCTGGAATTTTCCATCTTAAAACCCAGCCTCGAGAAACAAGAGAAATGCTATGTTGGGTTCCTGTTTTCCAGGGTGACGGCATTCAGTGGAGTAACAGTATAAATGAGAAATTCAACAAGGTTACAGGAACTGCTAATAGAAAGTTACAGGAACTGCTGATAGAAAGAAACTGCTGAGTCAGAGTCAATTCATGTGGGTGTCACCAGCATTAACTTTTAGTTTTACATTCCTTCACCACAGAGTGTCCTCTGATGAAATTCTCCATGTGCTTTCGAATTTGTTTTTTTAAAAAAGGAAACCAGGTTCCCCAACCATTCTGTAGAAGGTGTCCAACCATCAGAGAATAATCATTTTAAATAAAGTGACTTCCTGACCCCACTTGACCATATTCAGAAATCTCAGCCTGAGAGATAAAGTATTTCTGTCTGGAGTAGACTGATTCCTTTGTTTTGATAGTGTTTGAGGTCTACAACCTAAGCCTGTTTTTGTTTTTGTTTTTAATTATTTTTTTGGCTGCACTGGGTCTTAGTTGCAGCATATGGGATCTAGTTCCCTGACCAAGGATTGAACCCAGTCCCTCTGCATTGGGAGCCTACAGTCTTAACCACTGGACCACCAGGGAAGTCCCTAAGCTTATTTTGATGATCCATTTTGCTGTTTATATTTATTGTCTACACCATCAATGTTTTAGGGGAATCCATGTAAATAAATTATAACTAGTTGCAAAGGTCCATCTAGTCAAGGCTATGGTTTTTCCAGTGGTCATGTATTGTTGTGAGAGTTGGACTGTGAAGAGGGCTGAGCGCCGAAGAGTTGATACTTTTGAACTGTGGTATTGGAGAAGACTCTTGAGGGTCCCTTGGACTGCAAGGAGATCCAACCAGTTAATTCTGAAGGAGATCAGCCCTGGGATTTCTTTGGAGGGAATGATGCTAAAGCTGAAACTCCAGTACTTTTGGCCACCTCATGCGAAGAGTTGACTCATTGGAAAAGACTCTGATGCTGGGAGGGATTGGGTGCAGGAGGAGAAGGGGACGACGGAGGATGAGATGGCTGGATGGCATCACTGACTCTATGGACCTGAGTCTGAGCGAACTCCAGGAGTTAGTGATGGACTGGGAGGCCCGGCGTGCCGCGATTCATGGGCTCACAAAGAGTTGGACACGACTGAGCAACTGAACTGAACTGAACTGAACTGAATGCAAGATGCATGTGATAAGATATAAGGAAGACCCCAAACAGTGTGGGGAGTTACAGAAAGGAGCACTTTTGTTTGATATTGGAGTGTAACAATGTGGTGTTAGTTTCAGAGGTACAGCCAAGTGATTCAGTTATACATATACACGTATCTAGGCATGCGTGCCCAGTCAGGCAGTCGTGTCTGACTCTTTGCAACCCGATTGACTGCAACCTGCCAGGCTCTTCTGGCTTTTCCAGGCAAGAATACTGGAGAGGGTTGCTGTGCCCTCCTCCAGGGGGTCTTCCTGACTCAGAGATCGAACCCGTGTCTCTTATGCCTCCTGCCTTGGCAGGTGGGTTCTCTTTACCACTAGCACCACCCAGGAAGCTCCCCATACATCTATCTATTCTTTTTCAAATTCTTTTCTCATTTAGGTTATTACACTGTGTTGCGCAGAGTTCCCTGTGCTATACACTGAGTCCTTGTTATCTATTTTATTTTTTTAAAAGCTTTTTTGATGTGGATCATTTTTAGAGTCTTTATTGAATTTGTTACCATATTGCTTCTGTTTTATTTTTTGGTTTCTTGGCCCCAGGGCATGTGGGATCTTAAATCCCCAAGCAGGGATCAAATCTGCACTCCCTGCATTAACCGCTAGACCACCAGGGAAGTCTCAGTTAGCTATTTGAAATATAGCGATATATATGTGACAGTCTCCAAAAAGGTGGTGGGAAGAGCAGCGAAGGCAGAGGAATTAGTGAAAACAAAGATGTGTGGCATGTTTGGGAAACACCAAGTAGATTTGCCTTGGGAAGAACACGGGATGCAGAAAGAATAAAGACTAGTTTACAGTCAGACTCGTGTGGATACCAGGCTAAGCAATATGGTCTCTGTGAGAAAGGCGATGCGGACCAGTTTTAAGTTGAAGGTATACGATGCTCTCAGAGGTCAAATCCCCCAGTGTGTGTCAGATGGTCTGAAGTGGTGCAGGGCCGTCAGCTGACACGGCATGTGTCTCATGTGTAAGATCTTTTCTATTGTTATTTCACTGTAATTATTAATATCATTATCATCATCTTTCACAGTCATTTATTATATGCCCACATGTGCCAGGAACACTTGTCAAACCTTGAGGGTCAAGACAGAATGTAAGAGAGTGGATAATCTCATTGGAGTCATCAGATAATAAGCAAGAGTGAGGAGGGAGATTTTCATATGAATAAATTGTACTATGAAAATCAAAGGACTTCCCTGGTGATCCAGTGGTTAAAAATCTGCCTTCCAATGCAGGGGACATGGGTTCAAGCCTTGGTCAGGGAATTAAGATCCCATATCATTGGAAAAGACTGATGCTGGGAAAGATTGAGAGAGAAGAGGGCGACAGAGGATGAGAGAGTTGGATGGCATCACCAACTCAATGGACATGAGTTTGAGCAAACTCCGGGAGACAGTGAAGGACAGGGAAGCTTGGTGTGCTGCAGTCCATGGGGTTGCAAAGAGTCGGACCCAACTGAGTGACTGAACAACAAAATTCAGGGGGAAGGGAGGGGTGCAGCTAAGCCCATGAAGGCAACTACTGAGGCCACGTGCTCTGGAGCTTGCTTGACACACTAGAGAGAATCCCCTGTGGCTTGATGAAGACTGGACGTAGCCAAGAATATCCTTCCCTTTCGGGAACAGGGTTGGTTAGGCTATGGATAACACCATGGATAACAGCTAAAACTGCTGAGTCAAGTATTGGGTTGGCCAAAAAAGTTCTTTAGGGTTTTTTCCATGTGATCTTACAGATCAATGCATTTTTTTAAAAACCCAGTACATTAAAAAAAAAAAAAATCTTCTTAAAAGCTCAGATACCCTAGAAGGAATTTTCTAGGTTGAACTCTATAAGAAAGTGGAGCTTGAAGAAATTCAGAGACTCTCACAGCTGCTGTTGCCAAAAAACAAAGGCAAACCAGAAGAACTTGAATTTGGGATTTGAGGGCCTAGGGCATAGAAGGCAACATCTTAGTTTCTCAAATTGGTGTCCTCCTCACACCAAGTGGGAATTAGGATATGAGTCAGTGTAAGTGGAAGGTTCAACCACCAGTAAGCCTTCCCACACCCCTGTCTGAGACCTCATCTCTACCCAAACCCCTAGAGGACTCAGTCCCTTTTCAAACATGCAATTAACTTTTTCTAGAAAGTTCTTCTGAACCTTGAAGATCAGAAAGACTATCTGAAGTGAACTACCAAGTTTCAGTTATTCAAATTCTCGGATCTATTCAGAGTGCTTTGTGGATAGGGAAACTGAGCAGGACCTTGGAGTGCTCCTGGGCACAAAAGTCTTTCTGTGCCCAGAGCGCTCCACCCCCGCACACAATTTTTTTGATTGCAGGAAATAGGCTTCATTCCACCTCTGTGACCTTCCCTGGGTTCCAAAGGGCGGGTTCAAACAGTTGCTAATCAGGGGAGGGAGGGGCTTTGAGGAGCAATCAAAAGACAATAGTGTAGCCTTTGGGTAGGGTCCTGGTTCCCCCTCAAGGGATAGACATAACAATATCTTTGAGCTGCTTTACAGATACTAAAACTCCCTCGAGGTGAAAGAAGGTTAACTGCGTGCTGCCCACAAGCACGCAGACCCCAGACAGGCTGGAACCAGGTTGATGATGCCTACTCCCACTAGTAGTAGTACTAGACACTCAGTCATGTCCAGTTTTTTGCAACCCCATAGCCTGTAGCCCGCCAGGCTCCTCTGTCCATGGGATTCTCTAAGCAAAAATACCTATTTCCTCCTCCAAGGGACCTTCCCAATGATACATAAAGGAGACTTCATCAATGTGCATTAGAGGATACCCCAGGTTAACTTGTTATAAAAAAGTATCTCTTGAGTCTTTAAATTCTATACCTCTGGTGGGCAGATTGTTTGTTTCTTTATTTAGGTTTTAAGGTGAATGACCTGGGGCTATTTGTTTCCATCAACCTGACTGTGACTCTAAAGGCGCAGTTGAAATGCCTATTTTTCTTGCCATCCTCAGAAGAGATTGCTGCACATCTACTCTATGATTCTCATTCTTTTCAGCTTACAATACAAATAACTTATTATTGTTTTGCAACCGATGTCTTATAATAAAGCAGTGCTGAAAAATTAAATAGAAGAAAGTTCAGTTGCCATATAGGCTATGAAAATGATTTGCTGGTGGTGATTTTAAAGCTTGGTTCCAAATAGATTTACGAAGAAGGGCACTTGGAAGACGTGGTTCAAATTTTCCTATTTAACGTATCTTGAAATTACAGGCTTGTTAGGGGAAGCACACTGACTGCAACTGCCCACCCTGGCCAGGCACCATAGTAACATTTGCATGAGCTGTTTTATGACAGGAGGTCCTGGTAAGGAACACGGGACTAATAGGCCACCACCAACGAGAAGATTTTGGCAAAGGTCAAAAGGAGATACCACATGTCTGAACACCTTCCATAATCCTTCTCGCTGGCATCCATATTGGCTGAACAAGGCATGTACCACCAGGAAGGACTCTGAGTGAGAATGATTGGCTAAAGACAATCCAGAAACTAATCCCATCACCATAAAACCTGAGACTTGTGGCAGAGCTGTTATCTACTACTCTCCACCCGGGCACCCTTGCCCAATAAAATCTCTTGCTTTGTCAGCACATGTGTCTCCTCGGACAATTTATTTCTGAGTGTTAGACAAGAGCCCAGTTTTGGGCTCTGGAAGGGGTCCCCCTTCCTGCACAGGCTCACTTTCCCTAAAATTTCAAAAAGCATAGAGCTTAGGCTCTCAAGGTTATAGCAGTGATAAAAGCTTTCATAGTCATTTCTAAAAAGCAACGCTTCATAGTTTTCTCTCTCCAGTGGTTCTCTAATATACTTGCAGAAGGAAGGCAATGGAAAACCAAGAATAAAAATAGTTGAGCTCTCCACAATTAGGTTTTCTGTCTACTTTACCTGTTCAAAGAAAAGAGGAGACACCATCTTGCAAAAGAGGCTTCATAGACAACGGGGCTTCTCCAGTGACTCCCATTACCCCACCACCAAACAGCCAGAAGAATATCCACAAGCTGATCATGCTCTGCTCTTCAAAACCAGGACTGTAAAATTCTTCACTACCCCCTCTTCCTGTCGGGACAAAAAGTTTTGAAGGAATTAGCCCACTGTGGCCCCCTTTGCCTGGTGAAGCAATTAAGCTATTCTTTTCTACTTCACCCCAAACTCTGTCTCTAAGATTCAGTTAGGTACCTGGGTACAGAGGCTGAATTGCAGCTACAATAGGCAGGAGAAAACTCCACTGGAGACAATTGGAGGGCATGGCAACCCACTCCAGTATTCTTGCCTGGAGAATGCCCTGGACAGAGGAGCCTGGTGGGCTACAGTCCACAGGGTCGCAAAGAGTTGGACACAACTGAAGTGACTTAGCATGCTCTACTGTAATGAGTAACAGACTTTATTTTCTTGGGCTCCAGAATGACTGTGAACGGTGACTGAAGCTGTGAATTAAAAGACGCTTGCTTCTTGGAAGGAAAGCTATGACAGACCTAGACAACATATTCAAAAGCAGAGACATCTTTGCTGACAAAGGTCCATATAGTCAAAGCTATGGCTTTTCCAGTAGTCATGTATGGATGTGAGAGCTGAACCATAAAGAAGGCTGAGCACCAAAGAATTGATGCTTTTGAATCCAAGTGCTGGAGAAGACTCTTAAGAGTCTCTTGGACTGCAAGGAGATCAAACCAGTCAATCCTAAAGGAAATCAACCCTGAATATTCATTAGAGGGACTGATGCTGAAGTTGAAGCTCCATCATTTTGGCCACCTGATACAGAGTTGACTCATGGAAAAAGACCCTGATGCTGGGAAAGATTGAGGGCAGGAGGAAAAGGGGGTGGCTGAGAATGAGATGGTGGGATGGCATCAGTGACTCAGTGGACATGGGTTTGAGCAAACTGCAGGAGATAGAGAAGGACAGGGAAGTCTAGTGGGCTACAGTCCACGGGGTCACAAAGAGTCAGACAAGATTTAGCAACTAAACATCACACCAGCATGTAACCTTAGAAGACCTACTCTATCCTAACAAGTACAAAACCAAACACACTGAAAAATCAAGCACTCTTCTTAAATCTGAAGGAGAAGTGAGAACTCAGGGAAACTGCTAACCTCCCCAAAGTGGAAAGATACACAAGCAGACACAGAGAATCACAACTCATGAGAGCAGAACTCCCTTGTCACCCTAGATTTCCTTGGGAACCAGTGCTGGGGTGGAAATCACAGAACATCCCAGCCATGACAAGACATGGGAGAAGAGGGAGTCAGGCAGAAGACGAAAATGGAAAATATCCTTAGGGCCATACTTCACTTGGTACCGGTCCAGCTGGGAGAAAATTACTGCTGAACTTGACCAGTGCCCCCAACCCTCCCTGACTCTGCACACCAGTCAGAGGAGTGAATAATGGTGTATCTTCAGAACCCTTTCTAAGTAGGCCGCTCCCATGGATAAAGGAAAAGACCACATGAAAGCATCTTCTTCAGACTGCCTCCCAGAGTAGCCGCCTCTGGCAGAGTAACTGACCAGAGAGGTCAGGGCCATCAGTCTCCACCCCTTTGCCTGATCTTGTCTCCTCTGCAGCAACCTCAGTTGGAACTAAGAAACACAGCAGTGGCCTTGATCTCTGAAAACACCTGAAGCCTCTGTTTCTATTCTTCTCTCCATAGCTGGGCTCCCTTCATGCTCAGACCCCAGCCATTGCCACCCAGGCAGGTTAGACACTCTGCCTCAACATAGTTCACGACATGGGAACTTGATCTAGACCAACACATGATCTCCAGCCAGTAGGGTTTTGGCCAGATCCCAAGAGAGAAAGAAACTCATATTCTAAGCTGAGGCTAATTGTTCCCATATTATTTTGCACTTCCCTGTGACATCAGCCTAGTGCATGCTTGAGGCAGGATAAGGCTGAGTTAGAGAGACTGTTAAAACAAAGCCGGCCTCTGCCATTTACAAGAAAGATGAAAGCCAAGGTCTGCAGAGCAGAAAGGTGGGGGATCGGTCATCAAGCTATTTTCTGGTTCTGAGAAGGGTGAACCCTAGTGATGCTGCTCCCTGAGAAATTTGTTGTTGTTCATTGGCTAAGTTGGCTCTTTGCGACCTCATGGACTGCAGCATGCCAGGCTTCCTTGTCTTCTACTATCTCCCAGAGTTTGCTCAAACTCAAGTCCATTGAGTCAATGATGTCATCCAACCATCTCATCCTCTGTCACCCCCTTCTCCTCAATCTTTCCCAGCATCAGGGTCTTTTCCAGTGAACTGGCTCTTCACATCAGGTGGCTAAAGTATCGGAGCTTCAGCTTCAGCATCAGTCCTGTTAATGAATATTCAGGGTTGATTTCCTTTAGGATTTACTGGCTTGATTTCTCTGCTGTCCAAGGTATTCTCAAGAGTCTTCTCCAGCACCACAGTTTGAAACCTTAAGTTCTTTATTGTCCAACTCTCACATCTGTACATGAATACTGGAAAAACCATAGCTTTGACTATACGGACCTTGGTGGCAAAAGGAGAAATTAATGCTTTCTTTTCTTCATGCTCACAGTTGAGCCTTGTGAAAAGTCAACTAATGTCAACGCTTTTCTGTTAGAGGCAAATTTTCAAATTCCCAGGAAAAATATTTGAGGATGTTAAAATCTTTGGGAAATATACAGAAAGAGTGAGGGAAGGGTGAGCCAAAAATGCCACCCACTCCTAAGAGTTTTTAAACAAGATTCAGGAAGAGATTTCAATGTACAGTGTTTAAAACATATGGTTCTTATTTGAAACATAATTAGAAATGTATCTTAGTATATAAGGCATTTTGAAAGCCGAGAGGAAGGACATTTCTGGGTGACCAAATGTATGATGTCAGAATCATGGCATGAAGAGGAATACCAAAGACACTTTGGCAATATTTTGAGAGGTTTGCTTTTTCATGTTGTTTCACTTTTTTAAAGTGAAAAGTTGTTAGCTGGTGATGCCATCCAACCATCTCATCCTCTGCCACCCCCTTCTCCTCCTGCCCTCAATCTTTCCCAGCATCAGGTCTTTTCCAATGAATCAACTCTTCACATAAGGCAGCCAAAGTATTGAAGTATTTGGGTATTTGATTAGAGAACAACAAAAGGAAATAAATGGTCACTGTTTGGCTCTTGGTCCAAGCTCACTTACCTGGCTGTCCGTGGCCAACTTGTAAAGTCCTGGCATCTAGACCTATTTTGTTAGAAACCCTGGGGGCCAGACCGAGGGATCAGTGTGATGCTAATTGTGCAGCCAAGGTTGGGAACCACTGTCATCAAGTCTGCAACATCAGGAGGGAGAGAAACCGCACCCAGCACCCCGCCCCCTCGCCCCAGTGACAAAGTATTTCCCAGGCTTTTGTACTCACAGACCAGGAGTAACATCTCAAAGTGCACTTGGGGCAGCCAAGTATAGTTTGGTTTTTCGAGATAGTAAAAACAACAATGATCATTGCTTATCAGAGTCATTTCCTGAAACATGGGACATTTTAATATAAAAATAGCAGACAGGAGGGGACTTCCCCGGTGGTCCAGTGGTAAACAATCTGCCTTGCAGTGCAGGGAAATGGGTTTGATCCCTGGTTGGGGAACTAAGGTGCCTCAGAGAAACTAAGCCCTTGAGCCACCACAAAAGATTCCTCGTGACTCAACAAAGATCCTGAGTGCCACAACTAAGACCTGACTCTGTCAAATTAAAAAAAAAAAAAAGTAGAAAGGACATTAACATCAGAGTATTAAAAATCTGATTACATGTGTATACATAAACACATACCTATATATCTGCTTATGTGTGTATGTTTACATGTAGATTTCACCACACAGGTGAGAAGAGTTTCACTAAGAAGAATTCTCACTAAGGAACTGAGAAGAGTTAAGAGGAGTTCTCCGAATGCCGGGCTTGGGTATCAGCTCAGGTCCTGTGTGCAACACATCTACAGGAAGCTGACATCGCGTGCGTATGTACTACACACCAAGCCCTGGTCTACTTGGTTTACACGTATTAAATAATTTCATTCTCACCACCCTAAAACAATAGGCACTGTTCTTAAATTCATTTTTCAGGTAAGAAAGTCATCATATCAGGTGAAGCAATTTGCTCTGGGTTGCACAGTAAGTGATGGAGTCTGACTCTGAACTCAGGTACTCAGATTTCAGAGCTCCACGTTCTCAATCACTTTACTCCACACGTTGCTGTCTCTTCGTGTATTGTACTATCAGGCAAACATTTATTAAGCAACGACTACATGCTTGGCACCATGAGGACTTCCAGGTATACAGAGAATAAGGGGAGGATTAAAATCTAGGTGCTTGGTACCTAGGTGTGCAGATGTACTGTGCTCAGTCGTGACAGACTCTTTGCAACCCCATGGGCTGTAGCCTGCCAGGCTCCTCTGTCCATGGGGTTCTCCAGGCAAGAATACTGGAGTGGGTTGCCATTTCCTTCTCCAGGGGACCTTACTGGCCCAGGGATCAAACCCAGGTGTCCTGCATTGGCCAGCAGATTCTTTACGGTCGGGCCACAGGTGTGTTGGGGACACACTTATTTCTGTTCTTCACATTTACCCAGAAGGAAGGGGCTTCCCCCTACACTTTCCAGGAAGGAGATGAAGGAAGAGGCCTGTTTGACTTCTCTCCATCCCCCTACCCATTGCAGGGAAGGAGTGGCTGGAGGTGGTTTATCAGATTGTCCGTGATTTGGAAGGAGAAACCTGGTTGGGCAAGCAGCGGGTTTTCCAGGCCAGGCTCTCCTCCCAGAGAGGGCAAGGTCTGCATTGTTCAAAGGGGCAATCTGACTCAGTCACTACCCTCCTGGAAGCCCGAGTGGCCCCTCGGCTCCTGGGGAGCCTGGCCCCATGCCTGATCTCAACCGCAGCTGGGCTCTGAGCACTGGAAAGAACATCTCGGGGTGATTAAGGTTCTATCTCCCTGCATGGTCATCAAGTAGAACTTAGTTTGTATTAGAGGATCTGCACTGAAATTTCAGGACCAGGCATCAGTGCCAACATCCTCACACCCCCAAGGGTTGCCAAAGGCCAGGAATCTCGTGTGTAACACGTGAGTACCTGGAAAGGTAAACCAGGAGGCTGGGGAGCCCAAGCAGGGTTCCGAACCTAGACTGGGGGATAGGGTGCATGAGCTGAGTACTGAGGGACCACAGGCGTTTTAGACTTTGAGCAGCGGGGTGGGGGTGGTAGGACACGCCACACAGGGTGAGAGCCAATGCACAGGCAGGAGAGGATGGAAGACCATCCAGAATGACCAGAGCACAGAGCATTCACAGCAGAGAGGTAGGGAGTGAGCCTGGACGGGGAGGCAGGGACAGAGTCGTGCAAAGCCTGGAACGCCTGGAAGTGCCTTGTGTCTTTCAGCCTGAAGGCAGAGAGGAGGCTTGCAGAGGGTTTGAAGCAGGAAGTGAAATGATCCCTTACATTCGACATTCGGAAAAGATGGCTCCAGCAAGAGTGTGGCGAGCTGCTCCCAGCACTGGACCTGCTGGGAGGCTGGAACAATGCCCTGGCCAAAAATGATGAGGTCTGGAAAGGAGGGAGATGGCTGTGAGGACACAGATGGAGATTCAAAGAGGTGCCCATGGGTCGTCATGACTGATCAGCTATGGAGATCTGGGGGAAAGGAGACTTAGAGACTGAGGGTATGCAGGTACAATCCTCAAGACGGGGAATCCAAGGACATTGGGAAGAGGATGGCAGTCATCTGCAGCCAAGTGCATTCTAGAAAGTGCAAGTGTTGGGTGCTCAGTTGTGTCACTCTTTGCAACCCCATGGGCTGTAGCCTGCCAGGCTCCTCTGTCCATGGGGTTCTCCAGGCAAGAATATTGGCATGGGTTGCCATTTCCTTAAATGGGAACTTACTGGCCCAGGGATCAAACCCAGGTCTCCTGCACTGGCTGAAATATTCTTTACGGTCAGGCCACAGGTGTGTTGAGGACACACTTAGTTCTGTTCTTCACATTTCACCGGAAGGGAGGGCCTTCTCCCTCCACTTTCCAGGGAGGAGATGAAGGAAGAGGCCTGTTTGACTTCTCTCCATCCCCCTACCCATTGCTCAGAAGGAGTGGCATGAGGTAGTTTACCAGATTGTAGGTGATTTGGATGGAGAAGGCGATAGCACCCCACTCCAGTACTCTTGCCTGGAGAATCCCATGGATGGAGGAGCCTGGTATGCTACAGTCCATGGGGTTGTGAAGTCGGACATGACCTTGTGACTTAACTTCCACTTTTCACTTTCACGCATTGGAGAAGGAAATGGCAACCCACTCCAGTGTTCTTGCCTGGAGAATCCCAGGGATAGGGGAGCCTGGTGGGCTGCCATCTATGGGGTCACACAGAGTCGGACATGACTGACGCGACTTAGCAGCAGCAGCAGCAGGTGATTTGGAAGGAGAAACCTGGTTGGGCAAGCAGCGGGTTTCCCAGGCCAGGCTCTCCTCCCAGAAAGGGCAAGGTCCACATTGTTCCAAGGGGCAATCTGACTCAGTCACTGCCATCCTGCAAGCCCGAGTGGCCTCTCGGCTTCTGGGGAGCCTGGCCCCATGCCTGGTCTCTGTTGCAGCTGGGCTTTCGGGCACTGGCAGCAACACCTGGTGGTGATTAAGGGTCCGTCTCCCTAGATGGTCATCAAGTAGAACTTAGTTGGTACTGGGGGTCTGCACTGAAAACACAGGACCAGGCATCGGTGCCAACATCCTCATACCCACAAGGGTTGCCAGGAATCTCGTGTGTAACATGTGAGTACCTGGAAAGGCAAACCAGGAGGCTGGGGAGCCCGGAGCAGAGGTTCCCAACCTAAACTGGGGGATAGGGTGCATGAGCTGAGTCCTGAAGGACCATAGGCGTTTTAGACTTTGAGCAGCGGGGTAGGGGTGGTAGGACACGCCACACAGGGTGAGAGCCAATGCACAGGCAGGAGAGGATGGAAGACCATCCAGAATGAGCAGAGCACAGAGCATTCACAGCAGAGAGGTAGGGGGTGAGCCTGGACGGGGAGGCAGGGACAGAGTCATGCAACGCTTGGAAGCGCCTTGTGTTTTTCACCCTGAAGGCAGAGAGGAGGCTTGCAGAGGGTTTGAAGCAGGAAGTGAAATGATCCCTTTGACATTTGGACAAGATGGCTCCAGCAAGAGTGTGGTGAGCTGCTTCCAGGACTGGACCTGCTGGGAGGCTGGAACAAACCCCGGGAAAAAAATTATGAGATCTGGAAAGAAGGGAGATGGCTATGAGGATGCAGACGGAGATTCAAAGAGGTGCCATGGGTCATCATGACTGATCAGCTATGGAGATCTGGGGGAAAGGAGACTTAGAGACTGAGGGTATGCAGGTACAATCCTCAAGACAGGGAATCCAAGGACATCAGGAAGAGAATGGCAGTCAACTGCACCCAGATTCTATCTAGAAAGTGCAAGTGTTGGGTAATCAGTTGTGTCAGACTCTTTGCAACCCCATGGGCTGTGGCCTGCCAGGCTCCTCTGTTCATGGGGTTCCCCAGGCAAGAACACCTGTGTGGGTTGCCATTTCCTTCTCCAGGGGACCTTACTGGCCCAGGGATCAAACCGAGGGATCCTGAAATGGCCGGCAAATTTTTTAGGGTTTGGGCCACAGCTGGGTTGGAGACACACTTAGTGCTGTTCTTCACATTTTGCTGGAAGGGAGGGCCTTCGCCCTCCACTTTCCAGGGAGGAGATGAAGGAAGAGGCCCATTTGACTTCTCTCCATTCCCCTACTCATTGCTGGGAAGGAGTTAACTTGTGGTTAACTAGATTGTCGGTGATTTGGAAGGAGAAACCTGGTTGGGCAAGCAGTGGATTTTCCAGGCCAAGCTCTCCTCCCAGAGAGGGCAAGGTCTGCATTGTTCGAAGGGGCAATCTGACTCAGTCACTGGCCTCCTGGAAGCCTGAGTGGCCTCTCGGCTCCCGGGGAGCCTGGCCCCATCCCTGGTCTCTGCCACAGCTGGGCTTGTGGGCACTGACGGTAATACCTGGGGGTGATTAAGGGTCTGTCTCCCTGGATGGTCATCAAGTAGAACTTAGTTAGTACTGGGGGTCTGCACTGAAAACACAGGACCGGGCGTCAGTGCCAAGATCCTCACACCCACAGGATTGCCAAAGGCCAGGAATCTCACGTGTAACACGTGAGTACCTGGAAAAGTAAACCAGGAGGCTGGGGAGCCCGGAGCAGGGGTTCCCAACCTAGACTGCAGGATAGGGTGCATGAGCTGAGTACTGAGGGACCACAGGCGTTTTAGACTTTGAGCAGCGGGGTGGGGGTGGTAGGACACGCCACACAGGGTGAGAGCCAATGCACAGGCAGGAGAGGATGGAAGACCATCCAGAATGACCAGAGCACAGAGCATTCACAGCAGAGAGGTAGGGAGTGAGCCTGGACGGGGAGGCAGGGACAGAGTCGTGCAAAGCCTGGAACGCCTGGAAGTGCCTTGTGTCTTTCAGCCTGAAGGCAGAGAGGAGGCTTGCAGAGGGTTTGAAGCAGGAAGTGAAATGATCCCTTCGACATTCGACATTCGGAAAAGATGGCTCCAGCAAGAGTGTGGCGAGCTGCTCCCAGCACTGGACCTGCTGGGAGGCTGGAACAATGCCCTGGCCAAAAATGATGAGGTCTGGAAAGGAGGGAGATGACTGTGAGGACGCAGATGGAGATTCAAAGAGGTGCCCATGGGTCGTCATGACTGATCAGCTATGGAGATCTGGGGGAAAGGAGACTTAGAGACTGAGGGTATGCAGGTACAATCCTCAAGACGGGGAATCCAAGGACATCGGGAAGAGGGTGGCAGTCATCTGCAGCCAAGTGCATTCTAGAAAGTGCAAGTGTTGGGTGCTCAGTTGTGTCACTCTGCAACCCCATGGGCTGTAGCCTGCCAGGCTCCTCGGTCCATGGGGTTCTCCAGGCAAGAATACTGGAGTGGGTTGCCATTTCCTTCTCCAGCGGACTTTATTAGCCCAGGGATCAAACCGAGGTCTCCTGAAATGGACAGCATATTCTTTATGGTCTGGGCCACACGTGTGTTTGGGAAACACTTAGTGCTGTTCTTACATTTCCTTGGAAGGGAGGGCCTTCCCCCTCCACTTTCCAGGGAGGAGATGAAGGAAGAGGCCTGTTTGACTTCTCTCTATCCCCCTACCCATTGCTGGGAAGCAGTGACTTGAGGTGGTTTACCAGATTGTCGGTGATTTGGAAGGAGAAACCTGGTTGGGCAAGCAGCGGGTTTCCCAGGCCAAGCTCTCCTCCCAGAGAGGGCAAGGTCCGCATTTTTCCAAGGGTCAATCTGACTCAATCACTGCCCTCCTGGAAGCCTGAGTGGCCTCTCAGTTCCTGGGCTCCTCGGATCCATGCCTGGTGTCTTCCGAAGCTGGGCTTCTGGGCACTGGCAGCAACACCTGGGGGCGATTAAGGGTCTGTCTCCTTGGATAGTCAAGTAGAACTTAGTTGGTACTGGGGTATCTGCAGTGAAAACACAGGACCAGGCGTCAGTGCCAAGATCCTCACACCCACAAGGGTTGCCAAGGCCAGGAATCTCGCATGTAATGCGTGAGTACCTAGAAAGGTAAACCAGGAAGCTGGGGAGCCCGGAGCAGGGATTCCCAACCTAGACTGCAGGATAGGGTGCATGAGCTGAGTCCTGAAGGACCACAGGCATTTTGGACTTTAAACAGTGGGGTGTGGTAGGACACGCCAGACAGGGTGAGAGCCAATGCAGAGGCAGGAGAGGATGGAAGACCATCCAGAATGACCAGAGCACAGAGCATTCACAGCAGAGAGGTAGGGGGTGAGCCTGGACGGGGAGGCAGGGACAGACTGTTGCAAAGCCTGGAACATCTGGAAGTGCCTTTGTTGTAGCCACGTGTTCCAGGAAACAAACTCACTCAGAAGGACAATGCAGATAGTGGAGTGCAGTTTATTACACTGGCGGGCCCAAGGCAGAGTCTCCTCTTAGCCAAGGATCCCAACCAGCATTTGTAAAATCTTTTATACCCTATGTGTATGTGTCTGAACCCACCACTCCAAATTCCTTGAGACTTACATAAACCAAGGAAAATACAATCCCAATAACCCCATCATGTGCTATGTGCTCATGTGCTCAAACAATTAGCCAATAATCAATAAACCTGAGGTTACACTCTGATAGATACAGAAAAATTTATGGCCTGTCTGGAGGAAGGGGGTGATTAGTGTATGTTTTCTCTTAGGTGATGAGTAACCTAGATATGATCTTCAAGGTTCCCCTGTCTTGAGGGGGTCTTATGCTTCTGTTGTTGTTTTCATAGGCACTAAACACAGAGTTCAGAGTCCATTGGAAAGGTGGCTGAGCATGATCAGCATGAACAGGCCTAAGATGGAGTCCAGGCCCTATGAATTCCTTCTTCATTCCCCCCTCTTGATGCTCTTAACTCATATTATGAGCATCATTCATAGGGATATATTGCACCCTGGCTCTCTGACCACCAATTTGGGAGAATGACATCAACCTTCAGGTTACTAAGTTCATGCTGCTGCTAAGTTGCTTCAGTCATGTCCGACTCTGTGTGACCCCATAGAGGAAGCCCACCAGGCTCCCCCGTCCCTGGGATTCTCCAGGCAAGAACACTGGAGTGGGTTGCCATTTCCTTCTCCAATGCATGAAAGTGGAAAGTGAAGGGGAAGTCTCTCAGTCATGTCTGACTCTTAGCGACCACATGGACTGCAGCCTACCAGGCTCCGCCGTCCATGGGGTTTTCCAGGCAAGAGAATTAGAGTCGGGTGACTAAGTTCATAATACATTGTAAAATTCAGGGTCCACAAAGCCAAACTATCAAGGCAACTATAACAGTGGTAAATATAGTTTTCCACCAATTGCCCTTCACCCAAGATAGGACCGAAGTCCAGAAAGGAATGTTTTCATTTGACATTGCTTTTACCCAGTTTTTCATGTCATCTAAAGCAGTAGATACATTGCCAGATAAGTCAGGAATGTATACACAACATTCAACCTTAATTATGGCACTGGTCCCTCCTTGAGCAGCTGTGAGTATGTCCAAAGCCATTCTATTATGAATTACCGCTTTTCTTATTTGGATTTGCTCTTCATTTAAGGCTTGGATGGCTTTTGTTCTATCTAGGAGGGCCTGTTTTGTGAAATTAGTCAAGGCCTCTACTTTAATCATGATATCTGTTGTCTCTATAGAGGATACGAATAAGGCAGCAGTATACTCATATCACTGAAACACGGATCTTGTCCACCTAGCATGTAAATAAGGTAGATTTACCGGGGCTGCCGGGGTAGATTTACAACAAGTAGGTTAGGCTTTTGTTACACTGGCATTTATATCAAATGTAACCCCATGACCCGAGTCTATTGACTGTAGGTCTTACACCAAGAGAGCAAGGAGAGGTTATGATTGACAAGAGAGAGGAAAGTCTCTTTTTGTCATCCCAGAGAAGAGCAGAGTGGTTTAAAATCTCCTTGGCAGAGTGGTGACACCCACCAAGGAAGTCCATCCATCACTGACAGAGGCATAGCCCTACATACCCAGCAGTTGGAAGTGTTGTGGAAGTCTGCGTAGGAATGTCCCCATGAGATGAAAACATTGTCCTGAGTTGAAACGGAAGTTAAATTCAAAATCACGTTGATGAGGCCAAGCAGCAGGAGTTGATAGTGCGGCTTCATCCTGAAGGGGCTCGTCCAGGATCTTCTTTTCCTTCTTCTTAAGGATGGTCTTAGTCTCTCGAGGGTCAGCGAGGTCCCTCTGTGCAGTCCACTCAGCGTTTTTTGGGTCTGCGTGGTATGTTCTCTTCACCCTCGTATGATAGATCCAAGGGACAATACCTGCAACTTTAACTGCAGTAGGGGTAGTTAGAATAACATAAGGGCCCTTTCACCAAGGGGCTAGCAAATCATGTTTCCAATCTTTGACCCATACTTGGTCACCAAGCGTAAACTCATGAATCTGTTCCCCAAGGGTGAATGGCACCCTTTCTTGTACAAACTTAGTTACCCGATTTATTACCTTACCCAGTTCCATCTGCTGTGAAATACTATTCCCCCTCACCTGAGGCAAATTTGTTGACACCTGTTTTATTATGGGAGGGGGCCTCCCATACACAATTTCATATGGAGAATAGCCTTGGGACTGTGGGGTCATCCTGAGTCTGAGCAAAGCCGTCGGAAGCAAGTCCACCCAGGAGCAGTCAGTCTCTATGATCCACTTGGAGAGTCTCTTTAATGTCCGGTTGGTTCATTCCGCCATCTCAGAACTCTGGGCCTATATGCACTGTGCAGTTTCCATTTGATGTTTAAAGTTTTGCTTACTTGTTGTACTAAATCAGCTACAAAAGCCGGGTCATTGTCTGAACCAATGCTGGTAGGAAGTCCAAATCTGGGAACTATTTCCCTAAGCAGGCACCGGGCTACTTCTGATGCTCTTTCAGTCCAGGTAGGAAAAGCTTCTACCCATCCCGAGAACGTACATACCATGACCAGCAGGTAATGGTAGTGTCGGTGAGGTTTCATTTCAGTGAAGTCCACTCCCAGATGTTCAAAGGGCAGCGGGCCTTTCAGCTAAATACCCAGAGGTTTTTGTCTGAACACCGAGAGGCAGAATTAACCTGTGGGCAGGCAGCATGACCTAGGTGGGTCGCTTGGTGTGTTAGGCTTACCAGATTGTGTGCCAGCTGTTCGGGTACCAATAATTTGCCACTTGGCAATTCCCACCATCCCTTTTCAGTCTTGATGGCCCCTTCCGCTTTGGCTAACCTGACAGCCATTGCCCTGTTTTATCAGGCTAGTGCCATCAGTATATAGGACCCAACTAGGGTCTGGAACCTTGTGTCCTTTAAAACAAACCCCAGATACCTTACGTCCTCCTTGCAGATCTGTGCCTTCTTCTTTGACACCCGGTAACCTGCTTCCATCAGCAGCTGGAGCAGTGCTTTTGTCCCTTCTCAGCATTTTTCCTTGGTCTCGGCGGCCAGCAGCAGGTCATCCCCATATTGTAGGAGCCAATATCCATACTCTTCCGGATGGAATGAGTTCAGGTCAGAAGCCAAGGCTTCCCCAAAGATGGCTGGGGAGTTCTTAAACCCTTGTAGGGGAGTCCAGATGAGCTGTTGCTTGGTGCCCCCGAATGGATCTTCCCATTCAAAGGCAAAGATGGGCTGTGACTCTGGGGCGAGGCATACACATAAGAAGGCATCCTTGAGATGTAGGCGAGTATAAACTTTAGTCCTTGGTGGGAGGAGGCTAAGTAAGGTATAGGGGTTTGGAACAGTGGGGTGTAAAGTCACAGTAGCCTGGTTGACTAGCCTGAGATCCTGTACAGGCCTACAGTCCTGTCCTCCTTCCTTTCTGACTGATAGGATCTGCGTATTCCAAGCCGACTGACACTCTACTAGAATGCCCACTTGTTTCAATCTATTGATGTGGGGCAGTATGCCGGCCCAGGCCTCTATCGGCAGCGGGTACTGGAGCTTTCTAACCGGGATGGTGCTGGTTTGAGTACTAGTATCACTGTGGCTTGATGTTTAGCCAGCCTGTGGGGAGTGGGGGTGTCTTCTGCCCAGAGCTCAGGGAATAATTGAGTTCGCTCTCTCTCATGCTCTTCCGGCCCACCCGGTTCTGCCTTCGGAGGCTCATGCAACCTCCACTCATCTTGGGGGGTTCTTGAGAGAGACAGCAAATAAGTCACAGTGTCCACCTGGAAGGTGGGCCTCTCATCGGGAGAAAGTCACTTGTGCTCCTAGTTTGGAGAGCAAGTCTCTTCCCAACAGGGGTACTGGGCACTCCGGAATGTAGAGGAATTCATGAATCACTTGGTGCTCCCCCATCTGACATTTTCTGGGCTGGCAAAACGATTTAATCATGTCTTCTCCCGATACCCCAGTTACAGCGGTAGTCTTTTTGGACAGTGGTGCCACAGGTTTTACTACCGACAGTTCTGTTCCTGTATCCACCATGAAGTCAGTGTTTTGGTCCCCCACTTTTAAGGTTACCATGGGCTCTCGGGGACCTGATATCTCTGAGCCCCGGCAGCCCTATTTAATTTCCAGGTCAGCAAGCCCCACAACTGTGGGAGCTTCCCCTTCCTTTCTTGCCTTAGGGCATTCATTCTTCCAGTGGCCAAAAGCTCGGCACCAGGCACACTGGTTTGGCTGTAACGGGGCCTGGGGCCTCTGTTGGGACCTGCTGAAGGACTGTCCTGTCACTGGGGCAGAGGAGGTTTTCAGGAGGGCCCGAGATGGACTTTCTCAGAGCAGCAGCTAGCATTGCAAATCTCTTTGTTCTCTTTCGTTCCCTCTGGCTCTCTGGCAGAGCGCAGTTTCTGCTTAATTCCAACGTCTCCCTCCCTTTCTTGTCAGTACTCACCAGGAGAGGCGGGTATAGCTTGGGTAGTTCAGCTGGAGCCGGATCCTGGAAGTGTTGGCCAGAGGCTTCTGTCTCCGGGATCGGAGCCTGCCGAGGTGGCGGCTCTACGACCCTGGGGAGAGCTGGTGGATGAGCAGTGGCTGCTGCAGGACTTCACCTAGCCCTGGATTGGGCATTAAGGTGGCCTCCGGTCCTGGTGGAGCATTGGGAGGCAGAAGCATCATTATCCAGTATGGGGGAGGAGTCAGGTCATCCCCGTCCAAATCCTGTAGAATTTCCTTTTTTATCAACAGTCACTTTTTGTGCCATTAATATTTTTCCCTTTCCCTTCTGGATACAGAACCTTGTCCAAGTAGGAGGGTCTTGAGCTAACCCTAGCCATGAGTCCATATATGGATATTGATCCAGGTGTCCCGGCTCTCCTACTGTATAGACTGCTTCCACTATTTGTAAGCTCATGGTGTTTTCTGGTGGCCATCCTACTCCCATAGGGGCCATTCGACCTCACAGAGTGTGTGGAGGCGGTTAGGCTTCATCTTCACCCCATAGTCTCCTCTGAATCCCTTCTTAAAATTTTTAATCATGCACTCCAATACAGTTGCCTTAGATTAACTTCCTCCCATCTCGCTTACCTTCTCGGACCTTCTTCTACTTTTCCTTTTCGTTCTGTCTACGAAGTTCTCAGTACCCTATGTACTTCTGATATTTCCACTCAATGACATTTAAATTGCCATTCTGCCTCCTTCCTAACTGGGATGAGAAGAGCCTTACCTGACAGATCCCAGAGGGAGAAGGGGGATGGGCGTGCGTTCACCTGCCGGTCAGCACAGCCAAACCAGAAACCACATGGTCCAAGACTGTTTCTCCCTTAAAGTCCGTTCTGCCTTGGTGGGCTTGATCAGGTGCCGATGAAAACACAGATGGGTTAAATATCCCACATTCCAGGCCATCTCTGGGAAAACCAATTCATACTCACTTATGTATCCCCTTCCTTCTAGCCATTCTGCCTCCTTCCTAATTGGGGTGAGAAGAGCCTTACCTGCCAGATCCCAGAGGGAGGAGGGGGATCGGCGTGCCTTCACCTGCCGGTCAGCACAGCCGAACCAGAACACCACGTGGTCCAAGACTGTTTCTCCCTTAAAGTCCGTTCTGCCTTGGTGCAGAACGGACTTTAAGGTGCAGTTTCTCCCTTAAAGTCCGTTCTGGGCTTGATCAGGTGCGGATGAAAACACAGATGGGTTAAATATCCCATGTCCCAGGCCATCTCTGGGAAAGCCAATTCATACTCACTTATGTATCCCCTTCCTTCTAGCCCACCAATTCCGAGGGAGTCAAGAATTTCACAGCAGACGGGACACCTCCTGGGGGAGGGCAGAATACGAGCATACAAGGACCAGTTTCCTATCCTAAAAATCCCCTGGTGATCGCTGCTAATAATTTTCCCTGAGACGGCGTGGACACACCTCCTAAATGACCTTCACAAATTTCCTTCCTAAACCGTAGCACGCTTGTCGACCTGTATACCAAGCAATCGCTGCTGCCTGCCTATTCCAGGCCTCCGTGGGTCCGTGCCCCTTCTAATCCCTCCCAGGGGGGTGATCAGGCCCCCTCTTCCACCCTACCGGGTGGGTTCCTCCTCACCTGAGCGCTCAGTTCCCTTGCTGCCGCTCGCTACCTGCCAAAGCGAAGAAACTGGTAGTTAAAAGGCTGAATTCTTCCAGAGGGGCAAGGTGTTTTCCCCCCTCTAGGAGATTCAAACCACAAAGCCGCGGGGTGGCCTCAAATGAGACCTGTCTCCTCAAAGTGAGGAGTTTCCCAGCCAATGCACCAAATGTTGTAGCCACACGTTCCAGGAAACAAACTCACTCAGAAGGACAATGCAGATAGCAGAGTGCAGTTTATTACACTGGCGGGCCCAAGGCAGAGTCTCCTCTTAGTCAAGGACCCCGACCAGCATTTGTGAAAATCTTTTATACCCCATGTGTATGCGTCTGAACCCACCACTCCAAATTCCTTGAGACTTACATAAACCAAGGAAAATACAATCCCAATAACCCCATCATTCACGTGCTATGTGCTCATGTGCTCAAACAGTCAAACAATTAGCCAATAATCAAAAAACCCGAGGTTACACTCTGATAGACACAGAACAATTTATGGCCTGTCTGGAGGAAGGGGTGATTAGTGTATGTTTTCTCTTAGGCGATGAGTAACCTAGATAAGATCTTCAAGGTTCCCCTGTCTTGAGGGGGTCTTATGCTTCTGTTGTTGTTTTCATAGGCACTAAACACAGAGTTCAGAGTCCACTGGAAAGGTGGCCGAGCATGATCAGCATGAACAGGCCTAAGATGGAGCCCAGGCCCTGTGAATTCCTTCTTCACCTTGTGTATTTTACCCTGAAGGCAGAGAGGAGGCTTGCAGAGGGTTTGAAGCAGGAAGTGAAATGATCCCTTCGACATTCGGAAAAGATGGCTCCAGCAAGAGTGTGGCGAGCTGCTCCCAGCACTGGACCTGCTGGGAGGCTGGAACAATGCCCTGGCCAAAAATGATGAGGTCTGGAAAGGAGGGAGATGGCTGTGAGGACGCAGATGGAGATTCAAAGAGGTGCCCATCGGTCATCACGACTGATCAGCTATGGAGATCTGGGGGAAAGGAGACTTAGAGACTGAGGGTATGCAGGTACAATCCTCAAGACAGAGAATCCAAGGAGATCGGGAAGAAGATGGCAGTCAACTGCAGCCAGGTGCATTCTAGAAAGTACAAGTGTAGGGTAGTCAGTTGTATCAGACTCTTTGCAACCCCATGGGCTGTAGCCTGCCAGGCTCCTCTTTCCATGGGGTTTTCTAGGCAAGAGTACTGGAGTGGGTTGCCATTTCCTACTCCAGGGGATCTTCCTGACCTTGGGATCGAACCTGCATCTCCTGCATTGCAGGCATATTCTTTACCATCTGAGCCACTAGGGAAGCCCAGGTGGGTTCTAAGGTGCCCAGGATGGGAGCTGGGAGCCATGCTCTGTGGTTGGCCACTCCCATGGGTCACTTCACTGGATGCAATTCTGCCAGCGTGCCACCAGATTCTCCCACAACTACCATAGATACCTGTGAGACTGTGGTTGCTGTCCTGTCTTCTGGACTGGAAACCATCTTCTTCTGCTTGTTGTGGGCATTGGTTAGAGCCTCCCTATGGTTCCAGGTGTGGTTCTCGTTCCCAGGAGACACCAGAGCGCCCCCCCCACCCCCGCCCGGTGACACTCACTCTCCCTCTGCCTTAGAGAGCAGGGTCCTCCTTCCTGCCACCTCTGCAGTAACTGGTTCTACCGGTTTTCCAGAGCATTTTTCCTTCCTCCATGCCTGGTGAAAGCTTTCTTGATCAAATCCCTTGGCCTCAGGGCAAATACAAACAAGTCCTTCCCTTCCTCCTACAAACCACCCCATCCTAGCCAAGAAGCCACCATCCTGCTATCGGCTCCGACAGTAAAGAATCTGCCTGCAAATGCAGGAGACCCAGGTTCAATCCCCAGGTCAGGAAGATCCCCTGGAGAAGGGAATGGCTACCCACTCCAGTATTCTTGCCTGAAGAATCCAATGGACAGAGGAGCCTGGTGGGCTACAGTCCATGGGGTCACAAGGCAGACACAATTTAGCAACTAAGCACACAGGGCTAACCTGGGGTCAGCAGAAGGGCTTGGGGTTTCACCAACGTGGAGTTAGAGCAACACCAAGAATCTCCCCAGTGCCTCGGCCCAGACCCAGCTTTGACCAAGAAAGAGTCATCTGGTTTGTCCATTCCCCTCACTACCCTCTAGGACTGGGCTGAGCTTGGGAGAAGATGGATGGATTCTGGGTTCATCTGAAGATCACAGAAGCAGCTAATTTTAGTAGACAATAGAGAAGTTAAGTTCAGGACTGCACTAAGTCTTGAATTTCCCTCTGAACCGTGCAGCTCAGGGGACCTGCCTTCCAAATGCGGTTGATTGACTTCAGCAGGGCCCGCCTGGAGGGCGTCACAGCCTCAGGACTGTCTCCTGGGCGTCTGGCTTCCCAGCGCTGTCTTCTCTAACCTCCTACATTTCCATCCAGGAGGCTTCATTTTGGCATCACAGAGGAGCCTGGCGGGCTACAGTCCATAGGGTCACAAAGAGTTGGACACGATGGAAGCACTTAGCACCCACACGCATGGCTCAGTTACAGACAGAGCTCTGCACATGAAATGGAATTGTTACACGAAAGCTGTCACACACAACCCAGGTGAAGGCAAGTGGTCCTACTGCCAAAATGCAAAAACATCACTCTATCCTCACTACTGCTCTGATGAGGCCAAGCTGCCCCAGAGTAATAACTTTCAACTTCAATCCTTCTTTTCTTTCACCCACTCTGGGTGTGTGACCTCATGGGAAAGTGAAAGTCACTCAATCGTGTCCGACTTTTTGTGACCCCAAGGACTATATGTAGCCCACCTGGCTCCTCTGTCCATGTCATGGAGGGGTTCCAGAATAGGAACCAGGACATTTCCTGGGTCCCTGTTTTTTTTTTTTTTTTTAAATAATGATTTTAAGTACTCACAATTTGGTAGATACATCTGAGCTATCCTCATTTCCAGATTTTGCCTTTTTTTTTTTGTCTGAACCAAACCAATCTAGTGAAAAAAAGTCCTTTTTGGTTGAATTATATCTGTATCGAAAAAGCCAAAATAAAAATAAACTTTCCCAACCAGATAAAATGTGTCAGATTTCTCAAAATGCTTTAGATAACATGCATAAAAATGATGTGTGTGAAGGAATGAAATGCATACAACCCAGAGAAAACAGTGGAACAAAACAATGCAGATTTGAAGTAGATACTTTGTGCTATGAGAGAGCGTTTAAACTACATGATTATGTCATATCACTTCTGTTTTCTGCTGCTCTGTGCCAAACCACACCTGGGTCCTTGTTCTTATTCTGTCACTTACCACAGGGTCCCTCTGGCCGGCCGCTTAACTTCTTTGGGCTTCAGTTTCCTCATCTAAAAATATTAGCTTAAAAAAAGAAATCAAAGGAGATTAAATGAACAAACACACGTGGAAACCCTAGCATTCAGTACAAAGCAGTAAAACTAGAATTTTCTGTAAAGGTTGCTTCAAAGTACTGATCATCTTTCATATACTAATTTAAATGTTTCCTTTTGATTAACGAGTCTGAGCAAACTCTGGGAGACGGTGAAGGCCAAGGAAGCCTGGTCTGCTGGGGTCACAAAGAGTCGGACACAACTCAGCAACTGAACATCAACAACAACAACAGGCGTTCATCAACAGGCAGCTTTCAACATCATCACGGTGTGAAGGGGGTCATTTTGTTGAATGGGTTTGTTTGTGCTTTTATTCCTCTGGTATTTTCTGTGACCACCCCCCAATCCGATCAGACAATAGTAAGAGGCTCTGTTCTTACTGTCCTTGGACTCAATGGGGTTAAAGCAGAAATATAGAGAGAACAAAGAAAACCATACTCAGCTTTTGGATTTCAAAATAGATCTTGAGTCTCACAGCAGAGATAAAAGTTCTTTGAGTCTCAAAAGAGCAAGGTCTTGAAGGATTTAGGCATATAGCATTTGTGCCCTAAGTGACACAGGTGAATGAGTGAGCAGATAAGAATGGGTTTTTGCACTCCACAGGAGTCAGGCAGACCAATCAGGGAGGGCAAGGGAGAAGTCATCATGGGGAGGGGAGGGGGGATGAAAGAATCGCTAGGAATGTCAGGTGACTGTAGACACAGATATGCTACCATATCAAGGATATCAGGTTTAGGGTGAAGCTCTCTCATGCTTCCCTGGTAGCTCAGTTGGTAAAGAATCTGCCTGCAATGCAGTAACTGGAGAAGGGAAAGGCTACCCACTCCAGCATTCTTGGGCTTCCTCTGTGACTCAGCTGGTAAAAAATCTGGCTGCAATGCAGGAGACCCTGGTTTGATCCCTGGGTTGGGAAGATCCCCTGGAGAAGGGAAAGGCTACCCACTCCAGTATTCTGGCCTGGAGAATTCCAGGGACTCTATAGTCCATGGGGTTGAAAAGAGTCAGACATGACTGAGCGACTTTCACTTCACTTCTCTCATGCTGATGGCATGAGATACAACTCAGGTAGAACTGGCAGCCTGGCCAACATGCATGGAGAAGACCTAAGACAGCCCCACCAAGGGTCCTCCTCTGTCCCCAGTATGTAGCATCCAAATATTTGCCATCTCTCCTTCCTGGAGGCATGAGGAGATAATTGAAAGAGTCAGTAAACCTGCAGGTGAGGGCTAAGCATGACCCATATGGACCAACAGACCAGAAGAAATATGATCATCTTAGCTAAAGTCAACCTTGGGAGATGACAGCAACCAGGGACCTGGAAGAAGAGGGAGCATCTTGGCAGATGCCAGGATGGGGAGATGAAGATCACCAGGGTCTGACTCCTTGAGGGGGTGGCATTGGCACCCTAGCACTCAGACCTAATCCCAGGTCCATGGGCAGGTAGGGGGAAACTGAATCAGTCAAGGAAATCCTGATTCAGCTTACTCTGGAGTGATGATATTTTTGCCACCCATAGAATAGGGGTTCAAAAACAAAAGTAAATGCAGTCTAAAAAATTTAAGTTATACATACAGATTTTGTATCTCTGAGTTTTATGAATCAAAACTCCCATTCAATGGTCAGGTAATGCTCTTAAGATGCCTCGTGATCTTAAGAAAACTGAAGGTTAGATGAGCTTAAATGAGCCCTAAGGCCAGTGCTTATTTAACTTCTATGCAGAGCACATCATGAGAAATGCTGGGGAGGATGAAGCACAAGATGGAATCAAGATAGCCGGAGAAATATCAATAACCTCAGATACACAGATGACACCACCCTTATGGCAGAAGCCAAAGAGGAAACAAAGAGCATTTTAGTTCCTCTTTAGTGAAAGAGGAGAGTGAAAAAGCTGGCTTAAAACTCAACATTCAAAAAACAAAGATCATGGTATCTGGTCCCATCACTTCATGGCAAATAAATGGAGAAACAATGGAAACAGTGACAGACTTTACTTTCTTGGGCTCCAAAATCACTGCAGATGGTGACTGTAGACATGAAATTAAAAGACACTTGCTCCTTGGAAGAAAAGCTATGACCAACCTAGACAGTGTATTAAAAACCAGAGACATTGTTTTGCTGACAAAGGTCCATCTAGTCAAAGCTATGGTTCTTCCAGTAGTCATGTATGAATGTGAGAGTTGGACCATAAAGAAGGCTGAGTGCTAAAGAATTGATGCTTTTGAACCGTGGTGTTGGAGAAGACTCTTGAGAGTCCCTTGGACTGAAAGGTGATCAAACCAGTCAATCCTAAAGGAAATCAGTTCTGAATATTCATTGGAAGAAATGATGATGAAGCTGAAGCTCCAATACTTTGGCCACCTGATGCGAAGAGCCAACTCATTTGAAAAGACCCTGATGCTGGGAAAGATTGAAGGCAGGAGGAGAAGGGGACGACAGAGGATGAGATGGTTGGATGGGATCACCGACTCAATGGACATGAGTTCAAGCAAGCTCTGGGAGATGGTGAAGAACAAGAAAGCCTGGCATGCTGCAGTCCATAGGGTTGCAAAGAGACACGACTGAGTGACCGAACAGCAATGAGGCTAGTGTTGGAGCAGCCACTGGGCTCCCCTGGCCAGGTTCCCAAGGCCAGAGTCAGGGTTCAGCTTTCCCGGCGTCCCCTCCTCCCAGACCCCCTCTCACCCCACCCTCCACACACATACTCTCAGCATCCTGTTCTCATCTCACATTAAGGGTCTAAACAGAAAATTGAGAGAGAACCATATGAGATAGATAAAAGTCCAGGACCTGAGAACAGGGAGAGGGGAGGGATGGAAATGGAAAAAACGAAAAGAAAGAAAATAGAGCGATAACATTTAAACTCTACATGAACGCCCCTGCAATGATTATAAGGCAGTGATTACCTTTTCCCAAGAGGACTCATTCCCCTCCTGGTGGAAAGGTTGGAAATCTAAAATAATGAAATGTAAAATAATAATAATGACTGATACCTTGACTGAGTAATGACTGCTCTGCACTATGCATACACACACATATGTATGCGTTCAAGAGAAATGTGGATAAACATATGCATTATAAAGTTCAACAACTGCAAAGTAAAGATTCTTAATGTCTTAAGAGACAATGTCAACCAAAGAAAAATATTCTTGTTGGGGGTAAAGAGGTATTTCCTCACGGGTGCGTGCGCGCGTGCACACACACACACACACACACACAGAAAGTATATGTATATGTTGTAGTGTGTATTAGAGTAATTCACTTGCTGGGATAATTTGAAAGTAAACACACACATACTAAATATGCACACATGTCATATTGTGTATTGGGCTTCCCAGGCGGCACTAATGGTAAAGAATCTGCCTGCCAGTGCAGGAGACATAGGAGGTGCAGGTTTGATCCCCAGTCAGGAAGATCCCCTGGAGGAGGGCACAGCAATCCATTCCAGTATTCTTGCCTGGAGAATCCCATGGACACAGGAGTCTGGTGGGCTATAGTCCATGGGGTCACAAAGAGTCTAAGTGACTGAAGTGACTTAGCATGCGCACATTGTGTATTAAAGTCATTTACTTGTTTGGATAATTTGAAAGTAACCCTGTGACACTTTCTGAGATAAAATGCAAAATCCGAGCCGAGAACGAGTGGAAATCTGGAACCATTTCTTTATGGGGGCTTCAGCACAGTAAATTTTACTGCTTTCTAAGATAATGATAGTCTCTAAAGATAGGCCCCTCCCCAACAGAGGCTAGAGCCTCTGACTCTGTTCCTCCTAGTCAGTCCCCCTGCTCCGGGTTTACCTGCGTCGTGATGCCCCACGGGTTGCCAGCTCCTCTTCTTTCTATCTGTGTCCCTCCCTGACCCTGCATGGGGAGACCTTGGATGTCAGAAGGGTTCCATAAATACTGCTTGGTTGGTCGACTGCCAGCTGGGCCTGGCCATTTCCTTCAAAACCAAGAGGATGACTTGTCTTGGCAGCTTATACCTTGAGGATAAAAGACAAGCCAGAGACTGATTTAAAATGTAGGTCCAACTGTCAGAGCCCATTGAGGTGGGGTGGAATGTGCTGGACTGGGCCCAAGGGTCCAACCGCGTGGTCAAACAGCCATGAGGGCCCCCCACCCCACTCCCGGCCTTGATTCCTTGATTCATGAAGGCCTGGCCATGTCCTCCTTTGAAAAGAGAACAGAGCCACTGCTGAGGGTGTGAAAGTCAGATGTGATTTTCCAGTCAAATCAGTCACCAGTTTCCTGTGCTCCTCTCTGTGTCTCCTTCTTTTTCTCTGTGTCTCTTTCTGTCTCTTTCTCTGTCTGTCTTTTGCAATCTACTACATTGAGTTCGTTTGGGGCAGGTAAAAAGGAAGAAAAGATTTGGCACTTCCTATGAGAATACAGTTATTTTGTTCCAAAGAGGAGCAATGCTTGTTTTTATTTATTTATGGCTGCACTGGGTCTTAGTTGAGGCAAGCGGGATCTTCCCTTGTGGCACACGGGCTTTCTCTCTAGTGGAGGCACACTGGCTTAGTTGCCGTTGGCACGTGGAATCTTAGTTCCCCAACCAGGGTTGGAACCCATGCTCCGTGCACTGGGAGCTCGGGCCTTAACCACTGGGATGCCAGGGAAGTCCTTGGAATTCTTAAAAATGAGCTCATTCTAATCTAGACTGAAGATCGATTCTATCATCAACACAGACATCCTTTACTCCCAGAAGGTCCTTGATATGGTGTAACACTTTAAGTGGTGTCTTTTTTAAGCATCTTTTCACCGATTAAATGTTGCCTCAGGACGTGCTTGAATGGTGACCACTGAGGGGTTCCCCTTTCCTGGCTCACCAGACAGGTGGGGAGCTCACCCTTTGAAAGTCAGGGTGCCTTGTTCTGCCCCTGCACAGACAAAACCCTCAGGGCCCCTACCCAGGACTGACTGTTGTTTGGGGGACCTGGTGCAAAATAAACATGACAGGCCCCTGTTTCCAAATTGCAAGGAGATGACAGCAGAGCATGGAATCAAGTGCAGGCCCTTGGAAGTGCGGGACTCGGGGCAAATGAATTCGCTTGCCTATGAAGCCAGCCGTGCCCCTACCCGGATAGAGACACACCTTGGAGAGGCACTGGCCACGCTCTCCTCCTAACTCCACGCCCTCAGCTCTGCAGCGCTGCTGCTCTTTCCTGGGCTCTGGCTCCATTCGCCTTGGCATCTTCTGTTTGAGCAATTGTCCTTCTCTTAGCCCCTCTCTCTCAGGCTCTCTTTCTTTCTGACTCCAGCATTTTCATCCTTCTAGATGTGGCCTAGCCACTCTCTAGATTCAAATCCAAGGCTGTTCTAGCCTCAGATATATATGTGTCTTTCAAATCTCCCCCATTACCCAACAATCCTGCTCCTGGGCGTATACCCTAAGCCGTAATTCAAAAAGACACATGTACCCCAATGTTCACTGCAGTACTATTTACAAATAGGCAGGACACGGAAGCAACCTAAAGGCTCATCACCAGAGGAATGGAAAAGCAGATGTGGCACATACATACAATGGAATACTACTCAGCCATAAAAAGGAATGAAACTGGGTCATTTGTAGAGACTATGGTACAGAGTGACATTAAATCAGAAAGAAAAAAAAACACATGTTTTGGACTGTTGTACAGAATGAAGTAAGTCAGAAAGATAAAAACATATTGTATATTAACACACGTATTTGGAATCTAGAAAAATGGTACAGATGATCTTATTGGCAAAACAGAAATATAGACACAGATGTAGAGGACAAATATATGGACACCAAAGGGTTGGGGGGAAGGAGTAGTGGAAGGAATTGGGAGACTGGGATTGACATGTATACACTCCTGATACGAGGTGTGAAATAGATAACTGTGAGAACCTATTGTATAGCAAGGGAAATCTCCTCAGGCTCTGCAGTAACCTAAATGGGAAGGAAATCTAAACAATATATGTAGAGCTGATTCACTTTGCCATACAGCAGAAACTAAGACAACATTATAAAGCAACTATACTCCAATAAAAATTAATTTAAAAAAACTTCCCTGTTATGACGAGGTTCCTCTCTTTGGTGCCAAACCAGATTTAATGACCAAGCCCCAGTGTGTCAAGCACGGGTGGGGAGGTGGCAGGGGTAAGTCTGGGCCTCATTGCAGGGCCTAGAGAGAATCCAGGAATGAAAGGATGCTCCAGTGTGCTCCTGGACCACACAGTGAAGGGAACCACAGGATGAAGATGCCCCAGTGGGGCCGGGAACAAGGGTTCCCCGACGGCGTCGCACACACCAGGGCCATGAACTTCCTCTGACACATGTTCTAGAGGAAGAGGAAGTGCTGGGCGCATCTCCCGGATTGCCTTTGTGAAAATTGCTTTTTGGTGATTGTCATCTGGCCACATGACTCACAAAAGCTTCGCTATTCATTGCCCGTTTCTTCAGAGTGCTCCATGACGTGACTCATGCCTCTACTTACTAGGTTTGATTGGGAAGGTTGGGTGAAATCCTTTCCCCTGGGAACAGGAAGTTTTTGATGGTTCTTCTACAGATTAAACCCCGCAGGGGACATGGCGGCACATGCCCTGTTGCCCGGCCTGCTTCCTACCAGGGATGCTGCGTCCTGTCCAGGAGGCACAGGCATGGATCTGGGGGAAGCAGAGTGGCTCTCAAAGCACAGGCAGCACGGGCACGCTCTCAACGATCTGAATGCACGGGAGATAAGGCCCAACAAAATATTTCCTGTTTGGAACATTCAGAAGAGGGACTGAGAGTAAGGAAGGGCGGCGGGGAGCCGAAGGACTTCCCAGGTGGTGCGGTGGAAAAGAATCCCCCTGCCAGGGCCAGAGATGCAGGGTCAACCCCTAGATGGGGAAGATCCCATGGAGGAGGAAATGGCAACCACTCCAGGATTCTTGTTTAAAGAGTCCCACAGAGAGAGGAGCCTGGCGGGCCACAGTCCATGGGGTTGCAAAGAGACAGACATGACTGGGCATCTGAGCACAGCACAGCCTCTACCATATGGGCCTTAAGCAAGGGTTGAGAATAATCACGTTAATTGAGAATAAATGGGAAAAATTCTGCCATCCCCAATAGTGCACCCTGAGGGGACTCAGTATGGAAAAGAACAGGATACTGGCCCCAGAGAGCAAATGATCAAAGGAATGATTTCCATGAGCCTTTGCAGAAGGCTCCGTGACTCAGTTTTGGGAATCGAAATCCTTGATCTGGCCAACAGAGGACATTCGGGTGCCTGCAGTCACATTCAGGTGCCTGCAGTCAATGCAAACTTGGTCAGACTTGGGGAGGCTGAGGCAGTCGGAGGCACCATTAGGACCTCTGCCTGTGACAAAATGGCAGGGCAGGAATTCACCAGCCACAGACTTCAGACCCAGAGTTCCTTCAACTTTACTTATAGAATGGGCTTCACTGGTGGCTCAGCTGGTAAAGAATCTGCCTGCAATGTGGGAGACCTGGGTTTGATCCCTGGGTTGGGAAGATCCCCTGGAGAAGGGAAAGGCTACTCACTCCAGTATTCTGGCCTGGAGAATTCCATGGACTCTATAGTCCATGGGGTCGCAAAGAGTCGAACACGACTGAGCAACTTTCACTCACTCACAGAACACCAATTCAAAGACAAAGTTCTTAAGGATGTCCAGACAGTCACTGATGCTGCTAAGTAGCTTCAGTCGTGGCTGACTCTGTGCGACCCCATAGACGGAAGCCCACGAGGCTCCCCTGTTCCTGGGATTCTCCAGGCAAGAACAACGGAGTAGGTTGCCATTTCCTTCTCCAATGCATGAAAGTGAAAAGTGAAAGTAAAGCCACTCAGTCGTGTCCGACTCCCAGCGACCCCATGGACTGCAGCCTACCAGGCAGTCACTGCAGAGCATTAAAACTCAACCCTCCAAGTACATACCTCTGCATCCGTCCTGAGCACACCTGTCTGTGATTTCACCTGTGCCTCTTCCTTCCCCTCCTTAAAATCCTTCAGGGGCTCCCATCATTTCTTTAGGGGAAAAATAAAAAACACCCAAATGTTTTCGCCTGGCTTTTACCCACAGGCCTTCAGACACACCATTCACACTGAGCAGAGCACATTCACCCCCTCCCCGCGTCCCTTGGCTTAACTATTCTCATCAATGGGGTCTTGGTTACCCATTCTGCCACAAACTTTCCACGACTCACTTGGTTTTTTGTTTGTTTGGTTGTTTATTTTTTGTTTTTAATTATGTTGTTGGCTGTGTCATATGCTATGTGGGATGCTAGTTCCCCAACCAGGGATTGAACCCACACCCCCTGTATTGGAAGCGTGGAGTCTTAGTCCCTGGATGCCAGGGAAGTCCCTCATGAGGCTCTTGTTCCAGCACCTTATTTATCTGACCCCATGACATCACGATCAAACAGAGAAGGAATCTCACACAGAAAGGCCAGCCACAAGACCCCACCCAGAATGAGGGCTGCAGTGAGCACACAGCCTGGGCACTGGATCATCAGCCATCCCCCTTAATGGGTGGCCCGGACTTTGTGGGGCCCGGGTTTGAGGCATTTGTGACCCTGCCTTTATTAACCTGTCCCTCTCCTGAGGCTGCACTGATCACGAGGGGGTGTGATTGCCTATGGGAACACATTTCTGCTACTCGCTGCCTGTGTGCCCACTGTGGTGGCTGGGATTTACCCTCATTGCCTAACATGGTGCTTGCTACATGCTAAGTGCTCAGGAAATATTTACTGACTATATCAATGAATGAATGGGTTGACATCAATCAATGAATGGACAGAGTTGCATGCTCTATTCACAACATTCTAAGAGTGCAGAGCATGCATCTTAATACCAGCATTTCCCCTGATAATGCAACCAGCCTCCAAAGGAGAGGATCTTAACTGGAGGTCCACCAGAATTCCAAGATATCCATGGATTAGGTTGAGTGAAAGGACTGCTGCTGCTAAGTCACTTCAGTCGAGTCTAACTTTGTGTGACCCCCTAGACGGCAGCCCACCAGGCTTTCCCGTCCCTGGGATTCTCCAGGCAAGAACACTGGAGTGGGTTGCCATTTCCTTCTCCAATGCATGAAAGTGAAAAGTGAAAGTGAAGTCGCTCAGTCGTGTCCGACTCTTAGCGACCCCATGGACTGCAGCCCACCAGGCTCCTCTGTCCATGGGATTTTCCAGGCAAGAGTACTGGAGGGGGTGCCATTGCCTTCTCCGGAGTGGAAGGACTACAAAGTCTCAAAATTGAATGTAAAATTGTATGGGTAAGTGTAGTTTGGGGAGGGAGATGCTTAAGAGTTTTCATCAGAAACTCAAGAGGTATCCCAAGTCCCCAGGGTTAACAAATCTTTGCCCTGAAACAAGGGTCTGTGAAGGGAAAGCATCTTCAGCATGATTTGGAAACTTTATTACAAATGCACATTCTCAGGTCCCTCCCCCCACAAAACTGCTAAGTCAGAAACTCTGGGCAAGGAGCCCAGCGTGTATGTTGGGAAGGTTTCTTGGACATACGGTGCACATTCAAGGTCAAGAACCACTCAAGAACTAGACATAGTATGGTGTATTTCCATATCCGTAGAGGCAAAAATAAAAATCAGGGACAGCCGATATATAAACTCTCACATTTATAGTCAAATGATTTTGGACAAGGTGTCAAGACCATTTCATGGTGAAAGGACAGTCTTTTCAACAAATGGTGCTGGGAGAACTGGATGTCCATATACAAAAGAATGAAATTGAAGCCTTCTCTAACTCAATATATAAAATTAACTCAAGGTGAAAAAACAATAACTCAAGACAAATCAAGGACCTAAAACTCATAGAGGAAAACAGGTCAAAAGCTTCTCGGACTTCCCTGGTGGCAATCCCCCTGCCAACTCAGGGGACACAGGTTTGATCCCTAATCTGGGAAGACCCACATGCCTCAAGGCAACTAAGCCTGAGCGCCCCAACTACCAAGCCTGCGCTCTGGAGCCCGGGAGCCAAAATTACTGAAGACCACGTACCCTAAAGCCCGTGCTCCACAACAAGAGAAGCCAGTGCAATGAGAAGCCCGGGAACCACAACTAGAGAAAGCCTGGTCTCATTAACAAAGACGAAGATGCAGTGCAGCCAAAAATAATGAAAAAAAAAAATCTACTAGACAATGGGTTTTGGCAATGATTTCTTGGTGATGACACCAAAGACCCGGGTAACAAAAGTGTCAAAGTGACTGACCCCTAGTGAGAACCCAGGACACCAAGACTGCTGTGAGCTTCCCTGGTTAGTGACAAACTGTTGCACACTGTGAGCAGGACTGCGATACCACAGGCTTTCTGCCCCTCTCCACGGAGCCTCGTGGTTTGGGCGTGTGGGCCTGATTTTTATGTTACCCCCAGGTCAGCTTGTCAGCAATTACTATCCCATAAAATTAATTCCTTTTTAATATATGACTACTCATCAAAGGCACCTACTTTACTCTAAGACGTTTTTATATGGCCTCAAATTAGTAAGCCTTTTTTTTTTTTTTTTGGATGGCTTCACCCTCAAGAAGCAAGAGAACTGGAGAAAGGTCAAGAGGCCACTCGTTACAGAGCACAGGATAAGAAGCAGGATATGCAAACTGAGAGTCCCATGGAGCCCGGAAAATACAGGGACAGACCCTCTGTGATCAGACAGAGTCATCAGCTGGGGCTGAAAAAATGGACTCAGAAGTTGACATCGCTTTGATAATGGGAAGAACGCATTTGACCTAAGAGCAGGGGAGAAATGTCCCCAGGGGACTTTGAAGTCCTGTCTCTTTCCGGGGCTGAAAGGAGCTGGAATTTCTCCAGCAACTCAAAGGGATGGGCAGACAGCAAGCGGATGGGAGATTAACATGCGGAGGATGGAGCTGTTTGAAGTCCAGACTTCACGTTCGATGATGCTGGGTAATCGTTCAATTTCTTGGAGGCTAAATTTGTTTGTCTTGAACAGGAGAATGATAGAGTCACCTCCCCCAGTCCCTCCACCCAGTTAGGGTCAGGACGTGAGGAGACACAGGAAGAGTCAGGGGGTGAAATAAGAACTTAAAAACTTCCCCTTCACCCCAGCACTGACTCACATGGATTCCAACTCATTTTGTATTTCCAGGTCTCTAGCAAATGTGTCTAGTGTGACATTCACTGAATTTCACTAGGAAAAAAAAAAAGTACCTCTCCTTGGCCTGAAGTTGTCCTCTCCTTGGAATCCTCTGAGTCTAAAACATCAGAAATGTTTATGTGTCCGCTCCCCTCTCTGTACCATCCTGGGATGTCCTGGGTCTTGTTTTCTCTCCTGCTTTCCCGTCAGCGGTTCAGATGTTCTCTCAATATTTGTGTTTGCAAAGCTCCATCCCTGGGCCTGAGCTCCCTCCAAAGGTTCCATGGCCCAGATCCAAATAGCCTGCAAGTATGTCCCCTCACCTCACCTAACACTCCATGCTTGTTTTGCCAGCAAATATACCCGGAATGCTGCTAAGTGCCAAAGCCTGTGCCAGGACTGAGGTTTTCAACTAAATTAGAAACAGTTCAACCCTTAAGGAGCTCCTGTGATGGGGGGAGCCGGATTATAGAAGGATGGGGGTACATCCCAGTGTCCAGGAGATGCAGTCGGCCAGGCGCTGCCTGAGGACAGAGGAAGAGCCATCCAGGCCCGAGGAAACGTGCATCGCCCAAGCTGCAAGGGCCTGGCCACGTCAGAGGGCCTGCCTGATCGGGGGTTCCATCGGGAATCCCTGGGAGGGCTGTCCACTCTGCAGACAGAAAGGGGAGCCGGAGGGGACAGTAGAGAGCCTTCGTCAGGGCCCTGCTGCCAGAGCTCTAGCCTCGCCAATGCCCTGCGCTCAGCTCAGCGGACATGGGAACCACGATGCAGAATCCTGGCACTGAAAGACCTCCCAGGCTCATTTGGGAAAAGATAGAAAGTGTGTTGTGTGGGCTGATGCTCTGCAAGGATTCTCAGTTAAGAGAACAGCAGCGTGGACTTCTCGGTGGTTCAGATGGTAAAGAATCCACCTGCCAATACAGGAGATTTGGGTTCGGTCCCTGGGTCAGGAAGATCCCCTGGAGGAGGGTGAGGCAAACCGCTCCAGTGTTCTTGCCTGGAGAATCCCATGGACAGAGGAGCCTGGTGGGCTATAACCCCATGGGGTCATAAGGAGTGACTAACACTTTCATTTCACTTCGGCATGGATTCAGCGTGGGGGCAGCAGCCCTGGGCTCAGATTGCCCACCAGGCAACCTGCAGGAACGGGACACTGAGACTCAGCAACATCGCAGAAACCAAATCGCTGGGGAGAATTCCTAAAAGGATGAACGGAATGGACGTGTGAATAAACAGCTGTAACACAGGTGCAGCGTCGCTCAGAAATTGCCACGTGGACGGTCCCTCGGCAATGGGAGGTGGTGAGGAAGACACAATCTGGGGCAGACCTGGCGGACTCAGTCCTAGCTTGCACGTGTTGTAGCAGGGAGGCTGGGGCCTCAGCGTCCTGCACCTGGGGCTGCAGGACGATTTGTGTAGACTTGATGTATGGAAGGTGAAGTGCCTGGTACGCATCAAAGATTCAATAAAGGGTCCTTGCAATGGTTTTTATTCCTGAGAGCTGAGTTCAGCGAGTCCTGCTGTCTCCCTGGTCTTCTCGTTCTGCACTGGGTCCCCAGACAAGTCCTGGGTCAGCCCTCCCATCTGTGCTCCTGTCCCTGGTCATCTCACAGGCCTCCCTCCAGCCTCCAGTGCGAGGCTCGGCCTCCGTGGCGCTGGGCCTCCTCTGCTCACCTCCTCACAGTCCGCTGCTCAGGACCTGCCTCCACGTCCGCAGAACTGGTCCTCCCCAATCAGCTTATGGGGCCTCTCCTGCTGCTGTCGTTTACATTCTGCCTGCCACCTTGGTGTCCTGGCCCCGAGTTCATCCTCACTCAGGCACAGGACTGAGGCTCCCGGTCAGTCGACACCCAGCAGACAGCCCAGCCTCTGAAGGGCTTGCTCTGTGCTAAATGTCACTATGAAACCCTGCTCGTGTTAAATGTGTTCAGAAATGAATGGAAATACTTTTTCCTTACACAGTTCCTTATACTAACCCACCAAGAGTAGGATGAGTAAAGGTTTGTTGCTGTTGTTGTTCAGTCGCTAAGTTGCGTTCAACTCCTTGTGACCCCATGGACTGCAGCACGCCAGGCCTCCCTGTCCACCACCAACTCCTGGAATTTACTCAAACTCACGTCCATTGAGTCGGCGATGCCATCCAACCATCTTATCCTCTGTTGTCCCCTTCTCCTCATGCCTTCAATCTTTCCTAGCATCAGGAGTCACTTTTCCAATGAGTCAGCTCATTGCATCAGGAGGTCCAAGTATTGGAGTTTCAGCTTGAGCATCAGTACTTTCAGTGAATATTCAGGATGGATTTCCTTTAGGATTGACTGGTTTGATCTCCTTGCAGTCCAAGGGACTCTCAAGAGTCTTCTCTAGCACTCGGATTCAAAAGCATCAATTCTTTTGTGCTCAGCCTTCTTTATGATCCAATTCTCTCATCATGCATCACTACTGGAAAAACCATAGCCTTGACTGTACAGATATCTGTTAGGAAAGTGATGTCTTTGGAAACTATCTGAGCCAGTTTCCCATGGACCGTAATCCTCAAACGGCATGCGTTTAGCACCTGAGTGTCTGTGTCACTCTTGAAAGCAGGCCACCAAAACCACATCTTGTGGTCTCTCATTTTCTGGAATTTACGATATAAAACAGAACCTGATGCCGCATTCCAGGACAATCACAAGTCAAATCCCAACCCTGTGAACTCTGAGAGATCATAAAATACATAATAACAAAGATTACTTCTAATATGACAGTCTGGTTGGCTAGGGTTTCAAAATCTCTTGGTTTGTCAAGACAGACACTCTTATAATTTCATTTTCCTTGTGGCATTACCAGCCAATCTTGTAAACACCGAGTACGCTGTTGGCAGGGAAGAGGGGTGGAATTGTTAGAAGTGCCGCGAGGAGGAAAACATACTAGAGATTAAGGGAAAATGGACAGAGGAAATGAGGACAGAATAGGCAAAGTGGGGCATCAGATGGGGTTTGGTCAGCACAGTGTGCTATTTGGAGCCTGAGTTTCTTCTTCCTCTTAGTATTTCTTTCCCCCGGTTTGGACAGACCCTGAAGATGAGAGAGTCTGCTGAGAAATCCGGAAAGCAGGGCAGGCTGGCTGGGGAAACATTCGTGGACTATCCCTTAGGTGGTGGTGACTTAGTTGTTAAGTCATGTCTGACTCTTTGCGACCTCCTGGACTGTAGCCCACCAGGCTCCTCTGTCCAAGGGATTTTTCCAGCAAGAATACCAGAATGAGTTGCCACTTCCTTCTCCAGGGGATCTTCCCAACCCAGGGATCGAACCCGAGTCTTTACCAACTGAGCCACCAGGGAAGCCCATATCGGGTATTTCTTATTCTAAAGAATTTGAAAAAGGTAGGACCTGCGTATACAAAGGATAAATAATGGAAAAGGGTTGTCTTTTCTTGCCAAATTTCTGCTAATCGAAATTTCAACTAATGATCGGCACACAGTAGTTTCTCAATAAAAGACTTTTGACTTCACTGATTTTGTGTGTGCTGGCTGGTGGCTTCAGTTTGATTCCTGCCATGGGACATGGTGTTTTGTACATTTGAGGGCAAGGTTAGTTTCACTTTCAAGATTGTTCTGAAATCTTCAGCTCCATGGGATCTGAACAACTTTGCCGTTTCTTTAAAAAAAAAAAAAAAAATATATATATATATTTGGCTGCTCTGGGTCTTAGTTGCAGCACACGGGATCTTTCATCCTCACTGTGGCATGCAAGATCTTCAGTTGTGGCATACGAGATCAAGTTCCCTGACTAGAGATTGAACCCAGGCCCCTCTGCATTGGGAACACGGAGTCTTAGCCTCTGGACTGCTAGGGAAGTGAAGTCCCTGAAGAGCTTTGTGATGGAGGGACTCCATCAGGTCCCTGTGTCTCTCTTCCAGACGTCCAGCTACGTGTCTGCTAAAAGAGAAATATGAGCACACAAAGCATAGCTCATTTTACCTTAAAAAAAAAAAAAAAGCCACTATGCCCCAGGGCACAAGTGACAGATGCTAAAACAGCAAATACCAATGAAGTGTTGGAATTGGGTTTTTATTGGGCCATGGATGGAAACACATTTACACCTAATAAACAGGGGCTGATGGGCTGGATTCTACAGGAAATGACAAGTAAGAGGAGGGGACGGATGGTGGAGGGTGAGTACTATCTGTGTTTTTAAATGACTCTTGTGGTTGAGGAAAGATCGTTTAATGACAAGTCTAGCATTCTGGAGCTCTGGTCCTGCTTTGCAGACGCACCCCAGCAAATCTGACAACAAGCCTAAAATAGCTGGCTGCAGTAGGCGTGTTAACAGCATAGCGAGGACAAGGATTTATGCAGGCATGCTGCCATTCTTGGCACGTGTTAGACCTCAGCCTCGTCACGGCACACGTTCTTAATAAAACATTCATGTCGAGCATTCGTGTCGCCCTGTTTATGAAGCACTGACGACTCTTGCTCCATGCCTCCTGAAGGGAACCACGTTTAGCCTGAGATGCTGCCCCCGAGGTGTTCTCACACAGCTGGAAAGGCCACAGTCCCTCGGCACACAAGGTCCCACCTTGCCGATGCCACCAG
This sequence comes from Bos indicus, assembly GCF_029378745.1. Taxonomy (NCBI): domain Eukaryota; kingdom Metazoa; phylum Chordata; class Mammalia; order Artiodactyla; family Bovidae; genus Bos; species Bos indicus. The sequence continues at coordinate 31,378,286 of NC_091771.1, read as the reverse complement.
GTTTTCTGCCCTGGAAAGGCCCCCGCTGAGCGCCCAGGGGTTCCCTGAGACACTGGTGAGAGCTTGGGGAGCTGGGGACATCAGAATCCTACCAGTAAGCTTCTCTCCTGGGCCGGGGCAGCTCGTTTCCTTGAGTTCCTCCCGCCTGGCACCTTCTAACTCATCTCTTTGCCTCTTCTGTGACACTCTGGACACAGAGCAGAACCAGAAAACATGAATACAAGGTTACAAAGGAAGCAGGCCAGGGAGAGGTTTGGGATGTAAGCCCTGGGCTAGGTGGGGGAGGTCAAGGTCATTTGGTCCAGAAGACGGATGGCTCAGGGGGGACTCAAAACAGGGCAGTGGGAGGGCTGTCCACGGCGGGGGGATGAGAGAGAGATTTATATCCTGGGAGGAGTTAGACTGGGCCAAGAAAAGGTTTACCTGTCTTGCCGGAGGTTTTGACAAGAGATGGGCAAAGGGTTTCAGAAATCACCCTACACAGGGAGGCTGTCTCACCAGGGTGAGGACGTTCATGTCTGTTGTATTTATTGGAGAAGCATTTTGTCAAAAATTAGCATTTGGAGATGGAGGGTGATGTCCTCTCCTATCCCGTCTCACACACACACACACAAACCAGAACATCCCTCACCAGGAACCTCTCTCCATAGATCTGGCCACTATTGCACACTGGCCTTAAGAAAACCCAAAGGAAGATGGCTTTATGGAAAACAGTAGATAAAATAGTTAATAATAATTTTTGAAATAAAATTCGACTGCATGTTATTTCATCATTATCCCTTCATTCCTTGGGATCTTTAAGAGTTACTATTTTAAATTTTAAATATCTTGGGTCAGTGGCAGAGGGTAGTCCCTAAGCCTGTCAGTAAGTAAACAGAGCCTGTTCTTTTAGATTGTCCTGGGAATCTTTTTTAAAAGATATCAACTAATTAATTTTTTTCTGGTTGTGCTGGGTCTTCGTTGCTGCACCTGGGCTTTCTCTAGTTGCGGACAGAGGGGCTCCTCTGCGTTGCAGGATTCTCATCACTGTGGCCTCTCTCATGGAGCCCGGGCTCCAGGCCTGTGGGCTTCGGTACCTGCAGAGCAAGGGCTTAGTAGTTGCGGTACACGGGCTTAGTTGCCCTGTGGCATGTGGGACCCCATGGGGGAAGGATGGAACCTGTGTCTCCTGCATTTGCTGGCAGATTCTTAACTACTTGGACCACCAGCAAAGCCCTGTTCTGGGAAACTTTAGTTCTGAATTATTTTGATGCTTCAGATGCCCTGGCCCGACCTGGTGTTGTCCAGGGAGCCAGGCCTCCTAGACTGGGACTTAAGTGTCACCGAGGTAAACATTCCCTTCTGGCTGGCTGAGGTTCTGGGACATAAGCCTAACTAGAGATTTATACGGCCTCAGGAACAAAATGAAAATTAGAAGGCAAGCAATAGATCGAGGAAATATTTGCAATTTGTGACAAAGGTTAATTGCCTTAACACATTTTTCACTGGAGAAGTATCAATGCGTTTTTAGAGAGTAATACAATTAACATCATCATGTGAAGTTGTTAGAGCTTAAAACTGATCAAGGATTCATTATGCAACTTATGATTGCCGCTATCATTCGCATTTTGCTCCATTAGGTTTTTGTTCCAACTTTGTATACATTATAAATGCAAGTTTATTACCATAAAATTTTCAAAAATGATGTATCAAAAAATTTTGAGTGAAGAAGAAATTTTTGGTAAATTTTGTGCAGATACTTTCTCTGATTGTCTGAGTTAAACACACACACACACACACACACACACACACACACTAGAAGATGTTAGTCCTTCAGAAGATAATTGATTCAGATGATGTAAATATTAGACCAACCTTAGTGATTGATTCTGATATAGAAATCGAAAATGAAGCACAGTGCTGGAGAAGACTTCACAGGTGTATCAGGCATACCTGTTGGATGCAATAACCTGCAGAGTGTTAGTAAAATAACAGAAATAATTTTTAGCTGGCCAAAATAAAAATCACTGACCACAGGAGATAGTTTCTGCAAAAATCTCCCAGGTCAAAAAAAATGACTCTTGTAAATCAATAAAAGATGAACACCACAGTAGAAAATCAATAAAAGCAATGAACTCCGCCCTCCCAGCACACACACAAATAGGGCAACAATTCATCAGGGAAGAAATATAACATGATAAAAAGCAAAGGAAACCAGTTTAAACTCACCAGTAACTAAATAAATGCAAACTAAAGCAACAATGGGATACGTTTTCACTGATCAAATGAGCATTTTGTTTATTTTATTAATGATAAATTTGGTATTGGAAACTGTTCAGAATAAATGGATCTCTTTTATACCATTTGTAGAAATGTAAATTGCCACAGTCTTTCTGGAGGGAAATTTGAGATATTTATCAATGGCCCTTTAACCCAGAATTTCTCAATATGTGTACCACAGGGAATTGGTTAAATAAACTATCGTATATCCACATCATCATGAAAAATGATGCTATAAAAGAAACATTTAAGTGTCATTGATTTAAAAAAAAAAGCAGATTACAAATTGACCTGCTCAGCACAAATATAGTTTTTAATTAAAAAAACATATATAGGCCTGAAGAATCATATTCTTTGGGATATAAATTTATTAAGTTTGAAATGTATTTTGCTTCCAACAATGAGACTACTGAAAAGTCTAACAATTTCCTCAACAATAATTAGCTTATCCTCCTCTGAGCCAGGCATTACCCTAGATGAGAGATACAGAAGACAAAATTCTAGTCTTTATGTCCCTTTTGGCAGGGAACATAAATGATAAGTAAAATATACTTATGAAATCATCATTCAATAAGAGAGTGATCATTTCAAAAAGAAAATAGAATAGTTGACTGTGACAGAGACTGTCAACAGGTCATGCTATATATGATGAAATTATATTTGAGCTGAGAGCAGACTCAAGAGAAGGCTTGAGCCAGGGGAGAAGCATTCCAGCCTGGAGGCAGAGCACATGCAAAGGCCCTGGGGTGGGAACAATTCTGGAATGACTGAGGAGCAGAAGTTGATTATCAGTTCAGTGGTGAGAGTCTGTGTATGAAAGTGAGCAAAAGGGTGCTAAGGAACGAGGCCAGAGACTCAGGTGGGGGCCAAATTGCATATACTCTTAGGTCAAGTGAGGAGTTAAATGTTATTCTCAGGCAATGGACAGTCATTGGAGGACTTGGTTGATAATCTGATAAAATTTATTTTTTAATGATAAATATAAAATTTAAACTTTTGGTTATACATTGTGGATAAATTAACTTCACACATAAAATTTCATTTAATAAAACAATTCTATGGTGTAGGTATTGTTTACTTTCCTTATAGACAGCGAGTGACTCATCCATGGCCATGCGGCTAGTAGGTGGCATGACGAGAATGAGAAACTGGGTAAATCTCTAGAAATGAAAATAAAAAACAGCCTTGTAAAATACATAAGTCACAGAGATGTAACATGTAGCATAGGGAACGTAGTAAAATTGTAATAACTCTGTATGGTGATGATTTTGAAATGTATATAAGTATTGAAGCACACCAGTTAATCCTAAAGGAAATCAATCCTAAATATTCACTGGAAGGACTGAAGCTGAAGCTCCAATACTGTGGCTACCTGATGCAAAGAGCCAACTCATTAGAAAAGACCCTGATGCTGGGAAAGATTGAAGGCAGGAGGAGAAGGGGCAACAGAGGATGAGATGGTTGGATGGCATCAACGACTCAATGGACATGAGTTTGAGCAAGCTCCAGGAGATAATGAAGGACAGGAAAGCCTGGAGTGCTACCGTCCACAGGGCCACAAAGAGTTGGACACAACTGAGTGACCGAACAACAATGATGTACCAAGATGATACTTTGTGGAAATGATCCTTCAATAAAAAGGGAAAAACCAGTCTGCAACACTGAATGTTAGTCATTTGGCATGGTGGCGAACATTCATATGTTAGTATTCCCATATGAGTACAATGAATGAACAAACGCACTCTCTTCTCACACCTCCCCCTACAACAGGCTCTTAAGGAAGGAACCAAGGGGCTCAGCCTGTGCCTCCCAGGGGACTGCACCAGAACTACAAAACCTGAGACTCTGGTTGCAGCAACTGGCGCCTGCTCTTCAGATCATCAACCTTTGAAAGACTGGCCCAAGTGAGCTGGATGCAGCCTCTCTTCTGGAAGGGCCACCCAGCCCCGCCTTCTTGGGCACCAGCTGTAGCAGGACTGGGCACATATTCCAAACCAAAGGGACTGCCTCGAGCCCGGCCATCAGGCCCCAGCAACGCATCCCGTTCTGAGTCAGGACGGGGAGACACATTCGTCTTGGACTTGGACCTGCTCTTTCATCACTGGGCCTTTGTGAAGGGAGAGACAGAGCCCTCTCGGTTGAGCCTTTTACAGCCACTGCCGAAGCCATCCTGCATCTCTGCTCCTTAAGGGTGTCCCAGGAGCCACTGGCCTGTGCTTCTCTGCGTGGGGCACTGGACTCTTACTCCTCTCCCAGTCCTCCCTTGGCTTTCCCTGTCTCACTGTTGCAGCAGCTGTAAGCAGAGAGCAACCTGTTTACTCGGTGGTCTCTGCTTTATCCCTGGATTCCCAAAATGCTGCTCTAGGTTAGCTGGACGTCTCCTCCTCTAGGTCTTGCCGGCCTGTGCTCACATGTCTTCCATGCAGCCTAGTTGGTCTTCCGTAGGACCCTTCACACATATCACTCTCTGGAATCTGAGTTCTGCCTTTTAAAAGAAGAAAATGTGGTGTCTAGAGAAATCGAATTCATAGAGATAGGAAGTGGAATGCTGGTTGCCAGGGGCGGGTGCAGAGGGAGGTGGAGGGCTGGTATTTAATGAGCATGAGGTTCAGTTTTGCTTGCATGAGGTTCAGATTGGCTGCACACCAGTGTGAATGCACTTAACACTCCTAAACTGTACACTTTAAGATGGTTAGGATGGCAACTTTTATTTTTTTTAAAACCACTATTTTAAAAAGTGAAAGACAATTGGATATTACATTCCTCCTGAGGAGGAGGGCTTCCCTGGTGGCTCAGACGATAAAGAATCTGCCTGCAATGCGGGAGACTTGGGCTAGGTCCCTGGGTTGGGAAGATCGCCTGGAGAAGGGAACAGCTACCCACTCCAGTATTCTGACCTGGAGAATGCCATGGACAGAGGAGCCTGGAGGGCTAGAGTCCATGGGGTTGCAAAGAGTCGGACATGACTGAGAGACTTTCACTCCACTCCTGAGGAGGAATATACCATTACCTATGAAATAGTCTTGCCAGAAAATCAAATCAATTTAAATCCAATCAACCCTCTGGATTTAACTCTCAGTTTACAGAGAATACAGGAATGGAGGAATATATTAAACAGTGTCACATGGAAGCAATCAGCAAAATCCAGACTGTGGGAAACTCTACAGGAAAAACAATGGTTTCTTCAATAAATAAATTACAGAGAAAGAAAAAGTAGGAGGAGGAGGAAACCATAGATTAAAAGAGTCTTAAAAAACAAAACCCAACAGCAATGCATGGAGTTATTCGGATGTCAATTCACATAAACCATAAAAATGTATGAGACAATCAGGGAATGTTTGTGAACATTCAGGAATCTAGTGGTTATTTTGAAGCCCTTATCTTCTGGAGATAGATACTAAAATATTCTTGGGTGACAGAGTATAATAGCTGGGGCTTGCTTCAAAATAATTGGGGAGGGGATGTTGGAGGGTATAGAAGAAATAAGATTGGCTATGAGTTTATAGCTATTGAAGCTGGTTGACAGGAGATACTACTCTATTCTATTCTGTTCTACCTTTATATCTGACATTTTCCAGACACACACACACAAATACTAACCTTTGGACTTCCCTTGCAGTCCAGTGGTTATGATTCTCTGCCTCCACTGAGAGGGGAGAGGTTCAGTCTCTGGTTGGGGAACTAAGATCCCACATGCTTCATGGTATGGCCAAAAAAATATTTAATAAATTTAAAACAATAAAAACGGTAACTTATAGTCTTCTCAAAGTGTTCCTCCTCGACCTGCAGCAGTACAATGAAGGGGATGGGACATGGTCTGCAAACTCTCCCTCCTCTCCCTCTCCCCTGCACCTGGCCTGCTGGGTCCAGGCAGGGGTGGAGCATGCTGGACAGGGCAGCCCCTCCCACACAGCCTGGCCATTTGTGTGGCAGGGGCCGCCCGCCAGGCCTCCTGGAACACGTCCGTGGGTTCTCCAGACGAGCCTTCAGCTGGCCCTTCCCCAGCAGGCAGGTCAGGCTCCAGCTTAAGCGTGTCTTCTCCCCAGCCACAGTCTCCACCACAGCAACCCTGGGTGAGATTCCTAAAGAAAGCTTATGTTCAGACAGCTACTGAACTGCCTACATACCCATGTAATCCAGGGTCCTTTCTATATCAAATGGAGTAAACACAGCTGCCCAAGTGGCACAACCACTCCTGGCCATCTCTCCTGCTATTTTCTCCATATCCAGATGGCATCAGACAACATCTGGGAAACCTGTAGACAGAAGACAGAATGGGGGCTGGGGTCAGGTTGGGCATATCCACTCTTTGCCATTTATTACCTTGACGTTCCTCTCCTTTGTTTCCTGAATGAATGAACACGTGATAAAAAGCTCCGTGTAAGATATGGCCAAATTGAGTCTGCAATTAAGTTCCACCAGCCCAAGGATTCCAAGTAGTCTGGATTTCATGTGATGTGTAAAGCTGGCAACTGGAATAAACTTGATTATTTTTTTAATGACTATGTTCTATGAAAGAATCTCTAATTATTAAATATTTCAATGTGGGAGGCATATTTTACAGGTATGAAGAGCTGTAATAGCACCCAGGAGCATGAAGTTAGTATCAGATCATCACTTCACTTCAGTTCAGTTGCTCAGTTGTGTCTGACTCTTTGCGACCTCATGAACCACAGCACGCCAGGCTTTCCTGTCCATCACCAACTCCCAGAGTCCACCCAAACCCATGTCCATTGAGTCGGTGATGCCATCCAACCATCTCATACTCTGTCGTCCCCTTCTCCTCATATCTTTCCCAGCATCAGGGTCTTTTCAAATGAGTCAGCTCTTCGCATGAGGTGGCCAAAGTATTGGAGTTTCAACTTCAACATCAGTCCTTCCAATGAATACCCAGGGCTGATCTCCTTTAGAATGGACTGGTTGGATCTCCTTGCAGTCCAAGGGACTCTCAAGAGTCTTCTCCAACACCACAGTTCAAAAGCATCAATTCTTCGGCACTCAGCTTTCTTCACAGTCCAACTCTCACATCCATACATGACTACTGAAAAAACCACAGCCTTAACTAGGCAGATCTTTGTTGACAAAGTAATGTGTCTGCTTTTTAACATGTTGTCTAGGTTGGTCATAACTTTCTTTCCAAGGAGTAAGCGTCTTTTAATTTTATGGCTGCAATCACTATCTGCAGTGATTTTGGAGCCCAGAAAAATAAAGTCTGACACTGTTTCCACTGTTTCCCCATCTATTTCCCATGAAGTGATGGGACCAGATGCCATGATCTTCGTCTTCTGAACGCTGAGCTTTAAGCCAACTTTTTCACTCTCCTCTTTCACTTTCATCAAGGGGCTCTTGAAGTTCTTCACTTTCTGTCATAAGGGTGGTGTCATCTGCATATCTGAGGTTATTGACAATTCTCCAAACAATCTTGATTCCAGCTTATGCTTCTTCCAGCCCAGCATTTCTCATGATGTACTCTGCATAGAAGTTAAATAAGCAGGGTGACAATATACAGCCTTGACATACTCCTTTTCCTATTTGGAACCAGTTTGTTGTTCCATGTCCAGTTCTAACTGTTGCTTCCTGACCTGCATACAGATTTCTCAAGAGGCAGGTCAGGTGGTCTGGTATTCCCATCTCTTTCAGAATTTTCCACAGTTTATTGTGATCCACACAGTCAAAGGCTTTGACATAGTCAATCATCAGAGTAATACTTAAATATATTTCTTACTATGAAAGCATCTTTCCTAGCAGAAAACAAGTGCACGTGGAAGAGTCAAAAAACCTAATAACCAGCAAAGAAGAGAACAGCCAGTACCACTGGTTAGCATAGGTACAAGGCTTCCCTGGTGACTCAGAAGGTGAAGAATCTGCCTGTAATGCAGGAGACCCAGTTCCTTTTTTTTTTTTCTTTCTTTTTTTTTTTAGGAGACCCAGTTTCGATCCCTGAGTTGGGAAGATCCCCTGGAGAAGGAAATGGCAACCCACTCCAGTATTCTTGCCTGGAGAATCCCCATGGACTGAAGCCCACTGGGCTCCTCTGTCCATGGGGTCTCAAAGAGTTGGACACGACTGAGCGACTGACATTTTCACTTTCAAAGGTAAGTACTTTGTAGATGTTATCACACGTAATCCCCATAACAATCTCATAGGCTCTGCATCATTGTCTCCACAGAGAGGCAACCAGAGCTCAGAGAAGTTACCTTAGTAAATGAAGGAACCAGGATTCAACTCCAGCTCCATTTGACTCTAAAAGTTGAGTTCTTAATCTCCATTTGCAACTTATAATAAAATACTAAAAGTATTTGTCAGGTTAGGAGAATGTATATGCCTATGGTATAGATATGCATGTATATATATGATAAAGATAGATATAAGCATAGATGTAGATTATATATATTAATATTCAAGTTAAAATTTATTGCCCTTCTAAGATACAGGATTGGTGAAAAGCTTAGTCTACAAGTTACTCTTTACATGCTTTAAAAAAAAAGTTTTATAGGAGTATAGTTGACCACTAAGTCCTTACATATTTAACACTGCTTCTAATCTATCCAAGGAGCTGCTTTCCAAAAATATGTGAATCCCAGCTGAATTGAAGAGTATTTGGGAAACGTCACAATGTTGTTTATATAAGTCTACTGGAGATCCCTGTGGGATTTGCTTTTATGGAATTTGAAACAATAGAACAAGCAGCAAATTATTTAGGTAAGCCTAGATCCTAAAAAGAAAAACAAAAAACAAAAAAATTAGCCAGTGTTATAAATAGTAACAAGTTTTTGGGAACCATTTTAGTTTCTTAACAAAACACCTGAGGAAGCAGAAGAAAACCTGGTATATTCCCTTAGACAGTGACAAGAAGCCCATTCCTGTCCTAAGAGTAGCTGGTGAGTTATTTACTTACTATTTAAGTAGACATTGTTGTTGTTTAGTCACTAAGTCATGTCTGATTCTTTGCAACCCCATGGACTGTAGCCTGCCAGGCTCCTCTGTCCATGGGATTTCCCAGGAAAGAATGCTGGAGTGGGTTGCCATTTCTTTCTCCAGTGAAATAGGATGGATGGGAGCTCTGTTACAGAAGAAAAGAAAAGTTCTATGTCAGAGCCAAAGAATCCAATAAGGAAGTATCCAGAGCTTTGTAAAACAAGCCCCTGGGGCTCTGACCTGGAGATGGCTGAACCTCAGAAAGCACCCCCAAAAGAAAACAGGACAAAGCTGAAGTATCCAGGTTCTCTGAAGTCAGGGGAAAGAGAAAGAGAAACAGCTCTGAAGATGCAAAATGTATCTTCAGGTCAAAAGCAAAGGGCTCAGGAAAAAAAAAAAACAAAATAAACTTAAAATGAAGCTTTAGAAACTTCCAAAGAAAACACAGGTATGGCTACTTTAAAGTTGGGATTAGACAAATAAGGTTACATTTCATCCATTACTGAGCAACAAAAATCTTAACTGGATTTTTAATTTCTCAAGATTTAGAAGTCTCTACAAAAGAGGAAAAAGGATACTGGAGGTATGAAAGGCAGATTTCTCTCAAAAGTAAAAAAGAAGCATAAGAAAAAAAAGAAAGAAAGAAGGACTTCCCTGATAGTTCAGGGGCTACGACTCCAGGCTCCCAATGCAGGGGGCCTGGGTTCGATCCCTGGGCAGGGAACTAGATCCCACACATGCTGCAGCTAAGAGTTTAAGTAACTAAACAATCCAGCATGTCACAACTAAGACCCAGCACAGCCAAACAAATTAATAAGTATTTTTAAAAACAGAGGAACATAAAAGAGGGGTAGAGGTTGTACCATTAACAACACGATCAAAAGAAGTCTATCAAAATAAGTCTATTGTTGGCAACTGACATGCCCTCCAAGGTGAGACTATGTTTTAATAACTATGACAGTACTTGAAGAGTTCAGATGACTTAGATGAATCTTGTTGCAGGTAAAGAAGATGAAACTATTTGGAAATTGAGGCGTATTTGAAAGTCAAAGTTTTTAATATCTAGGTAATGCTATGATTCTGAAGGCCATTTGCATATATGTATATGCATCTCCTGACACTGTAAAAGAGGGTAGAGGCAGGTGGAAGGGAAAGCAGTGCCGCACTGTGCTGCCTCAATCCCCGGTGACTCGACGCTATTTACTGAGAGCACAGCATGTACCAAGAAGTACAGTAGGATGTAGGGGGATTCCCAGGGGAATCTCCACCAGCCATATTTATATCCAGGATTTGCTTGAAGAAAATTTAGAAGTCCCTATCGACACATTGTTCAGCTAAATGCCTTAGCTCCCTATAATTTCTAAAACATTTAAAAAATAAATATCTGTTACATAAAAACCAAAGATTTGTTACTTTCATTTGTTAGAGGGAACATACATTTCATGATGCTAGACATGTTTAACACAAGACGTAAAATTTGATTATTCTTTATTTCAATTATCCTTTATGTAAAAGGCAAATTATATTTCACCTTTTAGGAAAGAAAATAGATTTGGTATCTAAGACAAATACATTTAAATATTTTATGTAATCAAAATATCATGGAGATGAATTCAGACTTTTTATCTCTTTTCTAGATAAAACTAGTGTTAGTCACTAAGTTGTGTCCGACTCTTTGAGACCCCATGGACTATAGCCCTCCAGGCTCCTCTATCCATAGGATTCTCCAGGCAAGAATAGTGGACTGGGTTGCCATGCCTTCCTCCAAGGGATATTCCTGACCCAGGGATCAAACCCAAGTCTCTAGTATTGCAGGCAAATCCTTTACTGTCTAGTAGGTAATTGTATTAGTTACCTACTGCTGTATTGCAAATGATCCCAAGTTCAGTGACTTAAAACAGCAAAGAACATTTATTATCTCATACTTGTTGTCGGTCAGGAATTTGGGAAAGGCTTCACTGGTGGTTCTTGCTCAGGGTCTCTATCTCTCAAATCTATTTGCTATTTTAAAGTGAAAATGAGCTAAAATATGTAAGTGATCATTAAATTTTACATGCAGCATGAATGAATTTAGACCTTCAAGAATTTGAAAATCCAAAGGTGAAACCATCAGGAGAGGTCAAAAGAGTTGTTACTGCTCCCCCTCAATATCCTCCTGCCCCTCATCTCTCCACTTTCCCAAGAGGTGCTTGAGAGGCAAGTGGAGGCGGGAGGAAGAGACATGATGGATGATAGAAATAGCCTCACCAGAAATAAAATACACTCCATATACATGTCCTGACAGTGTTCTCAGTTGCTAATCAGGAAGCAGAAGTCGTTGCATTGTGGCCTTAACAGAATCTTTCCTAAAACTCTTTTCACACACCTGGACTCTCCCTGGGTCCACTGCTATAGGCTGCAAAACAACATGTCAAGCCCAGTGGTGTGCAGAGATAGGACTCTTTAAAGGCTTCCTAGTCCACACATAATACCCCATGTCTCTCCCCAGAGCAATCCATTCTTGCGATCATAAAGAAAAGAACTGAGCCCTAATTATGTTCTTATGATCCATATGACTTCTTTCCATGAAAATACTACTTTGAACCATCATATAGAAAAAAAGTACAATGTCTATACATGTTTCATTATACCCGCTATCTTTCTTGTACCTATATAAAACTATAACACTCATCATCAGAAGGTTATCTATTTGAAATTAATTTTCTAGTATAAGAGATGGATTTTCACTGCCACCCTCTCTCTCTCCCCTGTGATCAGCATATACATTTAGAGGGAGGTCTGAGGCTATGTTTTCTAAGTAAGTAAGGCGAGTAATAACACCTGCTCTAGATGCTTAGGGCAGCCATAAGAACCAAGAAATTCAAACAGACATGGACCACCCACTGCAACTAGAGAGTAACCCCTGCTTGCCACAACTAGAGAAAGCCCATGTGCAGTAACAAAGACACAGTGCAGCCCAAAATAAATTAATTTAAAAAAAGAAAACAGACATGGATTTGCATATTGATTCCAGAACTTATGGCTTGATTTTATTTTTTTTAGTTTTTTAAAAATTAATTAATTTTAATTGGAGGCTAATTACTTTACAATATTGTAGTGCTTTTTGCCATACATTGACATGAATCAGCCATGAGTGTATGGTTTGATTTTAGATGTACTGTTTAGCCTCTCTTCATGCACATGTGCATGCTCAGTCGTGTCCAACTCTTTGCGACACCATGGACTGTAGCCTGCCAGGTTCCTCTGTCAATGGGATTCTCCAGGCAAGAATACTGGAGAGTTGCTATATCCTCCCCTATTCCAGGGGATCTTCTGGACACGGGGATCGAACCCGTGTCTCTGGTGTCTCCTGCATTGGTAGGTAGATTCTTTACACTGTGCTTCCTGGGAAGCCCTTAGCCTCTCTGAGCCTCATCTAAAGAATGAGGACAATGATATATTTCCTATGGGGTTCAGGTGAAAATCCCTACGACGCTATGTTTAAACTACCAAACACAGGGCAGGGGACATAAAAATAAATGTTGGTTTCACTCAACTTTCCTTTTCCTTCCTTTAGTTAACTTCGGAGCTAAAGGCATCACTTGAGTTCTGATGTTTTGTGAATTTGACCTGAACCCAAACCAAGTATCTTTGACCTGAATCAAGTATTATTGACCTGAAAGCAGAACACGATTATTAACAGTTGTAATCAAGGATGAAATGATCTCTAGTAAATCTTCCAGTGTCAGACAGAACTCACTGGTTCAGACTAACAGCTACGACTGGGCCAACCAGCCCAAGATAAATAACAAGTGTGTTAATTAGTGAAATGGGATTAATAAGGAAATGGTGCAAGAGTTTTCGGTGTGATTGTGTACATGGCAAGTCCAGACAAGATGGGTTTTGGAGGGGGTGGGGTGGCGTAGGAAGTCACCTCCTTGGTCCGGCTGATTGGGAAAGGCTTTGGGAGAGAAGTCTGATTTGGGGATTATTTGAATAGTGGTAGGTGGGGGGTTTCGAGCTAGACACAAAGGGGTGTTTCAGGTTAAGGGTGTGTCCTGAGAAAGAGTTCAAAGGACAGAGAGGATCTTGCTGTAGAGGGAAGGAGACACCCAACCACAGCCAACATTAGTCAAAATCAACCACTGACCCATAAAAAGAGACAGGTGGCATCCGTGGGTGAGGCTCCTGGAGAGTCGGTAGCTGACACTGCCTTTACAGTGTCAGCCTTTACAGAAGCACAAAAATGTCTCCATGGGGACTGGTTCAGTTTAGGGCCCCAACTTAAGAGTGAGTGGCAGGGAACCTGGAGCCATTCCAAAGTCAAAGAGGTTGGGACTCATAATGTGGACAGCAGATGGCTTAGGAAAGACCTAAATTCTCTTCATTCTTTAAACAACTCCCTTGGGGGCAGTGTGACTGCCTCTTCTCCATTCCCATTAATGGCAAAGTCACAGAAAGGTTTTGAGTTTCAGCAGAATACAATCGAGATAAGGAAAAAGCTGTGATTCACAGGATTAAGACAAAAGGACAGTTTGATCAGAGGGCTATAAAATTTAACTCCCAGGAGTTCTCTCTGAAGTGGCAGAATCTTCATGCTACATTTGTTCACAATCCCTCAGTTTATGACAGTCTATCAATGGACATTTGCGAGAGCCAAGTTCACAAAGGCAGAATGTAACCTTAGCACGCCCAGTGCCCAAGGCTCTACCTTCACGTAAGCTTCAGATCTCCTTTAGCTCATGTTTTAGGAAATCGGCTTCCACCCTCTTCATTCGCAGGTCCTACTGCTGCTGCATCATTCCTGCTCCCCATTTCCGCTCACAGAGACCTTCATCTTTCTTCAACCAGACAACTTCCCTCCAGTGGGCTCAAAGACTTGAGCGTGAGCCTCCAGAGAGGAGAGGCGTTCCTCTATCAAGGAGTGTGGAAGAAGGAGGGTGGAAGTGAAGGGTTCTGAGCAGAAGTTAGAAGTAAACACAGAGGCACACACAATTCTTAAAATAGACTGTATGGAAGAGACTGCTGTGTGTGTATTCACCGAAGTCTGTCTCCTTTTCCTCCCAGCAAACAGTAAGTCTGATTTCTCAGTTTCCCTTGCAGCCCCTTGGGTGATGTGGCTGAGTTTTGGGGAATGGCAAGTGGACAGGAGTGATGTGTGCCACTTCCAGGCCTAGCCCTTTAAAAATTCCCACGAGCTCCTCCGACCTGGAAAAGGATTAAGAGGTCACAGGGGCACAGAGGCATAAGATGGAAAGAGCCTGGGTCCTGAGTGACTGTGTGGACCCCTCCCCTCCAACCAACTCACACTGGCTGTGATGAGAGAGGGAAGGAAACATTTACTGTGTTGGGCCACTGAGATGCAGGGAGATGTTGGTAACACCGTGTGGTCTACCCTGACTAACATACATGGAGATTAGGAGTGGCTTCTCTTTGGGTTATAGATACATTAGTGTACACTTTACAGAGGATCACTTGTGGGAGGGTCTGGCCATGGTGCTGAGCTATGGGGCCAGAAATTATTGAAAATAAACATATGTTTAAAGGAATTGGGGTAACATTGAGTGAAAATGTAGGATACCTAAAAATCTATTCCATGCCAAGAGGGTTCAACACAGAAAGAATATTATTTTCAACAAATGATGCTAGGACAACCGGACATTCACATGCAGAAGAATGAAGATGGACCTGTTTGTTATACTGCACACAAAATTTGACTCCAAATGTATCAGAGATCTAAATGTAAGAGTTAAAACTATAAAACTCTTATTAGAAGGGAACATAGGGGTAACACACTTTATGGAGCTGAGTTAGGCAAAACTTCTTAGTAATAACATAAAAAGTGCAACAACAAAACAAAAAATAAATTGGACTTCATCAAAATTTTAAAACTTTTGTTATTCAAAAGGACATCAAGAAAGCAGAAATACAACATGCATGATAGGAGAAAATACTTGCAAATCACATGTCCCATGAATCCAAAAATCTTACAACTCAATAGTAAAAAGAATTTTATTTAAAATGGGCAAAAAGTATGAATGGAAATTTCTCCAAAGAAGATACACAAATGGCAGATGAGCAACAAAAGATGCTCAAAATCATTAGTCATTAGGGAAATGCAAATCAAAACCACAATAAGATACTGTTTCACATCCACTAGGATGGCTGAAATAAAAAGACAGTGATGTGTTAGGGAGGATGTGGAGAAAGTGGAATGCTCATACATTACTACTGAGAACGCAAAACAGAGCAGCCTCTTTAGAAAACAGATTGACAGTTTCTCAAATTGTTAAATGTACAGTTATCCAACAACTGAGCAATTCCAATTCTAGGCATGTATACACCCAAGACAAAGGAATGCTTATGTCCACAAAACATCTTGTACATGTGTGTTCATAGCATTCAGAGCTAAAAAGTGGAAATAGCCCAACTAGCCATCAACTGAAGAAAGGATAAATGTATATCCACACAATTAAATATTATCTAGCAATAAAAAGAGCTGAAGTACTGATACATGGTACTACTTGGATAAACCTTGAAAGCACCGTTATGGACAAAAAAACAGTCTCAAAAGCCCACCTACATGTCATTTATTTGAAATGCCCAGATAAATCTATAGAGAAAGAAAGGGAATTAATTGATGGCTGCTTATTGCTAGGATGGGAAAGAGAAGACTGGGGGGAAATGGAACTGGCTTTAATGGGCACTGAGAGTGACCAACATGTTCAAAAATTGATTATGGTGATGGCTGCACAAGTCTGATATGCTAAAAAAAAACCAAAACAAAACATTGACCTGCACGTTTGAAATGGGTGAATTGTATGGAATTTAACTTATATCTCAATAAAGTTGCTTGTTTTGTCTCTTTGGTTTGTCAAAACAAATAGAACCTTTTTTTTTTTTTCAAGAAATAATAGTTGACTTACAATAATTAATTTCAGGTGTACAATATAGTGATTCTGTATTTGTATAGTTTATACTCCATTAAAATTATTACAAAGTAGTGGCTGTAGTTTTCTGTGCTGTACAGTAGATCCTGTTGTTTATCTAGTTTATCCACAGCAGTTTTTAATCTCTTAATCCTAGACCCCATCCCGCCCCTCCCACCTCCCTCTCCCCATTGGTAACCACTAGCTTGTTTTTATATCTGTGAGTCTGTTTTTGTTTTGCTATATATATCGTTTGCTTTATTTTTAGATTCCACAAAAACAGACACATAGATCAGTGAAACAAACTAGAGAGACCAGAAATAAACTCACCCAACTACAGTCAATAGTCAATTAATCTCCAACAAAGGAGGCAAGAATACGCAACGGAGACAAGACAGTCTCTTCAATAAGTGGTGCTGGGAAAACTGGACAGCTACGTGTAAAAGAATGAGATTAGATAATTTCCTCACACCATATACAAAAATAAACT
Organism: Bos indicus; assembly: GCF_029378745.1. Taxonomy (NCBI): domain Eukaryota; kingdom Metazoa; phylum Chordata; class Mammalia; order Artiodactyla; family Bovidae; genus Bos; species Bos indicus. The sequence goes on along the minus strand of NC_091771.1, from coordinate 31,361,711 downwards.
CAAAATGGATTAAAGACATAAACGTAAGGCTTGAAGCCATAAAACTCTTAGAAAAGGACATAAGCAGAACACTGTTTGACATAAATTGTAGTAATAGTTTTTTGGATCTGTCTCCTAAGGCAAAAGAAATAAAAGCTAAAATAAACAAATGACTGAATTAAACTTAAAGCTTTTACACAGCAAAGGAAACCATGAAAAAACAAAAAGATAGCCATGGGAATGGGAGGAAACATTTGCAAATGAAATGACCAATATGGGGTTAACATCTAAAATAAACAGCTCCTACAACTCAACAATGAAAAACCAAGCAACCCAATCAAAAAATGGGCAGAAGGCCTGAACAGACATTTGTCCAAAGAAGACATACAGATGGCCAACAGGTGCATGAAAAGATGCTCAGCCTTGCTAATCATCAGAGAAATGAAAATCAAAACTACAGAGAGATACCACCTTACTCCTGGCAGAATGGCTATCATTACAAATAACAAACATTGGTGAGGATGTGAAGAAAAAGGAACCCTTCTTTTCTGTTGGGGGGAATGGAAATTGGTGCAGTCACTATGGAAAACAGTATGGAGGTTCCTCAGGAAACTAAAAACAGAACTACCAGACGATTCCACTATTGGGTTTATATCCAAAGAATATTAAAACACTAATTTGAAAAGATACATACACCCCAATGTTCACAGCAGCATTATTTTATTTATAACAACCAAGATATGGAAGCAACTCAAGTGTCTGTCAATATACAACTGGATACAGAATGTTCAGTGTGTGTACATATACACACATACACACAATGGAATATTACTCGGCCATTAAAAGAATGAAATTGTGCCATTTGGACCAATGTGGATGGACCTAGAGAATATTATGCTTTGTGAAACAGTCAGAGAAAGACAACCAGTATATGATATTACTTATATACGGAAGCTGAAAAATAATACAAACAAATGTGTATAACAAAACACAAACAGACTCATGGATACATAAAAACAAATAGCACCTTTAAAGATAGTGTATATGGAATCTAAAAAAATGATACAAATGAACTTATTTAGGTCTATTTCTTGTCTCTCTTCTGTTCCACTGACCTACTTATTTCTTCTTATACCAACATCACACTGTCTTGATCCTTGTATGCTTATAAGCCTTGAAATCACAGACTATGTTCAATAATTTGTTCTTTATTTAAAGGTTGTTTCATATATTCTAGACTTGCATATTTGTATAAATTTTAGAATTGGATTATCAATTTTTAATTAAAAATCTGTTATAATTAAAAAAAAAAAAAAGATAGTGTATGGCTGTTCACTGGTCTCCTAGGAAGTCAGGGGTGAGGGTTCCCTGTTCCCTTTTCCTGATGAGCTAGGATTTGTCCTGGACTCCTAAGCAATACCTTCTCTGTGCCTCCACAGCTCTTGGTTTATTTTTCTATTACTGCACCCAGTCAGCAAATATTTCTTGAACACTCAGTATGTGCTAGGCAACTGGGGATATAATCATAAAATGAGCAACTCAGTCCCTGTCTTCAGGAACCTTCGAGTCCAGGGAGAGAACTCCTCACCTTATATAAGTACCTTAGACACATCTATGTCTGTTTCATGAAGAGCCCAAACAGCCCAGCCTTCCAGACCCTGTAGGTGCTCAATACAATTTGTTAAATGAATGATACGGGTCAGTAGAGACAGATCTGGGCCATGTCTCTGAACGCTCCCAGTGAAAAATCTACCCTGAAGAAACCTGAAACTTCAATTTGTCAGAATTGGGACACAAGTTTCCCAACTGCATCTTCCCCCAGGACTTACAAACGGATCAAGTTCTAGCCACATGCAAATGAGTGAATCGATATGTCAATCGGTAATTTCAGAATGACTTAAACTTCTGGGTCAGAGATACCCTGAAGAGAAAGCAAAATGATTGTTCAAAAGCTGTTTGAAGATTCCTGGACGTGGCAGTTTTTAACTGCTGAGAAGCAGTCTATTTTTAACCAGCCATTGCATGAGAATTTAAGAAATGTCTTTTGAAAAATCAAATGAAGACAAAAGGGGGAATGAGGGACAGATGGGAATGTTCCAGCCCCTTCCAGCCATGCCTGTCTATCATCTGCCTGACTGCAAACATCCTGGACTCAAACACCCTCGAGGAGACGCGTAAATCTTCAGAGCACATACGTGTCTCATGCATGCAGGACCACCAATGACCAGGGGGACAATCGGTGTCTTTTGGTTTTAACAAATGAGCTCTTGAAAAAGGTATTTTGCAGGCAAAACAGCTAACAGTGATTTCAAAGGCAAAATCAGTATAAACCGAATGGACTTTTGCTCACTCCGTGCATTCTCCTGATATATTTAAAACGATCACCATGATGCCTGATTTTACACAAATCAAATGGGGCCTCCTGACTTTGGAAGATAATTTATCTGATGGGGTAAACAACTCTTTTCATCTACAAGGAAATAACGTGGAAAAGTTAAAATGTTTATGTCCTTTCCCAAACAGTGTCACATCCAACAGGAAAAACAATGAGAAAACATATGTAAGACTCCCCCAGACAACTCACCCCACCCTCAGCAAGCCTCTCTCCACCACTGGATAGTCCACAGCGAGAGGAACCGCTTCATCTGTAATGAAGCCTCTGTGGTCACCCGGGGAACAGGGCATTAGATTCTGCAGCCCGGTGTCCAGGGTGGGTGTCACAGAATGCGCTGGAAGGGAAGCCAGAGACCTTGCTCGCTTCATAGGACAGAAAATGGAGGCCTCAAAGCTGGCAGACCTAACATGACGTCCAGCAACACCTTTACGTTCAACACGCTGTTTGTCTTCTCAGATCCACTCTCCACCCGTCTTCCTTCCATTGTTACGGGAGGTCCCCTCGTGAGGACTCACCAGCAACGTGGTCCCTAGATGAACATCCTCAGTTTCACCTGAGAACTTAATAAACATGCAGAATCTCAGCTCCCACCTTAGACCTACTGCTTCGGGGACCAGAAGCTTTGGGGTGGGGTCCAGCCATCTGTGTTTTGCCAAGCCTTCCAGGGGATGCTGATGTTCCGTAAGGTTAGAGAGTCACCTTGGACGGGATCCTTAACCTCTGGCTTCCAGCTGGGCTTGGCCTAGGGGAAACCCTGGCCCGATGACCCAGGCACGAGGAGGAGTGAGTTAAGGGTAATTTTTTCCCTCAGGTTCCCTTTTGGTGGGATTGTCTAGGGCTGGCTTCGTCTGTGCACCAAAGGTCACTGTACCTCAAGGGGGCAGCCTCAGAGCCATGCGACTCACTCCTTCTTGATCCAGTAACTACCCACTCCCCTGACCCTACAGGTCTAGAGATGATAACAATTCCTCCTGCTCTCTAGAACCTCTGGCAATGAATGCCTGATGATCTGAGGTGCAGCTGATGTAATAATAATAGAAATAAAGTGCACAGTAAATGTAATGCACTTGAATTATCCCAAAACCATCCCCCACCACCTCGGACTGTGGAAAAATTGTCTTTCAAGAGACTGCTCCCTGGTGCCAAAAAAGACTGGGGAGCACTGCTTTAGAATACTGTCACATCCTTTGTGATTGCCTACCCACATCTTTGTAAAGGGTCCCTTCACACAGCCCTCCTCTAATTATCCTAATTCACACGTGCTTCTTGGGATGCCCACCTGATACAAATAGAAAGATGATTGCCTGGGTGATGCGTAAGGGGCATAGCCTTTATGGGAACTTTCTAACTTGGAATCTTTTTGTTTCTCTCCAACTTCATAACAGGAATGACTTTGGGAGAGTTCCAAATACCATATTTTACAGCAAAAGAGCATAAAATTTATTTATGCTAAACATGAACATGTTTATTGCGTAATTTTCAAGACACAGCTATTTCTCCCCATAGATCACTTATTTTGAATTTCTTCTTCCCATCCTCTCCCTTCTCCTTGTCACACAACGTGAAGCAAGACATTTGGTTTAGTCTGGCTCAGACCTAGCTTGCTTTTATCTGCTGATCCATCTCCTAAGGCCTCTGCTCACAGACTTGTCTTTCCTTTAAAATTCACTCTGCCTCTTGTTTTTTTAGTTTTGGGGCCTGTTTTTTTTTTTTTTTGGTGGTGAAATACACATAACATAAAACTTATCGTAATGGTTTTTAGGCACATGGTTCAGTGGCACTGAGTATACTCATATGGTTGTGCAACTGCCACCACTGTCTACCACGAACTATTTTATATCTTGTGAAATTGAAACTCTGTGTCCATGAAACAAAAACTCTCCGTTCTTGCCCCCAAGCCTCTGACAACTACTACCCTACTTTCTGTGTCTATGAATCTTACCAGTCTAAGGATCTCATTCATATAAGTCAAATCATACAGACTCTGTCCTTATGTGATTGGCTTTTTCACTTAGCATAACTGTGGAAAATTCTGAAAGAGATGGGAATACCAGACCACCTGACCTGCCTCTTGAGAAATTTGTATGCAGGTCAGGAAGCAACAGTTAGAACTGGACATGGAACAACAGACTGGTTCCAAATAGGAAAAGGAGTATGTCAAGGCTATATATTGTCACCCTGCTTATTTAACTTATATGCAGAGTACATCATGAGAAATGCTGGACTGGAAGAAACACAAGCTGGAATCAAGATTGCCAGGAGAAATATCAATAACCTTAGATATGCAGATGACACCACCCTTATGACAGAAAGTGAAGAGGAACTCAAAAGCCTGTTGATGAAAGTGAAAGAGGAGAGTGAAAAAGTTGGCTTACAGCTCAGCGTTCAGAAGACGAAGATCATGGCATCTGGTCCCATCACTTCATGGGAAATAGATGGGGAAACAGTGGAAACAGTGTCAGACTTTATTTTTTTGGGCTCCAAAATCACTGCAGATGGTGATTGCAGCCATGAAATTAAAAGACGCTTACTCCTTGGAAGGAAAGTTATGACCAACCTAGATAGCATATTCAAAAGCAGAGACATTACTTTGCCAACAAAGGTTCGTCTAGTCAAGACTATGGTTTTTCCAGTGGTCATGTATGGATGTGAGAGTTGGACTGTGAAGGCTGAGTGCCAAAGAATTGATGCTTTTGAACTGTGGTGTTGGAGGAGACTCTTGAGAGTCCCTTGGACTGCAAGGAGATCCAACCAGTCCATTCTGCAGGAGACCAGCCCTGGGATTTCTTTGGAAGGAATGATGCTAAAGCTGAAACTCCAGTACTTTGGCCACCTCATGTGAAGAGTTGACTCATTGGAAAAGACTCTGATGCTGGGAGGGATTGGGGGCAGGAGGAGAAGGGGACGACAGAGGATGAGATGGCTGGATGGCATCACTGACTCGATGGATGTGAGTCTGGGTGAACTCTGGGAGTTGGTGATGGCCAGGGAGGCCTGGCATGCTGCGATTCATGGGGTCGCAAAGAGTCGGACACGACTGAGCGACTGAACTGAACTGAATGTCCTCAAGATTTATTCATGTTGTAGGAATATGTGAGGATTTCCTTCCTTTGGGGGAATGGATGAAATTTTATTGTATGACTAGATCACATTGGTTTATCCATTCATCCATCAGTGGGTGCTTAGGTTGTTTCCACCTTTCAACTATTATGAATAAAGCTACTACTAACAAGATGTACAAATATCCATTTGGTTCCTCCTTTTAATTCTTTCAGGTATATACCCAGAAGTGGTACTGTTGTATCACATGGTAGTTCTAGTTTTAATTTTTTTTGAAGAACCTCCATACTGTTTTCCATAGCAGCTGCACCATTTTACATTCCCACTAACAGTGTACAAGGGTTCCAATTTTTCCACATCCCCACCAGCTACTTTTTGACAACAGGCATCCTACGGGGTGTGAGGCAGTATCTCATTGCAGGGTTTTTAGAAATGCTGTCTCCTCCACCAAGAATACTTTTGAACTGTGGTGTTGTAGAAGATTCTTGAGAGTTCCTTGGACAGCAAGGAGATCAAACCAGTCAATCCTAAAGGAAAACAACCCTGAATATTCATTGGAAGGACTGATGCTAAAGCTGAAGCTCCAATACTTTAGCTACCTGATTCAAAGAGCTGACTCATTGGAAAAAACCCTGATGCTGGGAAAGATCGAGGGCAGAAGGAGAAGGGGGCGACAGAAGATGAGATGGTTAGATGTTATCATTGACTCAACGGACATGAGTTTGAGCAAACTCCAGGAGATAGTGAAAGGCAGGGGAGCCTGGATGCTGCAGTCCATGGGGTCTCAGAGAGTCAGACACAACTGAGAGACTGAACAACCACCCAGCACGTGCTCCCTATGTGCCTATTAAGCACCCTGCCCAGATGAAATTAACCTCCTCTGCTCCTGTTTTCACCACGATGCTTGTCCTGCTGTTCTAATCCTGATGTATTTTCCTGGGCTCTCTTTTCTCTGAGGGACTGGTGCTCCTGCATCCCTCTTTCCTGATAAGGAGGTCTGTGTTCTCACAGAAAACCCAGAACATAACTTACAGGGCAGGAAGGATATCTAATCTGGTGTCGAAGTCTCTCATGACGCTGTAAGTGAACTGGCCCCAGAATCTTCCAGGCATCAGCTCATTTCCCTCCAATCTGGGGCATGAATTCCTCAATTGTTTGGCCCTCATGTCAGCTCTTGAGAGTTTTAGCCACAGGAGTCTCCTGGAGATTATGATTTAAGCCCCTGATCAAGCAGCCAGCATCCTGCTGACAAGACTGCCCTAAGCCCCAACGGCCTCTCAGATCTCACAGAAAGCATCTCATCTTATCACTTCAGAGAAGAGGTCTCCCTTTGGGGCACCGAGCTCCAAGTGGGATGCCGTGAGATCACAGGATAAGGGCCACTTCCTGCCTTCCGTCTCTTTGATTTCTTCTTTGGAGAATCTAAGAGGAGAGGAGAGAGAGATGGGAAAGTCTATGGTGCTCCTTTTAAGGGTCTTCTCGGGGAATATGCCACCCTTCACAGGGCTTGAGGGGTCATCATAACAAGTTCCATGGGTCCTCGGAAGAGGGTTTGCAGTAGCGTGAGAGGCCACATACAGCAATCCCACGAGTTTCCGTGGATGTCCTGGATGGTGAGGCCAGGCATCAACAGCCAAAACATCCCCAAGTGTCCTTCACGTTGCAAGAAGATGAATCACTACCTGTTGTTTTTGGAGGCCTCTCTTGATCCCTGTGGTGGGTGCTGCTGTCCTTCCTGCCACCAGAATTCCTGTCGGAGCTTGTCCCGGGGGAGTACCACGCATCCCATCTGTGTTTTGGAGAGATAGAGCATGACACAGTTTTTCCAGGGCTATGCTGCCATTTTTCATGAAAAATTCCAGACGCTCCCTCATTAGACACAACTTCCTTTCATCCCCAGACTCCCTCCAAGCGAGGCGCACCACACTCAGTCACTTTGGAGCCTCATGGGACATGAATTCCTTGAAAAGACTTTCCTCCCACTCTAGTTGGTCCTTAAACACTCATTTCTGCATTGATGCCAAGCCAGAAGAAAAACAAGGGGCCATTGCTGTCATCTGATTTGAAAATACTTGGACTTGGGGTCAGAGTTTCAGTCTGTGCCTACACTGAGCTGCTGCCATGATGGACCAGGAGGAGGGGCCTTTACAGTGTTAGGGGCAAAGACTTCAGAACCCTACCGCCTGGGTTCACAGCTTGTCTCTGCCATTAGTTATGTAACCTTGAGCCAGCTACTTGACTGCACTGAACATCAGTTTGTACATCTGTGAAATGGAGAGAACATGTCATCCAATCTCCCCACCAATGGTGCCTGGTGAATCCATGCAAAATATTCAGTGCAGTGCCAGATACTACTAATGAGTAGAGGATACTGGATTTATCTGGTATGAAAGTGACTTTAGTAACACAATACGTTTATAAGTCACTTCCAGAGCTCTCTGCCATGGTAAGCCTTGATCCCTGGAGCATCAGGCACCAGGACCCTTGGGTTTATTCTCTGCCCCTCAACCCTGTGCCATTCCTGTGTATTCACTCAGTTCCTCCATCACCCAGGCCTGCCCTTGTCCAAAGGCTCAGTGGCTTCCTTGCTGTCTATCTCATTCAGGACCTGATGATAAAACTAGACAAATGTGCAAACTATTCCAAGATGTGAATTTGTTCAGTACCTTCAGGGCATGTGCCAGTGAATGGGAGGGGCTTCAGGGCACTTGGAACATGTCATAAAGTGACAAGATGAGGCCAGAGGGACTCGCTCTCGGGGCAGGCTTTCTAGTCCCAGTGTCCCCCTGCCATCTCACACTCTCTTGGTGGCTGAAGTAGGTAAATAATAATCCGGCAGTGACCCAAGTGGGCTTCCTAAGTGCTAGGATTAGAGGAGAAACCACAAGCCAAAAAAAAGTAAATAGAAGTCACAGCCTAGGTTGAAGAAGTGAAGTTATTCAGTCGTATCTGACTCTTTGCGACCCCATGGACTGTAGTCTGCCAGGCTCCACTGTCTATGGGATTTTCCAAGCAAGAATACTGGAGTGGGTTGCTATTTCCTTCTCCAGGGGATCTTCCTAACCCAGGTATCGAACCCGGGTCTCCCGCATTGCAGGCAAATTCTTTACCGTCTGAGCCACCAGGGAAGCCCCTAGGTTGACGTGGAGTGAAACAGGGGAAAATAGAAAATAGAATAGTTAGTACTTTAATCTTTTGTTGCACTATGTTTATAAATTTCATGTACGCATTTATTCCTGAATATTCTACAACTCATTCTTTTAATTCAGCAAATAGTTGTGAGCTACCTGCTCTGTACTAGGCACTGTCTAGGTGCAGAGCTGATTAACCCTCACAGAACCTACTGTCCAGTGGGGTGAACAAAGGAAAGACAAACCAAAAAACAAAACAAAACAAAACAAAAAACAAGGAAAGAAAATCACTGCAAGTCGTAATAAAATCTGAAGGAAATAAATGAGAACCCAGACAGGACACCTGCCTGCAGAATGGCATGAACTCCGTGAGTGTCTGACTTACTCAACAATCACCAGGTGTGTGGCAAGGGATGCCTGAAGGGGCTGTGGAGATGGTCGTGGTCATGCTTCTTGTGTTCCTTCCCGGCACCGGGGACAGTTACCTAGAAATGCTTCAGAGAGGATCTGACCAGAGAATTGTCATTGGTGAGTTATTTGGGCAGACATCCATCTTATTTTAAAATCTCTCCTTTGCATTGAATCACTGGCCATTTCTCCTTCCAAGAAGTACCAAAAGCCTCCCCTTCCATCCCTTTGAGGATGTCAAAAATGTCCTAGCCCACATTTTTTTTCTTTTCCATTACAGTTTATTACAGGTATATTATTATTATTATATTATATATTATCTATTATATTATTACAGGTATATTATTGAATATAGTTCCTTGTGCTGTTCAGTAGAACCCTGTTGTTTATCCATTCTATACGTGTTAGTTTTCATCTGCTAACCCCAGACTCCCAATCCATCCCCCTTGGCAACCATGAGTCTGTTCTCTTATGTTTGTGAGTCTGCTTCTGCTTCACAGATAAGTTCATTTGCATTGTATTTGAGTTTGCACATAGAAGTGATATCATATGATGTTTGTCTTTCTCTGACTTACTTCACTTAGTACGATCATCTCTAGGTCCATCCATGGCACCGCAAATGCCAGCCTAATCTTCAATGTCATCTCTTGGCTCCTTTTGCCTTCAGTTCACTTAGGACAATGGGTGCAAATGCACCCTCTTACAGATTGGGCAGGGCAGAGCCTCCCCACAAACAAATGCAGAGGGCTCCCCTCTCCTGGAGTTCAATCAAGGCAGTCAGGCAGTGAACACCTTCTGTGGACCTACCACGGTTGACACTGTCCAAAACTTATCTTCCAGTCCCCATGGGTTCTACTTTATGATGAAGAGAGGGCAGGGGGAGCCTTCCTGGGGTTGTCAGGCTGGACCCCAATATAAACGGACTCCTCATGTGCTGTGGGATCCCTCTGGTCGAGCCCCCCGGAATCTGTCTCCTCCCCCACACTCCACAAAGGTCCTCCTGCCATATACACAACTTGGAAATCTCCCTTCTTTCCTGGGAATCTCTTCCCTCTTACCTCACCCTGTCTAAGTATGTCCCGCCCACAACCTGTTCCCTTCAATACCTGCTTTGTGGCCCCACGTCCAGCGACTTGTCTGTTCTTTGTCCTTGGGTTCCTTGGAATACCTGTGGGCAGGTTTATGAATCAGCTTCCAAAGGTCAAGCCAGATCTGTGTAGAATTTGGAACAACTGCTATGACAAAACAAAATGTGAATCCAGAAAATGAGAAAACTTATAAACACACCCAACACAGCACCTGTCCCAGACAGACAAGGGACAATAGAAAGTAGTTATCAGTCAAAAATAGATTGTCTGTGTATGTATAACTGAATTTCTTTGCTGAAACTAACACAACATTGTAAGTCAACTATACTTCAATTTGGAAAAACAAAATCATATTCCAGAAAAAAAAAAAAAAAAAGAGGAGATTATTTTAAACTCTGTATTTGCTCTTTTAGGGAGGAAACCAGTGAATATGGTCTGGAAGGGCACAGGGTGAACCCTCTCCCCCAGTTACGCGGTTCCCCCCACTGGCAGCCACCACAACGCAGGGCTTGTGCTTTTCCCACAGGTTCTGTGAAAAGCTTCTTAATAAGTGCGCTTCTCACTGTGAAGAACAAATTACAGAACCTGACTTCACAGTAACACATGGAAGCCATGTCTTTCCTCTCCTCCCTGTTCCAGCCCATCCTTGTCATCACCTGCACATTTCCATGGCGTTATTCCATTCTGAAAAAGGAGGTGAAATCAAAGTGAAAAAAAGGTTTGAGGGAATGTAGACTCCAAACAGTGACCAAGGTGAGATGGCATCGAATTTGCCCCTTCAAAGCTCAGAGCCCAAAGCCAAATTTCTCTATAATGCAATCATTCCTTAATTGGCCACTAATGAAAAAGAATTTTAACATCTGATAGGATAATTACATACTGTAAATCTATTTACAGAAAAACTAAATGCTGCATTGCTAGCACACCAGGAGAGATTTATAGATAATATAAAGGTGGTGATATTATTTGTGAATTGCTTGCCTGCTTGCTTTTTCCTACTTTCTAAATATTCTTTAAGGGACTTCCCTGGTAGTCCAGTGGTTAAAGACATCACGCTGCCAATGCACAGGTTCAAGCCCTGGTTTGGGATACATACTTCGAGGCATGGCCAAAAAAATAACTAAAATAATATTTAAAAAATAAATATTCTTTAAAGAGGTCTTATAATAAAAATATCTATCCTTCATGATTTGGCCACCTGATGCCAAAGGCTGACTCATTGGAAAATACCCTAATGCTGAGAAAGATTGAAGGGAAAAGAGAAGAGGGTAACAGAGGATGAGATGATTAGATAGCATCACCCACTCAATAGACACGAGTTTGAGCAAACTCCGGGAGATAGTGATGGACTGGGACACCTGATGTGCTGCAGTCCATGGGGTTGCAAAGAGTCAGACACGACTGAGTGACTGAACAACAACAACAAATTTGATTTAATTTTATCTGGCATTCCCTCTGCCATGTGTATTTAAATATTAATTACACTCCATTGAAGGAGGAAAGGTAATAAACTCTTTAACACAAACACATTGAACAAATGAAAACCTACACTGCTCTGGTCTGTTTATTTCTTGACAGCACCTACAGCATCACAGAAAGTGATGATTCTTTGCTCAGCTCAAGTGTTGAGGTCACCTAAGGATCTTTAGATAAATACAGAGGTTTAGGTCTCACTCACAGAGATTCTGAGGCTCTATGGTATGGCCTAATTTGAGGTTTTTCCAAGCTTCCCAAGTAATTCTAACGTGAAAACCACTGACTTTAAAAAAAGGAAACAGGAATGAACCCCACTGAGAATTTATTAAAATAAAGCATCTTGGAGAGTATTTCTGTGAAGTACAGCCAATCTTGCTCAAATCAGGAGAAAAATAGTATTCTGGTAGTTGAAGAAAGAAAAATACCCTAGAAATTTAAAAGTCTATTAGAAATAACCATGATCCTCCTTCCTCAGCATTTGCCTGGCATTTTACGTATATCACCTCTAACCTTCTTTAAGTGTTCTAAAAGTTAAACTGTGTGGTACCCATTTTATTTTTTTGGCTCCACCATGCAGCTTGTGGGAACTTAGTTCCCTGACCGGGGAATCCCTGCTCACCTCCTTCCGGGCAGTCAGGCCCATCAATTTTTGCTTTACATACTTTAAATATTTCTGTTGTTCGGATATTTTTACGAAGAGCATGGGTTCTATTTGTGATGTATAATCTACAAAAGTTAATACTGAAGCAACCTTCACCAGCAGTTGGGACTCAAGTCCAGTTGAGGGTTCCCTCAAACTTTGTCCTCTTCACTGTCAGCTAGGAGTCCCAGTCCTGCCTTGGAGGCTTTTGGGGGGGATTCACACAAAATGAATAGTGTGTGTACTATACCTACATTATATTACCTATAATCATCATAAAAATCTATGCATTGCTTTGCCATACAGCAGAAACTAACACAACATTGTAAGTCAGTTAGACTCCAATAAAAAAAAAAATTAATCGACAAAAATCTATGCAGTTCTTTGTACTGAAAATATCTTTAAATTTCTTCCTTGTTTAAAAACCTGGCAGGCCACACACAGTAACTCCCATTTTTTGTGGATGGGGAACCAAGGTCCGACTCATTATTCAACAGATGTCCACACAGCTTCTTCGAAGATTCTGAATTCTGAATCTCCTGTCCTAGCACCAGCCCTCCTCCGACTCACACCCTGGGGAGGTTGGTGATTTCCCATCAAGTAACACCGGACAAAGATTAGATCATTTTAAAAGCTTGTTTTCTCCTTTAACCATGAAGGGGGAGAAAAAAAAAAAAATCAAAATTCATTAAAACAAAACAGCAACCATCTGTGTCCAGAGATGTCCGTGGAGAAAGTGGAGATAAACAAGCTGCTCTCCTGAGTCTCCTCTCAGCAGTTTGCCTCAGCTCACTCTTTAAAAGCTGCAGGGTGCCAGGCCCTGGGCTTTATCAGACCCTCACAGCTACCCCTGAGGTTCTACCAGGACTCATAGTGGGGGACCAAGAGCCCGTGGTGTGGTTTCCAAATGTCAGGGTGGGCCTGGTCACCAATAGGTCCATGTTCTTGTTTTTAGCATAAGACAGAACAAATAAGCTCTGTAGACTGCTTCATCCTCAATGGTATCGATGAGGGGGAAACAGCAGATCACAGAGACGCACTTTAAACAAACAGGATGTTTGTGAGCCAGACGAAGTTATATGAGCAGGACCAAGGGAGAAGAACCCGCTTTGGAGCACTTGTTGAAACCCTCCATTCAGTTCTCAGATAAGAACTCCAGGATTTAACTGGTGCCTCTGACATGGTGTAAAATACAGAGCACCTACTTCCTGGAGGAAGTTGACTATAAGTTGAAGGGAAAGGAAAGATTGATTTTCTCTCCACAGGAAGCAGGGAGATCCTCGTGGTCTCAGCAGCCCTTTCATTTGGACACGTAGCCATGAGACCAGGGTTCAGGCTGAGTTAATGAGCAGGGGCCACTTGGGAGAAAGTTCCAAGCAGGATGCAGAGGTGGGAGGAGAGGCGGGCTGGAGCGCACGTAGGGGCCGACCCATCCTGCTGGGCCTCTGACAACAAATGGGATGCGGGGCGTGGGCTGGGAAGTGGCACTGGTACAGAAGAGAGAACACACACGTGCTCTCGAGAGATCTCTCTCTCTCTCTCTGTCTCTCTCACACACACACACACACACACACACACACTCAGGGTGGGAACAGAAAACAAAACCCTGGGAAGTGTGATGAAAAAGAGCTAAGTCCCAACAGAAGCCTGATTAGAGAATGCTGAGATGCTGGCAAGCCAGACACATCCTTGGAGATCACTGAGGATGGCCCCGAAGTGAAGGGCCCAGTCAGCCTTCTGGTAAAGAGAGAGAAATAACTGGTGAAGGCAAAAGGTGTATAAAGACAGGAAAATGGCACATTAGAGAAATGGCTCCAGGCCTCAGGGCCATCGCCCTGGATTAGAGAGAATATGAAGCCAGGGTTAGAATGAGAGGGCGGCAGCTCCTATGGACCAGGTAGCACCCCAAAGGCATCCTTCAGCTATACCATCTCAATTTTCTCCATTGACTTGAGGTAGTTTCTAGAAAATTCTACCGTATGGAGAAGGAATTCCAAGGTTGCGAAAAATTAAGTACTATAATAGGATCAGCCTACACAGTCAGGAAAGGAGGCAGAGATGGGACCTCACCTCACTGTGACCCGATGCCAAAGCCCCTTGCTCCATACCCTCCACCATGCTGTCAGTCAAGGCGGGGACAGACCTGGAACACCTTAAAAAAAAAAAGAAACAGCCTGAGAAAGTTGAGAGCAATAGGAAGACTGACCCTCTTGAGGGCCCTGACATCTTAAGATGCGTGTCCTACGTGACACAGTGCCTGAGTAGGATCGTTTAATATTTGGGCATATTGTCTTTCTGGGTGTGGTGTGCTATTGTTACAGGCTGCACACCCAGACAACATTGCTGCTTACCTGGAAACTCCGGGCACCAGCATTTTAACTGCAAGAGTCAGAAGGGGTCCACCCTGTGCAGGTATCTTGCTGTAATAATAGCTGGCAGCAGTCTGTGACCCACGACTTCATGAAGATAACAAAAGTACAGAGAAAGCTTGAAGCCACATTAGGAAATGAGACTGACCCAGGTACTTCCAACTAATTTACAATTTTAGGCAGCAAACTGTATGTGATACAGAATGGAGTTTTGGCATAAACTCCCAAATTCTTCCCCCTAAAGGGTAAGAAAAACCCTTAGCCAGGGGCAGCTCACAGAAAATTCTGGTCCCGCCTGAAGTCCTCTGCATCTTGGGTTTTTAAATTCTGGTGATTCTCCTAAGCATATTCCACATTGGCCTTAGGTCTCTGCATGGGATTTGCTCAAATTTCAATTATACAGTAAACATTCAGTCATAATATTCCTAAGGAGGTATGTTCTCTGCTGTGGGTGCACCCAAATAACTGCTACTCTTTTACTGCTGCTTTGCAGACGGGTTCTCTACCAGAAAATCTGCAAACTCATTGTTCTGGCCAGTGGCATAGGAATTCTGCCCAGTTGGTGTCAGGAGAGATTATGTCCAGCTTGTTTCAATGCGAAGGGTGACCTCTTTACTCAGGACCCTCCTCTGATCAAGCACAGGGATGCTGGGATACTTTGTGTGTAGTCCATCACAAATCTCTAGGTTCAGGAGGTTTCCTAATTAACTGTTTCATCCTCAGTGCTGTGGGGGCTGCACTACAATATGCTGCGAAAGGCAAATTGGTCTTAAAAGAAAACCATCCAGGTTTTGATAATAGGGGAACTAACTTAATTTGATTTCAATGTGGCCACTCAGATTTGATCCCTGGGTTGGGAAGATCCCCTGGAGGAGGAAATGGCAACCCACTCCAGTATTCTTGGCTGGAAAATCCCATGGACAGAGGAACCTGACAGGCTACAGTCCATGGGGTCACAAAACAGTAGGACACGACTTAGTGACAAAAAAAAACACAGCTTTTCATGTGCTAGGGTCTATGCCAGGAGCTTCACATGCATGCTTTCATTTAATCCTCAGATTATCTTTTCGAGGTGGGTGCTCTATGCCCATCTAACAGATGAGGAAACTGAGACTAAGAAATTTGCTGGTTTGTATGAGGTCAAGGTCACACAGCCACTGGGAGATTTATCTAGGATCTTTCTGTTTTCTTGTTGGTGGTAAAAAACATAACATAAAACTTACCATCCAAACTCTTTGTAAGGTAGTCTAGTAGCGTTAACTCTATTCACAGATTGTGCAAAAAAATCTCTGTAATTTTTTCATCTCGCAAAACTGAAACTCTAGATCAGTTCTGGTAACCCACTTCAGTATTCTTGCCCCATTTCCCTTCCTTGCAGCCCCTGGAAACCACGAATCTACTTTCTATGAGTTTGACTGACTCTTTTGCAACCCCGTAGCTGTAAAGAGTAGCCCTCTTTCTGTTTTGTGAAGATACCACAAGAAGTTGGCAGTCTAAAACCTGGAAAAGGGTCCTCAACTATGCTGGCACCCTGATCTCAGACTTGAGAAATATACTTGTTTATAAGTCACCCAGTCTATGGTCATTCGCTCAGTCATGTCCAACTTTTTGTGACCCCACAGACTGTAGTCCACCAGGCTCCACTAGTATCCTCTGTTCATGGGATTCTCCAGGTAAGAATACTGGAGTGGGTTGCCATCTTCCCAACTCAGGGATCAAGCCCACACCTCCTATGTTAGCAGCTGAGTTCTTTACCACTGAGCCACCCAGAAAGCCCTCAACTACTCTGGATACCTCTTATGAGTGGAATCACACCCAGCATTTTTCTTTTCGTGACTGGATACTTTCACTGGAATAATGTCCTCAAGATCCATCCATGTTGTAGCATGTGTCAAAATTTCCTTCCTTCTTAAGGCTTCATGATATGCCATTGTGTGTAGAGACCACATTTTCTTTACAGAGCTAGGATTTTAATCTGAGTTTGGGAGACTCCAAATTCCATGCCTCTTTCTTGTGCATAAGCCATGTTCCTTTGTCAGTGCTTTAAAGAGAATTATAACTTTCACATTATACAAATGCGAGAAAAGTGAGCTAGTGGTGTCCTGGCTCTGTTCTCAGCATTGCAAGCTCAGAGACAGTGGCGGAAGGGCTGACAGACCCCTCGGAAGTGACTTACATACTTCTTGGGGAAGCACCCCATCCTTCTCATCACACAGGGCCCAGCCCTCTACTCCTCCCATCACCCCGCACTGCCCACAACTGCCTCCCACCACCCTCCAAACTCAGCACATGCCCTGGCCTCTGGTCTCCTGTAAGTCACGTAGCAAGGTCTCCAGGACATCTTCAACAGAATATAAATAGCCCTGAGACTTCAGAGTCCCCACCCTTCCTCATGCAGCCTGCCCTGTTGCCCAGCTTCTCCATCCTCATCCTTGTGGGCTGTGCCAGTGTCCTCCTGCTTCTGCAAGCCTCTGGCTTTGGTCATTTCTGCCGCCTCTCTGGTATTCATCACTCGCCAAGGACAGCAGCTTTCTCCTCTGCAGCCCAAACCTTTCCCTTCCCCAGAAGCCCATCCAGACCCCTCCTCCAGGCCCTGATGGCTCTGCACCTGCACCCTGGGTCTTTATATCCGCCCCCAGAACACTCCCACCCTCCCCTCCTCTCCCCCACCCCACCTTCAAGACTGGTCTTGAACCACCTATCACTGGTCTTCTCCACTATCATCTAATCAAGTCAAACTCAACATGGGCCTGCTCAGATCTTCCCCTCAGCTGCTCGTCCACCATCTTCACCCGACCCTCCCTGGTCAGCTTTGTTCGGTTCATGAGCATTTTCTGGCTCTGCCCCCACCCCTACCCCAATCCATTCACCTCACCTTCACCTCCAGCCTGTGGGCAGGCACTTAAGCCACCGTGGTCCTGGGCCGCCTCTCTCGTCCAAGCATCAATCCTGCCTTCTTCTCCCTCCCTCTCCTAGGTTGCAATTTGTGACCCAGATTCACTCCACCCCATTATCTTATCATTTCTGACCTTTCTCAGGTTTTGATATAATTAACCTGTGTCTTTATAAATATTTTAATAAACTATATATGGATTTCTCTTTCTTTTTACCTAAGTTCCCTTGAGCATGAACTAGTCCGGCTCTTCAGACTCCCAAGTGGCTCCGTTGCCCTCACAGCATGTATTATACCATAAATAAATTATGCCATAAATAAATCAGGGCCGAGGAGAGGCAAGGTAACATCACACTGCTTTTCCAGCTAGGATGAGTCCAGTGGAGTCAGGGATGGGAAGGACAAGACTCAGAGGCAGTGGAGCCAGGGTCCAGAGGCTGATGAGTGCCTGAGAAGAGGGTGGAATCTTCTAGCAAAACGAGCTCTGATGGTGATCCCTGAGAAGTTTCCGGGGTGTCTCTGTTCAGGTTTGGTGCCGAAGCACGAGGAAGGGCTCCTCAGGCACTCAGCTAGAGCAGGATGCTGAGGGAGACTACCCTCCCAGCTACACCCACCCCCCAGGCTGGATGCACAAAGACCCCAAGGAAAGGGAAGCCATAGGAAGGACACCACAGTCTGGTGGGAGCCTCACTGCTGCCTGGGACCGAGGGCCACACTCTGGACCAGGGGGCGAGTGCCTGCTCATTGGAGGCCAAAGACACCACGGAACAGATGCAATCTGCTCTCACTCCCCACCCTGTCACAGACATAAAATTAGCTGGAGCCAGCCTTCATTATCAGGAGGAAACAGGGTTGAATTGCTGAGCAGGCTCGCTGGCAGGCTGTGGAACCCTCTCTGTACAATGATGTGCCCATAAGCAGCCTGTAGAAACAGGCGGCTTTTCCATTAGGCCCTCTGGGAGGGCAGGGGCTTTGGAGGTGACATAGTGGGGCCTGTCCCTTCAGTGACATTGACCCAGACCCAGGCAGGAGCAGGAATGTGGCCAGCAGGAGGGGGCCCAGCACAGGCACCCACTCCCCTGCACCCTCCCCCGCCAGGCATTCCATCACTGGTCACTGGTGCCCAGCACTGCTCTCCCATGAAAGCAGGAGACACCACACTGAGGGTTAGAAGAACAGGCAAACTGCGTTAATATGACAGCACTGGCTTGAATGACAGGACTTACTAATTCCCCACATCATGCCAACATCAGGATATGCAGAGCTGAAAGAAACTATTTAACACAAAAATCTAGGTGGGGCAGAGGGGCTGAGGGGGTGGGCAGGTCCTTGCCAGACCCCGTGTCGGGGTGACTCAGGGTCAGAGATCGGGCACCAGGAGCTCGCATCCTGCTAGGTGCACAAGTGGGGCACCTAGCCGGGCATCCACGGAGCTAAAGGGTTAAACTTGAGACAGTCCTCATTCAAACAACATTCGTTTTACCTTTCACAGGACAGGTGTTTCCCTCCCCAAATCATACCCATTCCCACAATCACCTAGCACTTCTTCACAGTTACGGAGAAGTGAATGCAACTTGTTCTTACCTTTTTGTGAGACAGTCCTCTCCCCAGTCCTCCTCAGCTTCTGAGCTAAGAGTTGAAGATGCTGGTGTCAAACGACAGAATCACATACCATCATTCTGCAGTGACTGAAGATTCATTGTCCACATGTGATGCTACGTTTCCCCCACAGAATCAAATGAGAAATGTATTCAAAATCATATTATTAATATGAGTAATCTCATAAGCTCATTATGAGTACATTTATTCCAAGTGATAAGTGAAAGTGGATACCTCTTTATATGGTGTCTAGACAAGCATGCCTGATGTTTCGGAAGCACTTGTTGAATGAAAAGTGTCTCAATGATTGTAGCTAAATGTCTCCTTCAATGCCATTGGCTAGAATAAGCTGAAAATTATTCTGTTAATCATACCTGTCATTTATAATCCAAGCTATTGCTGTTTTTACACTATAAGACAAACATTATCAAGTCTGTGAACCTAGTTTAACCCGTCAAATTGTTTCTGGCTAGCTTTTAGCGGTGGGGGTGGGGGTTGCAGAGGAAACGGGCAGGTGATAGAGATGCCTGGGGCTTTGGCTTTGGGGAGACCGTCTGCCTGGGCTTATGTCCAAGTTGTCGTTCAGTCGCTCAGTCATATCTCAGTCCATGACTCTTCGACCCCATGGACTGTAGCACACCAGATTTGCCTGTCCTGCACCATCTCCTGAAGTTGGCTCAGACTCATGTCCATCAAGTCAGTGATGCCATCCAACCATCTCATCCTCGGTCTCCCCCTTCTCCTCCTGCCCTCAATCCTTCCCAGCATCAAGGTCTTTTCCAATGAGTCAGCTCTTCGAGTGAGGTGGCCAAAGGATTGGAGCTTCAGCTTCAGCATCAGTCCTTCCAGTGAATATTCAGGGTTAATGTAAGTATGTCCAAGTAAAGAGCCATAAGTAAAATCTTGAGTTGTCCAGCCCAGGGAGCAAGGAAAGGGCCTGAGGTCGGTGGTGCTATGGACTGAGGCAGGCAGCTGAGGACGGGCAGCCAAGTTGGAGGCCTGTAGTCCTTCCTGCTCACAAACCCCCAGGTCATGACACTTACACAGGTGAGGGTAGCTGGCACCACTTCCTCGCGTGGAATGCAAGGACAGCTAAGTTCTCTGGTGATTTTGTTCAAGGGAGAGTCAAAGGTGACAGAGCTAATAATGACCATGTGACTAAGGATCATAGGAGGAAGGCATGATGGACCCTGACAGGCAAGACCACTTGTGACCCAACCCCCACCTCCATATGTTGAAACCTAATCCCCAAGATGATGGTATGAGGAGGTGGGGCCTTTGGGAGGTGATTAGGTCTTGAGGGTATGGCAACCCACTTCAATTTTCTTGCCTGGAGAATCCCCATGGATAGAGGAGCCTCGTGGGCTATGATCCATAGGATTGCAAAAAGTAGGATACAACTGAAGTGACTTAGCATGCACACATGTGGGTCATGAGGAGGGACCCCTCCTAAACAAGATTCATGCCCTTATAAAAGAGACCCTGGAGAGCCCTCTTGCCTTCCACCATGTGAGGACACAGCAAGAAGGTGCCAGCTATGAACCAGGAAGTGGACTCTCACCAGACACTGAATCAGACGGAGCCTTGATCTTGGACTTCTCGGCCTCTAGCACCGGGAGAAAGAAACGTCTATTGTTTATAAGCCATCCAGCCAATGGTAGTTGTGATAGCAGCCTGAATGGGTAAGACAACCCCTTTCACAGGTAAAAAGGTCTTTGTGTGTGGTGGGTAAAGATGGAAGTGGCAGCTGAACCCTTCAGTACATACCCTTGCTCTGTTTTATTTATAATAAATAAATAAATGAGCACTGGATACTGACTGTGCACCGGGCACTCTTCTAAATGCTTGGCTCAGGCTAACATGTTTATTCGTGATGACCCTGAACCTGGTCACTCACCCGCGGAGGTGAAGCTGGGCTGTGGATGCTTTACAGCCGGGCCAGCCTGTGCCCAGGCCCTGCGTGGCACTGTGCTGAGGGTCAGCAGTGCCGGGTTGCAGCGTGCTTCTCGCCCTCTGGCTCTAATCACCTCTGTAACCACCTGACTATCTGTTTACTCCTTCAGCACCATGTCCTCCAAGATGGCCAAGACTAGCTGTGTGACACTCCCCACCGTCTCCAGGACCAAACATGATACCTGGCACATTGTAGGCCTTAGAAAACGAATGGCTGGCTTCAAGGATCTGTTCTATTCATCTGTCATATACGTGGAACTGAGCTGAAAACGGGAACAGTCTTAGAATTCATCTTGTTTGGTTGAAATGAATACATTCCAAGTATATGAGACATTTTTAAAGTCTAAAATCATCTAAAAACTCTGGTTTTGCAAAACAGCAATATGAGATATCATCTATTAAAAATGTACTCTTTTCTAGGTAGTTATGTTAAGTATGTGGCATGCACTTTCTCATTTAATTCTTATCACAACTCCATAAAGTAGATACTATGTCTATTTTTCTTTTTGTTGCCATTTCAAAATTTAAAATTGTGGTCTGTACTAGAATTGGGTTCACTGTAACTGGGTTAATTGGTTCAGGACACATTGTCGTTCCAGGCTTGGCGCTCTTCTGCTCATCTTTTATTCATTTATTCATATTTTAAATAACAAAATAAACTTGCCAATGAACCTACCACCCAACCCAAGAACCAAAACATGAACTGTAACTTGTGTCCCTCTCTGTGCTCCTCCCAATCCATTCTCTTGCCTGCCCCACACACAACCCCACTATCCCGATTTTTGCATTTCCTTGTTTTTTTCCATTGTACGCCCAAATGCTTGATTGCTCAGCTTTCCTTAGATTTGGACTTGATGCAAAGGGTGGCAGGCTTTTGTTCACCAAGCATCACATTCCTTAGGTTCATCCATGCTTTCACAAGTGGCTGAGCTTCATTCATTTTCCTGGCTGTGTGATTTTTTTCCATACATACTTCCGTTGACTGGCATTTCTGTTGCTTTTCCTTTCTTTGCTTTTATGAAGGGGTGTTTCTCTTGGGTATGATGTCGATTTTACAGAGGAAGAAGTGGAGGCACAGAGAAGTTAAAGAACTCACCAAAGACCTCCCAGCCAGTAAGTGGCTGAATCAGTATCTGAACCTAGATCTTTAGCTCTAAAGCATGTTCTACAGCTTCTATCGGCCTTCCCACGAGAAAGATAACAGTAGGTAAAGGGTACATTTTCCTTCCTCATTTTACCCCACCCTCACTTTGTCTATAGGAGAAGAAAAACTTGTACGTTGACTTAATTAGCCTTTCAAATAAAATCATTTACCCTCTTGAATCCAGCAGTTATCCACTCCTCCCCATTTCAAAAAAAAATTGTTGGGTACAATATTTATCTCAGAGATGTCATGTCCAAATAGTTTGGCTTTACACCTTACAATCCCTTTAGCTCTTGGTTTGGGGCCTAAATTCCCTTTACGACAGAATCAATTGCACATGCCTGTATGTATTGTGTGTGTGTGTGTGTGTGTTTTTTCCCATCAGAAGTTTTAAAGAAGAAAATGGTGGCAAAATAAAGTAAAATGTTCACTTCTACAGTCTGCTGTTATGTATCTAGAGGCACCTCTTCAGGTTAAAAATAGGTTTTACATGGCAGACAGCTCAGTAAAATAAAAGTTGATCATATAAACTACAGACCACAATTTTAAAACACAAATGATTTTGCTTCCGGTGAAGAAATTTTCCAAAGAGAATGCTTAGTTATTTGGAATTTAGAAAAAAAAAAAAAAGGAATGAATACAGTATGTTTGCATTTATCCAGTTTGCTCTTTGAAAAAAATAGACGCTGCTGTACTTCGGACACTGAACAAGGTAAACCTTGACTTGGTGGAAATGTTACCTGTGGACCAGACTGAGGTCTGGTTTCTAAAAGGTCATGCTCTGGCTTCAGAAACCTCACTGGCCCCTGTGCCATCACCCTTGCATTCCTTACGACAGACCGTGCTGTGGACAACCCATTTCCTTAACAGCTATTTCTCATGTCTGTTTGCAACCTAGGGCATGGGAATTTGAGGTAATTTGAGGGAATAAGAACACAGATGTTCTTACTATTGCTTAAAAATATGAAACAAAAAATGTTTACACTCATATAACAACTGGACATAAAGTTTAGAAAACAGAAGGAAAAAAAACCTAACATATTCTCACCATCCTCAGTCAAACTCCTGCCATTGTTGTTTTTCCCTTTCTTCCTGGCCTGTGTGTGCACACATCGTCTATAGGGAAAAAAGGGATGTGTCTACAATTCCCTGTGCTGCAGATCTTGAGACAAAGTAGTCATGCAAAGGTGGTTTATTTGAGGAGTGCAGACAATACCACTGGGGGCATGGGGGAATCCATACAGTGAAGGAGAGAAGCCAAGAAAGAGCACCTTTATCAAGCAATAGAAGCTTAATCCCCAAGGAAATTTGGGAACACAATGCTAAACATGCAGCTCAAAGGGGTACTGGAGGTAGGGTACTTGTACATCGACTGCCCATGGCCACTGCTTAAGGACTGGTGTGGGGTGGAAAAGAGGAGGTAATCTCAAGTGTGTGTATGACCATAATTGGGGGTGCTTGGGGAAGAGCTCCCCAATTCAGAGATGTTCAGCCTGGTGGCTGGAAATTGGCTAGAATAACTGAAAACCCTTAAGAGACATGGGTGGACCCAGAGTGTCTCCTCTATGGCTTTGTTCATTTGACATTCATTATGACACTTACCTAGACTTCCTTGTTGCTACAGTCTTATACCCTTATGAGATTAGTTTTCACATAACATTTCATAATGGAATCATAGTCTACTCCTCTGATAGAGGATATTTACATTGCTTCAAAATGGAACAGGTGAGGGACTTCCCTGGGGGTCTCTGGCAGTCCAGTAGTTAAGATGCTGAGTTTCCAGTGTAGAGGGCATGAGTTCCATCCTTGGTCAGGGAACTAAGATCCCATGTGCAGTGCAGCAAAAAAAAACAAAAAAGGAAGAAAGAAAAGAAAAATGGAACAAGTGAGTTGGCAACAAGTAGCTAACTTATTTCTGTCCAAGCTCTCAAAGCTGAAGCTGTGTACCAGAGGAAATATGTGTTCTTAAAGAAACTGAAAATTCTCTGGTCAAACAAGACAAGTAGAATACCTCAGATGAAGACAGCTGAGAGAATCACGACCAAGTAGCCCAGTGGCACATGCTCTAAATCAGATGTACTGTTATTTAGAGTGACTCTTTAATTTTTGGTGTTCTTGTGATAGCTGTACTTTGTTCTTTAAGTTGTCTAAGGTCTATAAATTTCGTATAAGAACACACTGTACTGGGGCCGTGATAGTTGGGAAACAAGCTATTAAATCATCTGGTACCGGCAAGTAACACTAAAACGAGAGACCTAGATTTGGCTGTGGTTGGCCCCCAAGTAGATGCACCATCTTGGGGCAGCCACGCGTATCTCAGTGTCTCACCTGAAAGTCAAGGTGTGTGGTAAACACTGTTTGAAGCTTCTCCTATAGTCATTACCACCCTCCCCCTTCTTTACTAGCACTGCTCCGATTTTCTGTAGATACCAGGTGGAGAGGCCCTGTTCTTGGGGTAAGCAGTCCTGACACAACCCCAGGGGAAAGTCCTGATTGGCTGGAGCCACCTCTAGTAATTCATTTCTCCTCAGCCACATTCTCACTTTCCCAACTTCCTCTGAAGTTAGAAAAGTGATAGTCATTCAGTCATGTCTGACATTTTGCGACCCCATGGATCCTCTGTTCATGGGACCTCCTAGGCAAGAATACTGGAGAGGGTTGCCATTCCCTTCTCCAGGGGATCTTCCCAATCCAGGGATTGAACCCATGTCTCCTGCATTGTAGGCAGATTCTCTATCATCTGAGTCATGGGGGAAATTAGGAAAAGGCCAAGTTAAAAAAAAAAATTAAATCACACATGACGTAACATTTTCCATATGCCCCTCTTTAAGTACTTCATGTATATTTCAACATTTAATTCTCACAACCACCCTGGGGCTAAGCATACTATTACCACCCCATTTACCAAGGAGGAAACTGTGCCTCAGAGAAGCCAAGTGAATTTCCCAGGATCACATGACTGGTAAGTCTTGGAGCGAAGACTTACCCTGGCTCATCTCCAAGATCAGTGCCCCTTTGTCATATGAGGAATATCCAGGTTTGTCTTTAGGTAACCAGGAGTCCATCCAGATATGTACCTAATTAGCAAAGGCTGTCCTGTGGAGACACTGGCTTCCTGCACCACGTTCCTCACCACTGAGAAGTCCCACAGGAGTCTCACCTCCCAGCTTTGAAGGATCAAAATTCGTAGTTTCTCATAGAGGCCTCACAACTGATTATGAACATCAAAGTCATATTATTGAAAGGGAGGAACGCTTAATCCTCTTTCCCCCACTCTATTAAGGTTAGGTTGCGTGGGTTAGACTGCTGGCAGAACTGCCTTCTCTCTAGTTCTTCCCTCTGTCTCACAGGAAAGTGCAAGTGCATGTGTGCACTCACATGCACACACACAGAGACACACACACACACACCGGGCACCTTATCAGTGGTGCTTCAGGACACTCTTCTTCTCTCTCTATGCTCTTTCCTCAACTTCCTACTTGGAGAAACCTCCTCAAACCTCATCTCAACCTGCTCTCAGATCTTGAGGTCACCGACTTGTACTTTTTCTTCAGGTTTTCGGTTGACTCTCACTTGTTGGTCCATGACGGACCACAATCCTTCATGTGAGAAGGATGGGGTCTTTTTAAAGAGTCCTTATTTTCTGTCTTAGCAGCTGGCTGACACCACTCCCAAGTCCACAGGGTCTTTAGGTCCCAGTTACCTTGACCCCGACCTCCAAAGGAGCAACTTTGGTTGGAGCATCAAAGACTCAGGCAGTAACTTTAACTATCGGTTGTCAGCAACATGAGGCTTTCCAGCAAGCACCGGTCATTCTTCATCCTAGGTCCAGGTCATCAAACCATGGTCCTGGAGGATAAGACTTGAGGTTATATTTAAAGAACCATCCTTGATTCTCTTTGATAAGAGTGGCCACAACACTGGTTATAGGAAAACATTGTCTCGGAGTTCAAATTGGAGAAGGCTGTATTACAGAAACTGTAACCCTTCAGCTTAATCTGCCCAGGACACAGCCAAGAGCATTCAGAGAATAAGTTCAGGAAAAAGCCCTAAGAGTCATCATGAATTCACGAAGAACAAATCAGGCCAGGCTGACCTTGCGTTCACTCGAGAGGACTGGTAAATGAGGAAAGCAAGTCTTTAGCCTCACTCCCAATACAATCAGTGGAAGGAGGGTGGTAGAGGTATAAGTTGACCCCTAGGGGTTAGACATATACTCAGTCTATATTAACCTGTTCTCTGCCTCTTGAAATATAAAAGAGAAAACTTTAAACTGGGCAATTGTTACATCTGAATACTCGGAGGGCTGTTTGTGTAGAAAAGGATTAGATTTCCAAGGGCAGAACCAGGAGCAGTGTGTGCAAACTGCAGGGAGGCAGTCCTGTGCACCACACGGGGAAATACCAGCACACGCTTAGAGCAGAGCTTCTTAAACTGAGTCATGCATAGACCCTAATACAGAAAAGAACATTCTTCAAATCCCCAGGGTTTATAAGTATTTTTCTATAATGTCTCTCTTCTTTTTTATTGAAGTGTAGTTGATTTACAATGTTAGTTTCAGATGTACAACATAGTACATCTGTTGTACATCTGAGAAAGGATAGGCTGATATTTGATATTTGATTAAAAAATTGATATTTTTATAGATTATACTTCATTTAGTTATTACAAAAGAAGGGGCTGTGCTTGTGGGTTAGATCACTGGCAGAACTAAAACAATTCTCTGTGCTGTACAATGTATTCTTGTTGTTTATCTACTTTATATGTAGTAGTTTGTATCACTTAATCTCATATGCTTATCTTGCCCCTTCTTCCCCTCTCTTTCCCCATTAGTAACCACTAGTTCACTCTCTGTATTTGTGAGTGTTTGGGTATATACATTTACTTTTTAGTTTCCACATATAAGCCATAACATAGAGTACTTGCCTTTCCCTGACTTATTTCACTAAACATTATACTCCCTAGGTCCATTCACGTTGTTGCAAATGGCAGAATTTCATTCTCTTTTTAAATGGTTAAGTAACATTTCATTGTAGATACAAACATACCACGTCTTCTTCATTCATCTGTTGATGGAAACTTAGGATGCTTCCATATCTTGGCTACTATAAACAGTGCTGCTATGAACACTGGGGAGCATATATCTTTTCAAATTAAGTGTTTTCATTTTCTTTAGGTATATACCCAGGAATGAAATCGCTGGATCATATAGTAGTTCTATTTTTTTTGAGGCACTCCCTTACTATCTTCCATAGTGGCTGCACCAATTTACATTCCCACCAACAGTATACAAATGTTCCTGTTTCTCCACATCCTTGCCAATGTTTGTTATTTGCACTCTTTTTGATGACAGATACTCTGACAGGTGTGAGGTGGTATCTTATTGTGGTTTTGATTTGCATTTCCCTGGTGACCGGCAATATTGAGCATTTTTTCATGTGGCTGTTGGCCATCTGTATGTCTTCTTTGGAAAAACATTTATACAGGTCTTCTGCCTGCTTTTTAATTAGATTGTTTTTTTGATATTGAGTTGGATGAGGTGTTCATATATTTTTGGTATTAACCTCTTAACAGTCATAGCACTTGCAGGTATTTTCTCTATGAAAGCTAAAGTCACTCAGTCGTGTCCGACCCTGTGACCCCATGGACTATATAGTCCACGGAATTCTCCAGGCCAGAACACTGGAGTGGATAGCCTTTCCCTTCTCCAGGTGATCTTTCCAATCCAGGGATCAAACCCAGGTCTCCCACATTGCAGGCAGATTCTTTATCAGCTGAGCCACAGGGAAGTCCAAGAATATTGGAGTGGGTAGCCTATCCTTTTGGAGAAGGCAATGGCACCCCACTCCAATACTCTTGCCTGGAAAATCCCATGGACGGAGGAGCCTGGTAGGCTGCAGTCCATGGGGTCTCGAAGAGTCGGAACGACTGAGCGACTTCACTTTCACTTTTCACTTTCATGCATTGGAGAAGGAAATGGCAACCCACTCCAATGTTCTTGCCTGGAGAATCCCAGGGACAGAGGAGCCTGGTGGGCTGCCGTCTATGGGGTTGCACAGAGTCGGACATGACTGAAGTGACTTAGCAGCAGCAGCAGCAGCAGCCTATCCTTTCTCCAGCGGATCTTCCCGACCCAGGAATTGAAGCAGCATCTCCTGCATTGCAAGCAGATTCTTCACCAGTTGAGCCACCAGAAAAGCTATTTTCTCTATATTATGGGCATACAACTAGTTTAAGTCCTTATACTTACAAACAAATTTACAAATTAAATTAATGAACTACATTTACAAATGTATAAATTAAATGCAAAAAAACTACAATGTCAACAATATTGCAATATCCTTATTTTAATTTGAGAGATGATGTTGTTTGCTGAAACAAAATCACCCTTCAGGACATGAATATGGTACCAGTGATGGTTTTTATCTTGGAGGTGTAGGCCACTCATAATTTGCAATGATTCAAACAAAACTTATTTCTTTTTCTGAACCACAGACAAACCTCCGTTAGTGAGGCATGCTGTCACTTTTCTTCACTAAAATTAACGACACTTGTTGCCTGTTCAGTCCAGGTCTGTTCTTTACTTATTAGTCCCAAAGAAAGTTGAACTAGTCTCATAAAACATAAACAGAAGTACTACTGAAAATATCTCTGGTGGTCCTCAGGTGAGGTCTATCAGCTCAGTAAAAAGTGATCCTTGAATTTGTCAAACACCCTAGGCTTCAAGGAGGGATGGATTGGGAGTCTGGGATTAGCAGATGCAAACTATTATATGTAGAACAGATAAACAACAAGGTCCTACTGTATAGCACAGGGAACTACAGTCAATATCCTATGATAAACCCAATGGAAAAGAATATGAAAAAAATGTGTATATATGTATGCTGCTGCTGCTGCTAAGTCGCTTCAGTTGTGTCCGACTCTATGCAACCTCATAGATGGCAGCCCACCAGGCTCTGCCGTCCCTCGGATTCTCCAGGCAAGAACACTGGGGTGGGTTGCCATTTCCTTCTCCAATGCATGAAAGTGGAAAGGGAAAGTGAAGTCGCTCAGTCATATCCGACTCTTAGTGACCCCATGGACTATAGCCTACCAGGCTCCTCCGTCCATGGGATTTTCCAGGCAGGAGTACTGGAGTGGGGTGCCATTGCCTTCTCCGTATATATGTATAACTGAATCATATCACTGTAGAGCAGAAATTAACGCACTGTAAATCAACTATACCTCAATAAAATAAATTAAAAAACAAAACCTCTAGAATGTATAACACAAAGAACAAACCCTAGTAGAAAGTATGGACTTTAATTAATAATAATGCACTGATGTTGGCTCAACAAATGAATGTGCTACACTAATGTAAGATATTAGTCATATGCAAACTGGAGGTGGAGGAGTCAGGGGGTATAGGGTATGTCTATACTTTTCACTCAATTTCCCTGTAAACCTAAAACTGATCATAAACAGAAAGTTTACTAAGTAGAAAAAAATGGTCACTGTAGCATGTTTACATATTCATTCTCTTTCAGTTGTTGTCTAAATGAAAAGACAAAAATTTGCACATCTCATTTAGAATTCATAGCCCTCCAAAAATATGTTTGCATGTTCCAGGCTCCTCACCATGGTTCAAGGAGTGCTAAAATCAGGGGTTCGGGAATGGAGTGAGGTATTCTGAAAAGCCATTAGAACTCTTTTCTTCAAAGTGTCCCAGAAAATGTCTTGAAGGTTGTCTTTCAAAGATGTTCTTCTGGGGATATTTGTTTTTGGAGAGAGGTTAGAACACATGATCTCTAATTCCAAGATTATATAATTTTAGTTTTTATGAAGATGTAACCCTCAATTAATTTGCTTTTAGTTCTATTTTTCACAGACTGCAGTGGCCCAATGCCAGAACAATAATGTGCTTGAACTTCTGGCTTTCTAAGTCTTTCTCCTAATTCCCACAAGCCTGTCCAAATAGCAACAATTTCATCTAGGCCAACCAATTGTCAATTTTCGGTCCTGGGAAAGAATAACTAATAAACCCCACTTCATTCCAGCAAACCCAGATCACATTCCTTTCTGATGGCTTATCGCATTCCACTCTGAGCTGAGTTCCATAGTTCTAGCTGCACTTGACATCTTTGGGCAATGCTCTTCCTAACTTTTCTCTTAGAGAAACCCTAGAAAACCTTTATATTCGTTATTCCCTATGGAAAATATTTCCTTCCAGAAATCTGAGGCTAGATTTATAGAGGACTCCTGTAATTCTAAACATAAACACGTTATTGAATTCACATGTGTACTTCTTTGTTTAGTTTTAGCAAACAGCAATGGCACATTACAAGCTGGAACATCTTGGGCATTGAGAAAGTAAAAAAAACCTTCTGCAACGTGTTCACTGGATCTGAATATTCAATTTTTTCAACTGGGGTAGAATAGTTTTCCATTTGAAAGTAAGTAAGAGGGATCCTAGTCATAAGCATGGGTGTCTAAGGGAGGAGTAGACACCCACGATTTCTGGCTCCTGTCTATCTCTCTCTCCTGTCGCATTACATCAGACTGCTCACACTTCTGATGTGATTTCCAGCAAAGATGGCTGGCTGAGGCACGGCTTTTCAATGCCACCTACTGTCTGCCCCAAGAACTGCATTAACATCTCAGACGTCCTGGTCCAGAATCCATGATGGATTCAACCCTCCCAATTGCAGCAAGAGATGTATTGGAATAAAAAGAAAGAATAAAATGGAAGAGGAAGTGAACAGTCAAAGATTCTGGGGAATAAGCCTGAAAAATGAGGCGGCAAGGAAAACCTGTCTCTATTTTGCTATTTCCAAAAGGGAACCCTTATTTATAAAAGGTTACAATCAAACTCAAATAGGGGTGAGTGATGTTTCCAGTGTAGTAAGATCTAGTAATTACTCTCAAGTTGAATTAAAAGCAGTCATTTGATAATGTACCCATTGAAGGATGAAAAACATCCTTCTTTTAATATTGCTATCCCAGTGTGTTCCCTGTCTGAAAGCTATCACAAGGTATTTTTGAACGCAGTAACAAGTTAAAAGAAAGACAAAACATGCCTCCCTAAAGTGTTGAGACTCTTCTTTTTTCACTTGAGTGGTAATTATTTTTTCTCATACTTTCACCAGTTTCAGGAAAGGGTGGGTTAGAGTCAGGGGCTTCCTGAAACTTTTTAGAACAAAAATTCTAATTCAGTGTGTTCAGAGGGGCCCCGTGAGAATCGTGTTTTGGAACATACCGACCCCATGTGGTATTATCTTTGCCAACTTTGCAGTTTCGTGTGAGATTTATTTTTAATCTTTAACAAAGCATGCCTGTGTTTATCTTAACTTACGAAAAAAGCGTAATCGTTTAAAACAAAACTTTTAAAAATAATTAAATATACAATGAATGCTGAAACATAAAAGTCAGACAGAATGTTACCTTAACAAGAAAGAGCTTCCTAAAGATCAAAGGATTGCTGTTTGTTTTATTTGCTTAAGTAACCAGTACTTTCACTTTAAGGGATTCAGTGGCTATTTGAAGGAGGCTAGGAGGTCTCCATTGCCCAACCCCCACCAAGATAAAGGCTTCCCACCCCTCACATTGAGAGCTGGGAACTTTACTTATTGACACTAAAAATATATTCTTCGTGTTTAGAATGGAATGCTGAGATTTGATTGAAGACAATACATGAATCAAGTGAATGGCATTTGGGGGGCATGTCTTTCAATCTTATTTAGAGGTTTTGGGGAAAGACCATCTTTTGAGCTTGCCTTGTGTGTGTGTGTGTGTGGCCATATGTCATCATTATAGCACTGAGGAGGTGCTCTATGACCATCCTGGAATGCAGTGCTTCCAAGTGCAATGCACCTCTTATATTGTTGATTTTAATGCTAGCTTCAATAAAGGAGGGAAGAAATGGGCTGTAGAGCATGTCTTTTTTTTCCTCTAAGTACCTTCAGATTTGGGTTTTCAGTCAGTGATACTAGCTAAGTCATTTGTGGACTGACATGTGAGAACAGGATGAGATGGAAATACATTCAGTTCACTTGGTGGTGGCCTGTAAGAGGTGGGTTTGTGTAATGGTGGTCCCTCCTTCTATGAGGCCTCTGTAATCAGCCAAAGCAACCTTAGATAGTGCAATATCCGGTTGTTCCCAGTCTGCTATCAGGTGAGCACTATAAATGCTGCATAAATACCACTTAAAGAGAAATGATAGTTCATTTGTCTCCTATGTGTCCCCTCCAAACAGTTTCAAAATCTTTGCTACTTTTTATGAAAACTTTCAACCAATACTTATTTTGCATGTGGCTAGATTGTGATTTCTGGGGTTTTTTAAAGGGCACTGTGGCTGAATTTTCTACTCAGGAAGTATAGCAAAATGCTGAGCTTGAGCTCTAGAACCTGACAAACTGATTTTGTCACTGACTTATGACAGTCAGTGCAGTGAAAGTTTCTAAGTCTTAATTTGCTCATTTGCAAAATGGCAATTATTAATAATGTTTAATTTGAAAGGTTTGAACACAGGTAGAGGTCTCAACACAGGGTCTGGCATTCTGTGGGAACTGTTTTAAGGAAGGATATGTATCCAAGACCCTAAATCAATTACCAGAAGCCAAGTCAATTACCAGAAGGTTGAGGGAATCTCACACCATCTTTTTTTTTATTTTTGCTTTTTGGCCACGCCATTCAGTCAACCAGGGATCAAACCCACACCGGTTGCAGGGGAAGAAGAGTCTTAACCACTGGATCGCCAGGGAAGTTCCCCACACCACCCCTCTTTTCACCTTGGTTCCTTTCTGCTACCATCTCACGGAATGATCTGGAGGTTCTTCTCAGTAGGATGTTCCTCAGCAGGCAGTCCACAGGCTCATGCTGTGAGGGTGGAAGGAAGAAGGTCCTGAAGCAAAGACAGTGACCCTGATAAATGCAGACAGGACAGAATATTCATGCTGAAGAGGGTTTTTTGGTTGTTGTTGGTTCAATCATTCTTCAGAACCCTACACAAGATTGAATTTAATTGCAGTGTGCAACAACTATCCCAGGACTCCAGGAAATCTTACAGAAAACAAATCCTCTCACGGTTGGGAGAGCCATAATGCAAATACTCCAAACATCAGATACTCCCCAAATCATGGTTTAGGAATGCACTGAATCAGCAAATTACTTTGTTTTGCTTAGTTTACTTTAATGGGCAGCAGTATGGCAGAATGGTGAAGTGAGGAAGCGCGGTTGTTACAGTATTAGAAATTATTTCATGGTATTGTTACCAACAACTGCTTGATTGTTGGTTGACACCTAATAGCTACAAACCCATTAGAACTGGAAAGGTAGATCGTATGTATGAGAGATAATAAAAGCAAGTTTTAAAAGTACTGAAGACAGGGCAGGGGGCTAGTACTTTTAAAAGGGAGAAAATAAGACTCATTATTTGGGGTAGGCTAATTGTTACATCAGGTTTCCAAGAGAGTTGTTTTGGTTTGCAGAAAGACTTGAGCTTGGATCCTATAAAATAAAGGCTTTTATTTAAGTTTCCAAATGACTGAATAAGTGATTTTCTAAATCCTTCATTTCATCCACAGCAGGATGAACATGAATACTTGGACTGAGTCCATGGTGCTTTTCCTAATGTTGATCTCACAGCTCCTTTTCAATTCTGGATTCAGAGAAGTTCTAGCCTGAGTGTGGCTGGCTCAATGAAGTTAGATGGCTCTGTGGGCCCTGCCCTATCTCTGCTGGAATGTTTTTATAATCACATCCTCAACTGCAAAATTACTGATGAGTAGACACTTGTAGCCCCAATCCCGTAACTCTACCACAAAAATAGAATTTCAGACTCTTTCAATATAAACATTATCTAGAGCAAACTATATCTAGGTCTTCCCTGACAAGTTACATGATTCAGTGCTTTGTTTCTATAAACTAAAGTTAGAAACTCAAGAATGACTCACTTTTCTTTTTTGCATGCATCTAAGTGAACAAGGAAGTCACACTGCTTCTGGTGTTGCTTTCTTTACAAGGAAAAAAAAAACTTGCTCCTTCTCGAGCATCCTTTTTAGGTCAGCAATTTTGAAGTGCAGGACTTATTGGTGTCCAAGCGGAAAGGGCTGATGCTCTGATTTATCACGACTCCCTCCGAGTGGAGTTCTTCCATGGCTGGAGAAAGGAAAACATTTGTTGTACTAATACTGAATGTGCTTCCTGTGTAAAATAACCTTTAACTCTGTGGAGATCCCCCATTTTAATGACTGGGATATAGTAGAAATAGAAGGAAATCCAAATGCCCCAGTAGCAGCCACTCTCCTCCCCGGTAGGTCAGGCTGCAACCCTCTGAGGGACACAGATGGTTGCCTGGGAAGCATTCAAGGCTTCTCTTTCTCCTGTTTTAAGATATGACCATTTTGATTGTTTAAAAATGTGTGCGACATTCTGACCCTTTAAGGAGCCTGGGCTATGTCAATCAGGGGGAATGAGGTGGGTAGACTGGGGAATTCTGGCATTTACACATTTGTTGTGGGGATGGGAGGGACTCTTGTCAACTGGAGAACCAGCTCTCAAACCCAAGCCAGACTGCAGCTTCTTGCATCTCCCTATCTTCATGATACAAATATGACTGAGTCTATTCAGTCTACCTTAGTTCTACTGCTCAGGGTGACTGCTCTGAGCACTGAAACGATTCTTCCTACATAGAACCTGAAATGCGATTCCCTACACTGAATGAGGTGAAAATGGGAGTAATCAACTAAAGAAACAAGCTTTTCAAGCATATTTGAGTTTTTGCAGTGAAGTTGTTCTTTAGTTGCTAAGTTGTCTGACTCTTTGCAACCCCATGGACTATAGCTCACCAGGCTCCTCTGTCCATGGAAATTCCCAGGCAAGAATACCAGAGTGGATTGCCATTTCCTTCTCCAGAGGATCTTCCCAGACCAGGGATCGAACCTGCATCTCCTGCACCTGCAGGCAGATTTTTTTACCACCGAGCCACCACGGAAGCCCTTTGTAGTACAGTAGAGCCCAGCTCTTTAGGAGCTGTGAGAAAATGTCTATGTGATAGGGAAGAGAGGTTAAACACACACTTTCGGAGCTTCCCCAGATTGTAGGCTCTGTGTGTCCTCGTGCAGCACAAGATCACGTTCTGTCCTAGAAAGCCACACCTGAATAATGCAGTCGGCATTCTTAGAATGCATTTAGCAGTGGATGAATAGGAGCGCTTTCCACAGGTCAATCAATGGCCTCTCTGCTTCTGGCTGGCTTGCAGATTGCTCCTTCTTAAAATATGTCTTCTTTTTAAAAGACAGCCGAGTTGGTTGGAAGACAGAAGAGTAAAGAGAATCAGCTGTGTTGATCTCTCTATCATTCTCTATCTCACTCTCTCCTTCCTCTTCTTTCCTGCTTACACTTGCAATTCCTTCAGGCCAGATCTTCTGATTAACCTTGATTTTCATTTCTTTTGCCTCCTTCTTCCTAAGAAGGAATGATATACCTCAAACATAATGACTCAAGAAGCATGTATGTCTCATATGTCTTTGATTGCATTTCTGGTTCCTAAGAATTAACTTAGGAACCAGAGTTCAGTTCAGTTCAGTTGCTCAGTCATGTCTGACTCTTTGCAACCTTACCGTCGGCAGCACGCCAGGCTTCCCTTGTGGTACTTGTCCAGCTAAGTCTGACAAGCTATGGCGTAGTAGAAGAAACACTGTCTGGTACTTTTAGTAGGTATTTGATATTAGTTTGTCTTTTTAAAAATTGATCTGTAGGTCAGCTACAGGTTTTTGATTAAAAATAAAATTCTTAAATCAAATTTATCAATATTTTCAAAGACAAATAGACTTCTTCACACACATGATTCAATATGACCAGTAGTTGTTTGAAATGGTACAGAGCACTTACTCTGTTACAGTGCTTGCTGCACTTCACAGAGAAATAAAGGATCATGTTTCTATTAAGATTAATTTTGGATGCAACTGAGTACCTGACTAAAGAATAAACATTAAGCAAAAAGGCCAATTATTTTCTTCCTATACATGAAGCCTGGTGGTGGTGGTGGTGATTTAGTGACCAAGTCGTGTCTGACTCTTGCATCCCCATAGACTGTAGCCTGCCAGGCTCTTCTGTCCATGGGATTTCCCAGGCAAGAATACTGTAGTGGGTTGCCATTTCCTTCTCTAGGCATGAAGCCTAGAAGTTGGCAATTCAGTGCTCAGTGAGGTTATTAAGGACTTAGATTCTTTCTCTTCTACTTCTCCATTTTCATGTTTGTAATCTCACGATTTCAAGATGATTCTCACAGGACCACCTCTCTTAACTGTGTTCAAATGAGGTGGTGGCTGAGGAAGGAAGGACAAGTCAGGTAAATATGACTTTTTTTAGGAGTGCCGTCCCTGTTTGAGCAAACTCCAGGAGACCGTGAAGGACAGGGAACCCCAGCATGCTGCAATCCATGAGGCTGCAAAGAGTTGGACATGACTTAGTGACTGAACAACGACAACAACTCCCGTTTTATCACAGAAATATGCCCAACAAATTCAAGACATGATAAATAAAAAAGCACAATCATACCAAGGTACTTTGTGGTCAAAGATGAAAAAAAATCTTAAAAGCAGTCAGAGGGAGAAATAGATTAATCACAGAGGAAAAACAGACTTTGGGCACACTTATCAAAAGCAACATGGATTTCAGAAAGCACTGGAATAGCACCTTCAAAATGCAGAGAGAAAGTAACTGACATTTTCTATAACCAACAAACTATCTTTCAAGAATGATGGCGGAATAAAAACATTTTCCGACAGACTACAAAATGAGTGTTAACTATCACTCAGAGAAACTTCTGAGTGATATACTTAAGGATGAAGAAAACTCATAGCAGAAAGAAGGTGAGAGATCCTCAATAGTGAAGAAAATGATGAATACATGGATAAATCTATAAAATCACTGTGTTAAACAACAATGACACCTTAATTATAGGGTTTGGAAATAATATAGAATCAAATTGCTAGTAGAAAAAAAATGGCATATAAGTAGGAAGCAGGTAATAGGAATAAGGCATTCAAAGGTCTGTACTTTGTTCAAGAGGGTAAAACACTGACTAACTGAAGACATTAATTACACATTTGATTAGTTACACACGTTACTAAATTACACATACACACTATGTACATTAAAATTCTAGGACATCCCACAAAATATTAAAAAAAGGTAGTAAGTGCTGAACTAATAAAGGGAAAAAACAGAGTTAAGAGAAAAAATTAAAAAATGAAGCTTAATCTAAGAAAAATTCAAGGAGATTTAAAAAAATACAGAAAAAGTAAGAGTTAACAGAATTCATAACATAAGATAGCGGAGATGGAATACAAGCTGAAAGACTACTACAGTGTTCCTAAAGTAAGATGAAAGCTCCCAAAAGATGGTGAATGAGATTTACAGACGAAAAAGCTGAAAAAGATAAGGAGAGGCACATGTGCAAACAAGTGCAACAATGTGCTACAGCTGCAGTCAAACAAGCATGTGAATGTCACGGAGCACAAAGGATCCCTTCTGCCCGAAGCGGGGAGAATGGGGCGGTGGAGCAAGTCAGGCAAGACTTCACAGAGGAGGTGATGCTGACCTGAGATGGTGCAACAGAGCATGCCAGAAAGAGGGGAGAGCAAGAATAAAAGTGCAGGGGCATGAAAGCAATGACATTTTCAGAGAATTCCAAGTAATTTAATATGACTGAAGTAAAGGATTTAAGAATGAGGTTAGCAGTCAGATCACAGAAGGCCTGTTTGCCATTGGACAGAGTCTGGAATTAATCCTGGAGGCCAGGAATGAGAAGCAAGTGAAGCGCTTTGAGGAGGGAAGTCACAGATTTGAATTTTAGGACACAAAACGTCTTTGACAGCAGCAGAGAAGATGGTCTGGAATAAGACAAGGAGTTCTTCTTGTGGCTCAGGCAACGGGTAATTATTTGTTAACTATCATACCCTATTTCTCATGAGATTTCACTGTGGTATTTGAGAAATAATACTTTCCTTTCTCACTGACATAAAGACGTCTTAAGTAGGATGATAAACAGGTCTTTTTTTCCCCTCTAATGTGTAAACTTAGTTGTACACTCTAATAAATGGAGTGAGGCTGAATAGCCTTTGGCATCAATCCCAGAGACTAAAACAGTGAGAAAACAACAAAACATGGGACATAATATCTATCCATAAATCCAATTGTATGGTTAGGTCTATGGCACATTTTAAGAGTTATGATTTCCCTGGCAAAGTACCAAAAAAACGTACCTTCAAAAATTACTCAGAACAGCCACTTGGCATCCAACCACACTGTCAGAATGAAAAATGTTGAGTAAAGAGCCTACGTGTAATTCCCCATTCTTGAAGAAGTAAAGGAAGGGTGTTTTCTAAGGCTTCAGAATGACATATTTTATTAAATAATAACATGGGTCATGAAAAAAGCCAAGAGGAAACTTCCCAGCTCACGTAGAAAATGGAGTCACTTTTATTTTCTTTAAAACGATAAACATATTCTGTCTTATAAGAGAATGTCTCAGAGCCAATGTGTTCACAGTGGTTAACTCTGTTCTCTATTCCCTTTTTTCCCCCTTATATTGTTTTCTAATTTTCTACAATGAGCATGCATTGCTTCTAGAAGGAAAGAGAGTCAAATAAACCAGTCATACAATCAGAGTGACTTAGGCTGTCTTTTTCAGCTTTTAGATTCTAAATCAGCTTTTAGATTCCAAATAAGATTAATATAAACTGCTTCTGAGATAATCTTCTAGTGTGCTTTGAATATATGCAAATTTTCCCTCAAATTTTTGTCCTTAGGGAGTAAATTTTCCAATTTTCAAAAATATTAAAACATCCCCTCTCAGTTATTCATGACAGTGGAGGGGAACACTGACACTACTATCCAAAAACAGCATCTAAACAGAAAACATTAGGCATATAGGCATAATATATCAGGCTTTGTAAGGCACTGTACAATGTTTGTTGGCAGATATATCTTCTGAATTAAAGTTTTTAGTTACTATTAAAATGATTCTATGCTCCTACATGTAGACTGGCAAATGAAGGGTAAAAGAAATGGGTCTAAAATTTAAAATTCTTTGCATATAGCCTACCAGCTGTATGCTCCACAGGCAAATGAATAGACTCCCCATGCTGAAAATATAAACTGTTTCCTAAAAATACAGACCCGGGGCTTCACAGATGGCTCAGAGGTAAAGAATCTGCCTGCAACGCAGGAGATTGATTCCTGGCTCAGAAGATCCCCTGGAAGAGGGCATGGCAACCCACTCCAGTATTCTTGCCTGGCAAACAGCATGGACAAAGGAGGCTGCTGGGCTACAGTCCACAGGGTCGCAGAGTCAGACACGACTGAGTGACTGACCACACATACACCCAAGGTAAAAATTCAAAAAGTAAAGGGGAACTTCCTTGGTGGTCCAGTGGTTGGGACTCTGTGCCTCCGATGCAGGGGGCACAGGTTTGATCCCTGGTCAGGGAGCTAAGATCCCACGTGCCTCACAACACAGCCAGAACAAACATGGAATGCAAACTTCAGTTGTGGAAGTTTGCATTGCACCTGGACTCCAAAGAGTCCACTCTAGTATTATCAAAACCCAGCTTTTCACAAGCAGAGGACACTCTTTAAAAATAGCTCTAACTGAAATCATAGCAAAATATTTCAGAAGAAATATGAAACACCCACCTCTGAGGGTTAAAGAGAAGGGTCTGTCAAATAAACTTGATGTAACATACTCCTTCATCTCTTTAACACTTACAAAGGGACTTGCAAAGAAAGATGTGTAAATAGGATTTATCTTAAATTAAGCACACTGAACCTTTCCCAACACTGTCAGAATTCAGACAGTTTAAAGAGGAGATGGAGGTACTCTTTATAATCTGGAGGTTATTTTATGGTCCTCTGAAACATAATAACTTTCTTCTTAGTTGAAATTTGTACCATCCTTGCCAATTTCAGGGGAGCAATTTCTGAAATTTATACTTAATACAACAGTTCTAAGTTTACCTTAGATGTTTACCAAGGGAACACTTCTTGCAAAGATGGGCACAATAAAGGACAGAAATGGTATGGACCTAACAGAAGCAGAAGATATTAAGAAGAGGTGGCAAGAATACACAGAACTATACAAAAAAGATCTTCACAACTCAGATAATCACGATGGTGTGATCACTCACCTACAGCCAGACATCCTGGAATGCAAAGTCAAGTGGGCCTTAGGAAGCATCACTATGTACAAAGCTAGTGAAGGTGATGGAATCCAGTGGAGCTATTTCAAATCCTAAAAGATGATGCTGTCAAAGTGCTGCACTCAAGATGCCAGCAAATTTGGAAAACTCAGCAGTGGCCACAGGACTGGAAAAGGTCACTTTTCATTTCAATCTCTAAGAAAGGCAATGCTAAAGAATGCTCAAACTACCACACAATTGCACTCATCTCAGACACTAGCAAAGTAATGCTCAAAATTCTCCAAGCCAGGCTTCAACAGTATATGAACCGTGAATTTCCAGATGTTCAAGCTGGATTTAGAAAAGGCAGAGGAAACAGAGATCAAATTGCCAACATCCATTGGATCATCGAAAGAGCAAGAGAGTTCCAGAAATACCTCTACTTCTGCTTTACTGACTATGTCAAAGCCTTTGACAGTATGGACTGCAACGAACTCTGGATTAAAGAGATGGGAGTACCAGACCACCTGACCTGCCTCCTGAGAAATGTGTATGCAGGTCAAGAAGCAACAGTTAGAACTGGACATGGAACAACAGACTTGTTCTAAATCGGGAAAGGAGTACATCAAGGCTGTATACTGTCACTCTGCCTATTTAACTTATATGTAGAATACATCATGAGAAACGCTGAGCTGGATGAAGCAAAGCTGGAATCAAGATTGCCAGGAGAAGTATCAAAAACCTCCGATATACAGATGACACCACCCTTATGGCAGAAAGTGAAGAACTAAAGAGCCTCTTGATGAAAGTGAAAGAGAGTGAAAAAGTTGGCTTAAAACTCAACATTCAGAAAACTAAGATCATGGCATCTGGTCCCATCACTTCATGGCAAATAGGTGGGGAAACAATGG
This sequence comes from Bos indicus, assembly GCF_029378745.1. Lineage (NCBI taxonomy): Eukaryota > Metazoa > Chordata > Mammalia > Artiodactyla > Bovidae > Bos > Bos indicus. Next base: position 31,320,504 of record NC_091771.1, on the reverse strand, counting down.
AAACAGTGACAGACTTTATTTTGGGGGGCTCCAAAATCTGCAGATGGTAACTGCAGCCATGAAATTAAAAGATGCTTGCTCCTTGGAAGGACAGTTATGACCAACCTAGACAGCATATTAAAAAGTAGACACATTACTTTGCCAATAAAGGTCCATGTAGTCAAAGGTATGGTTTTACCAGTAGTCATGTATGGATGTGAGAATTGGACAATAAAGAAAGCTGAGTGCTGAAGAATTGATGCTTTTGAACTGTGGTATTGGAGAAGACTTTTAAGAGTCCCTTGGATTGCAAGGAGATAAAACCAGTCCATCCTATTCATCAGAAGGACTGATGCTGAAGCTGAAACTCCAATCCTTTGGCCACCTGATGCAAAGAGCTGACTCATTTGAAAAGACCCTGATGCTGGGAAAGATTGAGGGCAGGAGAAGGGGACGACAGAGGATGAGATAGTTAGATGGCATCACCGACTCAATAGACATGAGTTTAAGTAAACTTCGGGAGTTGGTGATGGACAGGGAGGCCTGGCGTGCTGTGGTCCATGGGGTCCCAAAGAGTCGGACACGACTGAGCAACTGAAGTTTTACTTACCTTGAAGAAAATATGTTTTAACTTTTTCCATGAATTGCTTTCCCTCCTTTCTCTCTCAGACAACGAAGAGCTCACTCTTCTACCTTAAATGCTGAGGGAAAACATCGCTATGCCATCAAGCCTTGCACCAGCCTCTCTCCAAATCCCCCCATTCTGATTTCAAAGCTCAAAAGAATCCTCCTGGCTAAGAAGTGTCCAGAGAGGCTGGGAAGGAGAAAGGCTAAGCAGGCCCAGCCAGAATTTGCAGCTGGAGGCGATGAGAAGGCTGGGCACAACACACACATACACACACACTGTGGCTCCTGATGTCAGCTGATGTCAGAATTGTAGAGACTGTGGTAGGATGGCAGTTTTTGTTAAGGACAGTCCTGAGGGAAGGGGCGTAATTGGGACCAGCCAAGGATTTAGGGTCTTGGCTTATAGTGCTGAGCTTTCAGGTTGGGCTCCGGGTGCAGAAGGGTGCTTCTGGAAAATTCTCCAAACCTACTTCCAGCCTACTTCCCAACCATATTAGTCAGTCTTACCTCTTAGGCACAAGTATCCATTTATGCATTCTTCCCCTCCACTTTTCATTTAATAAACATTAGTGGGTGCGTTCTACAATGCAGATACGATAATTTGTAAGACATGGCCCCTGATTGTAGGAGTCTGTGGGAAACAGTATGGGTGCTAGAGATTATGGTAAAGTGTGTATAGGCTACGTAAGGGCAGAA